>NC_048555.1:11294703-11631713 GCF_902806685.2 Maniola hyperantus
AAAGACATGTCTATTGGACAGAGCCAGTTGTCGCGACTGAAAACTGACAACGGCAGTCTCTTTTCGTCTAAACCCGAGATCTTGAGAGAGCTAGAGAAGTTCTATGGACACCACCACACAAAAGCCTGTTGAAGATTTGGCTAGAGATCCTAGAGCCAAATTGACCCGACACTATACCGAAGATATCCCGGACGTCAGCCTATACGAGATTAGTATGGCTCTCAAACAACTCAAGAACAACAAGGCACCAGGTGATGACGGAATCACAGCAGAACTCCTGAAAGCGGGTGAGAAAACCGGTACTTAAGGTCCTTTAGCGAGATTATTTTCAGATGAACATGCTAGGTTTCACTCAGATTTCGAAATCTGCAGATCGGGCCTGCATCTCCGCTGGCGCAAGCGCACGCTGCTCCGATACCGTCTGCAGAAAACTGTAGACTCACCAAGTAGCAGTATGGGAAGGTCGATGAGCAAATGCCACAGGAAGCCGTGTCGGGCCTGCATCTCCGCTGGCGCAGGCGCACGCTGCTCCGATACCGTCTGCAGAAAACTGTAGACTCACCAAGTAGCAGTATGGGAAGGTCGATGAGCAAATGCCACAGGAAGCCGTGTCGGGCCTGCATCTCCGCTGGCGCAGGCGCACGCTGCTCCGATACCGTCTGCAGAAAACTGTAGACTCACCAAGTAGCAGTATGGGAAGGTCGATGAGCAAATGCCACAGGAAGCCGTGTCGGGCCTGCATCTCCGCTGGCGCAGGCGCACGCTGCTCCGGTACCGTCTGCAGAAAACTGTAGACTCACCAAGTAGCAGTATGGGAAGGTCGATGAGCAAATGCCACAGGAGGCTGTGTCGGGCCTGCATCTCCGCTGGCGCAGGCGCACGCTGCTCCGATACCGTCTGCAGAAAACTGTAGACTCACCAAGTAGCAGTATGGGAAGGTCGATGAGCAAATGCCACAGGAAGCCGTGTCGGGCCTGCATCTCCGCTGGCGCAGGCGCACGCTGCTCCGATACCGTCTGCAGAAAACTGTAGACTCACCAAGTAGCAGTATGGGAAGGTCGATGAGCAAATGCCACAGGAAGCCGTGTCGGGCCTGCATCTCCGCTGGCGCAGGCGCACGCTGCTCCGGTACCGTCTGCAGAAAACTGTAGACTCACCAAGTAGCAGTATGGGAAGGTCGATGAGCAAATGCCACAGGAAGCCGTGTCGGGCCTGCATCTCCGCTGGCGCAGGCGCACGCTGCTCCGATACCGTCTGCAGAAAACTGTAGACTCACCAAGTAGCAGTATGGGAAGGTCGATGAGCAAATGCCACAGGAAGCCGTGTCGGGCCTGCATCTCCGCTGGCGCAGGCGCACGCTGCTCCGATACCGTCTGCAGAAAACTGTAGACTCACCAAGTAGCAGTATGGGAAGGTCGATGAGCAAATGCCACAGGAAGCCGTGTCGGGCCTGCATCTCCGCTGGCGCAGGCGCACGCTGCTCCGGTACCGTCTGCAGAAAACTGTAGACTCACCAAGTAGCAGTATGGGAAGGTCGATGAGCAAATGCCACAGGAAGCCGTGTCGGGCCTGCATCTCCGCTGGCGCAGGCGCACGCTGCTCCGATACCGTCTGCAGAAAACTGTAGACTCACCAAGTAGCAGTATGGGAAGGTCGATGAGCAAATGCCACAGGAAGCCGTGTCGGGCCTGCATCTCCGCTGGCGCAGGCGCACGCTGCTCCGATACCGTCTGCAGAAAACTGTAGACTCACCAAGTAGCAGTATGGGAAGGTCGATGAGCAAATGCCACAGGAAGCCGTGTCGGGCCTGCATCTCCGCTGGCGCAGGCGCACGCTGCTCCGGTACCGTCTGCAGAAAACTGTAGACTCACCAAGTAGCAGTATGGGAAGGTCGATGAGCAAATGCCACAGGAGGCTGTGTCGGGCCTGCATCTCCGCTGGCGCAGGCGCACGCTGCTCCGATACCGTCTGCAGAAAACTGTAGACTCACCAAGTAGCAGTATGGGAAGGTCGATGAGCAAATGCCACAGGAAGCCGTGTCGGGCCTGCATCTCCGCTGGCGCAGGCGCACGCTGCTCCGATACCGTCTGCAGAAAACTGTAGACTCACCAAGTAGCAGTATGGGAAGGTCGATGAGCAAATGCCACAGGAAGCCGTGTCGGGCCTGCATCTCCGCTGGCGCAGGCGCACGCTGCTCCGGTACCGTCTGCAGAAAACTGTAGACTCACCAAGTAGCAGTATGGGAAGGTCGATGAGCAAATGCCACAGGAGGCTGTGTCGGGCCTGCATCTCCGCTGGCGCAGGCGCACGCTGCTCCGATACCGTCTGCAGAAAACTGTAGACTCACCAAGTAGCAGTATGGGAAGGTCGATGAGCAAATGCCACAGGAAGCCGTGTCGGGCCTGCATCTCCGCTGGCGCAGGCGCACGCTGCTCCGATACCGTCTGCAGAAAACTGTAGACTCACCAAGTAGCAGTATGGGAAGGTCGATGAGCAAATGCCACAGGAAGCCGTGTCGGGCCTGCATCTCCGCTGGCGCAGGCGCACGCTGCTCCGGTACCGTCTGCAGAAAACTGTAGACTCACCAAGTAGCAGTATGGGAAGGTCGATGAGCAAATGCCACAGGAGGCTGTGTCGGGCCTGCATCTCCGCTGGCGCAGGCGCACGCTGTTCCGATACCGTCTGCAGAAAAAGAAAAGGAACATAAGTATTACAAAGAACTTTAGTGACTAAGTATTACAGAAAGTTTAAAGTTCCGGAGAGGTGTACAGTACGCGGCAGAAAATAATGCACATTACCCTTAAGACAGATTTGTAGTGCGTATTGTCTCTGTCGTTGAGACCGACAAAACGTCATATAGTTGAGTGACAGAGACAACGCTCTACAAAGCCGAAATGTCATTCTAAAGGCCGATGTAAATTAGTTTCTGCCGCACACTGTACGATTTGTACGACAGCGATGACGCGCGACTGCATCAGAGTTGCTGCTACGCGAGCTCACAAGAGTAAAGACCTCATACAGTTCCTTCTATTAGCGATTGAAAACTTAGATTTTGACGGCTACGGATAAAATGGGAAACAAAACTCTCGATCGCGTTTTATAAACAAAGTAGCCAGTAGGAATACTTAGTGTGCGACAGGTTGAGATGGCAATCGGGGTGTGAGGCACACCCGCACGTCACCAGCGTTCGCCTGCACCGGCTGTGCGTGTGTGCGGGGTTGGCAATCGGGGTAAGAGGCGGGGGGGACGGTCCACAAACCCGCACGTCACCCGCGTTCGCGCGGGGGCTGTGCGGATGTGCGGGGTTTTCCCTCCCCGAACGCCATCTCGGCGTACTGTAGCACAGAATATTGACTGTAGTAACTTAGTTAGTTTCTGACACAGTGTGCAATTTTATTCTACCTACTTTCTTTAGTCTGTACTACAATGTAACAAAGTGTGTCATCAACTAACAACTTGTAGGGTAACTTTAGTACTAAATGCTCAGTGAATGTCCTTAGCTAGCATTAGAGGCATTTCTACGTCTTCTTAAGCTATAAGAAGCCGTTAAGCTAATACAAATACCTATCAATATCTTACTTTTCAACCGACTTCAAAAAAGGAGGTGGTTCTAAATTCGTCGGAATCTTTGTTTTTTTTTAATGTTCCCTGATTACTCAAAAACGCCTGGACCGATTTGGAAAAGTCTTTTTTTAAAGGGTATACTTCCGAAGTGGTCCCGTATAAATTTGTTAAAGATCTGATGAAACATCTTCGAAGATAGATAATGCAACTCCTCAACGGATAAGAGTAAATTGCTCGCGATCAGTGTAATAGCTCAGTAAACAGTAGGCTTTTAACCAGGCATAGCATATTTTAATACATATGAGGCCACTAAAAATTTTGAAGTAGGTACATAAAAAAAAATTAAAACCGACTTCAAACCTTACCACAACCACTAAATCTTAAACCTACTACTAGATAAGTTTCTCTGTATTGCGTGTAAATACTATCCAACACACCTAGTTTCTCCTTTCACCAAGGGTTGAGAGTAGAGTAGAGAGAGAGAGAGAGAGGTAGAGTTGCTCTGAGCAATTACGCCGCTTTTGCATATTAATTGGTTTTTTTATAAATAAATAATAATAAATAAATAAATGTTTTATTTGCAAAATTGTGGGCATAACAAGTTAAAAATAACACAACAGTCCCTTACACAATCGACTGTCACCGACAGTGTGCAAATATTTAGCTTGAAATTAATATTAACATATTAACATTTATAATATAATTGCTGGATTTTTATCTGAAAATAAAGATTTATTATTATTTATTATAATAGAAATCGAAAACTTCGTATATAATGTCAAACAGTACAATTTCAAATTACTCAGTCAAATTATACAATATTATAGATTATAGATTACGCAGTCAAATTATACAATATTATAGATTACTAGATTATAGATGTAACATTAAAATAGTTAGGTTAACTGGTTATTTTTAGTATGTTAATTGTCATTAAAATATTCTTTTACACTATAATAATTTTTCCGATTGAGAATTTCAAAAATTTCTCGCTTTAGTTTTTAGCATTTTTAGTTTCTTTGTTTTTTGTCATGTTTATCTAGTTTCTGTGCAATAAAGTATTTCTATCTATCTATAAAAACCACTATCTCCTTCTAAAGGTCGATGTACAATTCCTTTCTGCCGTACTGTACTACCACACCTTTTTTTTTTTAAAGAATATTAGCCATATTAAATGACTAATATTCCCCTTTCCTCTCCAATTAAGCGTCAGGCTTGTGCTAGGAGTAGGTACGACAATAGTGCAACGGGCGGGATTTGAACCGTCGACCTTTCGGTTTTCAGTCCACTCCTATACCGGTTGAGCTATTGAGGCTTAAACCTTGCCTACTATGTACTTACTACTAGTTTATAGTAAACGTTAGTAAAACAAGGAATGCTACAGTTTATTCGAGGGACGGCTAACTGTGGATAATAAGGTTAGTCACAGTCAGTAACGTCTAACGTCAGTTCATAGTTAACACGGTTAACATTAATCGTTAAACTACTGATGTACCAGTACACATACACAGATTAGCTATCATACAGTAGAACACGAAGCGAGCGCAGAGGCGCCAGAGCGGTCATGTCATTGTCGTCATTGCAATGATGTGACACGACTATCCGTCTCCAGCTCCACTCTTTTCTGACAGTTGCTATACTTGTGCACGCATGTAAGGGAACGTTAGCCGCAGCCCTCACATTGTTAATCTATCTCATGTCATGAACTAGGCACAGATGTACGAATATTCGGCAGTAGATATGTGTAAAATTAGTATACATTGATATAATTTTTTTTACTTTCAGCACCAAAAAAGGCGCCGCGTCGCTGAATACCTGGAATGAGAGCTAGACGCTGACGCTGCAGAGAAAGACAGGGTAGAAGAAGGCGACGTTGTGCTTACATTCTACCATCATAGAAAATAAGTTCCCAACGCCCAACGCCAGTCCAACTTAGAGACGGGTCTGCTGACTGCGGGTCGATTCCGTAAAACCTGTATCAATCATTATTTTTATTACAATCGCAATTGTTGTGATTGGCTGAATTTATGGTATTCTTGCTGCAACAATGAATTGTAGCCAATACTGAGCGACCGTCAACCAATGAAGAGGTCATTCTACCGCAATCGCGCAGCTGAGGCGACTGGACATTCTGCAAAGTTAGTGATTTCCACATCTTGGGTGGGGACCGGGGTGCTTAAATGGATTATCGCAGCAAAAAAAATCGTCACTGAATGTAGGTACTGATAATAATTTTAAAAACCTGTCTATGGACATACCTGTCCTGTCTATAAAAAGTGCAAACCTGATACGTTATTACTATTATAATATAGAATTCTGTGATTAAGATGCTTCTCATTTTATGGCGGTAGTACTTACTCATTCGTGATACACGTTCGTGTCTGAACTGTATGGTTGCTAGACTACGATACCAACATACGGTGTAGTGTTGTAATAGCTCCCAGTTTTCGGACCGGAATGTTTATGTTTAGGGAAATGCAGTTGAAATTGGGCAATTCAGAAGACAATTATACCTAACATCTTTTGAAGCGTCTAATCTAAATCTAAATCAGCCTGTGCTGTCCCACGTCTGGGCAAGGGCCTCCCTCCGATCCTTCCACAATTTCCTATTCAGGCCACGTAGTTGTAAAGTTATCTAATTCATCACGCCAACACCGCCTCGGCCTACCACGTTGGCGTTGATGATTATGATTATGATGATTATGATGATTATGATTTTGAAGCATATTAAATATTTTTGTAAATGCTGCAACTCTACATAGTTGCAGCATTTACAAACATAAAATAAATATTATGTAACTACCTACACAATATTTTAATTGCTCCTTTCATTTGTATCCTAAACTTTGAGCCTCGATAGCTCAACGGTTAAAGGAGTGGACTGAAATCCGAATGGTCGCCGGTTCAAACCCCACCCGTTGCACTATTGTCGTACCTGCTTCTAGCACCAGCTTAACGCTTAGTTGGAAGTGAAACGAGATTATTATAGTCACCATTGGCTAATGTTCTTTTTTAAAAAAAATACATACAAACTACCTACCTATAACGATATCTATAAAGTACTAGCGGATTCGCATGCGCTAAAAATTAAAATAAAAGACCCTAAAACCATGTTCTCATTATTGCCTTTCTAATGAAACCAGTTTAGAGCACATCAGTTGCATAGTTTCAAAGTCTATAACGGACACCTATACCTAAACCTTTTTTGTGTTTTATATACAGTAAGCTGATTTTGATGTTACATTGTTATTTTTGTTAAATATTTAAGACCGTATTTATAATCCTCAGAATGCAGGTAAATGGCTGACAATTCTGGCATCCACGTTGCCTTTATTCTGCCAAATTATTCAGGATTATGCAGTTGGCCGTAAATGCGCTTTAACGATGTAATTTATAGCTGATTGGTGATGCCAGCACAATGTTTGTGTGCAGCAGAAAGGGGATCAAAAAGTGAAATCTATGGAAAAGTCTGGGCTGCCCGAGCGCAAATTTCTTGCACGCTTTTTATAGGTAAATATTTATATTTAAAATTCTATGTGCTCTGTTACCAGTGGCGTGCACAGGGTTTGAAGCCAGGGTAGGGATTCGTTAGGTAGGAACCTGTTTACTGGCAGGTCATAATGAAAAATATGCATTGAGCTTACAACTGGGGTAAGCAGTGCATTTATGCCTCTATGACCTGCACGCTACTGTCTGTTACAATGATATTCTAATAAGGTCTGTTACCATAAAATAATACCGTAATTCGTAATTAGTGTACTAGACGTTGAACGTAAATATGAAACTTTGCACGAAACTCCTATGTAGTCATTGTCTACCCCTAGTAGGTATCTAGGTAGTATAAAAAATAAAATAAAAATTGATAAAATATGGCCGCGAACGTCTCGAATTTGTCTTATTTACGAAACGTTAGATATAAAGAAGAAAGCTAGTTACCTTTATCAAGAATTAGATATACCTACGTAAAGAGAACTGATAATAACTAAGTAATAGATTTATATTCAAAATACTTACAATCCTATTTTCTATACTGCATATAGCGTTTCTTTTCAAGATATCACAAAAACCAGTCCCTACAAATGCTTGGTACCTATATCTTTTATCACATTATAAAAGATAGGCAAATAAGAGAAACCAAGCGCCGCATCGAATACTATTAGCCTAATCTATGTGGAATGTATTGGACTGGCATTGCCTGGGCAAATCGACATCATTTAGGCAGCCGACCGCCGACGATGAACGAGAAACGAGTAGAACTAGAAACTTAAACGAGTTGGCGATCATCGGAAAGCGAGTGTGTGTAGCTTCGATAGTTTTGTCGCCGGGCTATAAGCGAGTGTGCAAGTGCGACGAGCGATTACTCGCGCCATTCGCCCGCGGTCGCTCAGTCCTGTCACCTGTGCAAACCTGCGCGCGCGTTACACGTGTTCAAGCGAGCGAGCATCGCTGAACGAATATCGCTGAGCGAGTTTATTTCTGGAAGCTCGTCGCTCAGCTAGTAAAGCGAGTCGTCGCCGGCAGTGTGACCAGTCAGAGAGCAACTTTTGGTATATGCATCTCCCACTTCCAAGTTCCAGCACACGTCAAGGGCCCGATGCATTTTTCTATTATTATGCGGTGGCATCGAAAGTAACTGTTAAACGCTAGATAGTACACAGGCGTCTTGCCAATGACCTAGATGTCTGCGGACACGATAGGCCTTTGTGTGACGATTTGTTTAAAATCTATTACTATTGACGTTTGAAATCCATACATGTAGGTCAGTGTACCTATATAATGTTCATACCTACTTACCAAATGAGCGCAAATGTTTGTTAAAAATCGGTCAAGTGCGAGCCGGACTCGCACACAAGGGCTCCGTACGATCATACAAGAAGTAGGTAACACTTTTTATTTTTTTTTAAGGACTGAGAATTCACTTTCGACAACAGCTATAAGTCCGCGACAGGTCGAGATGACAGTCGGGGTGTGAGGCGGGGGGATACCCCGAACTTCACACGCGCTCGCCCGCACCGGGTTGGCACGGGGGCTGTGCGGGTGTGCGGGGCAGTCCCCTTCCCGATTGCCATCTCGACCTGTCGCATAGTATACTTACATGTTCTCTATAATGCCTTTAAAGGTGTGTGAAGTCCGCCAATCCGCACTTGGCCAGCGTAGTAGATTATAGCCAAAGTTGATTAAGCATTGATATATCAAATATTTGAAAAGAGCAACCGCCGAGTTTCTTGCTGGTTTTTCTCGGTAGGAAAGGCATTCCGAACCAGTGGTAGATGCATCCGACTATTCGTAGCTACTTGTAAAAGTTTATTCGAATAAAAAAGATTTTATTTTTATTTTTTATAATGGTGTAAAATTAAATGGATAGTGCGTAGGTGTAATTATTAGCTATGGTCCGTCCAGTGGCGTTTCAAGTCAATGACAGTTTGACAAGTAACCTAAAATGGCGCGTCCGCCACCATTCGTAAATAAATTAAAACGTTAGCAATATTGATTTGAAATTCGACTCACGGCCGGCTGGATTGCGGATTAATAAATTAATAATTAAAAGTGGTCTTGCACACGTACCTATTATATTATTTTTGAGTCACCAACCAATCACAAATTTTTCGAAATCAATTCGAAAATATTTACAAAAACATTAATATAATAGGTAATTAATTAATTAACATAAACTTATATATTGGAAACTATTTCCATTTTTGTACGCTTCTAGATTACAGTTTTTTATTTTTATAGAAAGAACTAGCTTATGCTCGCGACTTCGTCCGCGTGGACTACAAAATTTCAAAACCCTATTTCACCCCCTTAGGAGTTGAATTTTCAAAAATCCTTTCTTAGCGGATGCCTACGTCATAATAGCTATCTGCATGCCAAATTTCAGCCCGATCCGTCCAGTAGTTTGAGCTGTGCGTTGATAGATCAGTCAGTCAGTCAGTCAGTCAGTCATTCAGTCAGTCAGTCAGTCACCTTTTCCTTTTATATATATAGAAGATATTAGCCATGTTAAATGACTAATATTCCCCTTTCCTCTCCAACTAAGCGTCAGGCTTGTGCTAGGAGTAGGTACGACAATAGTGCAACGGGCGGGGTTTGAACCGTCGACCTTTCGGTTTTCAGTCCACTCCTTTACCGGTTGAGCTATTGAGGCTGTTCAAAATTTAGTTTTTAATTTAGACAATTCGCGCAACTAATAACCTAATTGGTACCGGCTCCAAAAATAGTATATAGAACTACATTTAACTCTTGTATACATAATATATTCGGTAAGTAATAAATTATTTTTTTACTTTTTAGTGGCTGTGGTTATTGAAGACAGTTTTTTTTCCCAAAAAAAAAATTATCCGTTATCTGATAACCATTTGATTGGTCAACTGCATACCTACATCTCCACTCTGCTCCGCTTCATTGGACAGGCACCCTTTAGGGTGTTTCTATTCAAACAGTGTGGCAGAGATGCGTGCTTTCGACCATTCGAAAAAATTAGGAAAAATTAATTGACGTTTCCGTTGTAAACTGAAAATATTTGGAGCACTTTTTGATTTTTATTTTGACTAAATTGTATACATTTTGTTTCTATTAGATTAGACACAAATGAATAATTTAGATAAAAGACCCAAAACCTTTTTTTAGATTAGTTATTCAAAATTAAACCCCGAAAGGGGTAAAATAGGGGTTTGAAATTTGTGTAGTATTTAAATAGTTTTCAAATGAAAAGCTTCCAAAAGTCACAAATATTTTCATATGGGCCGTTAAACGCTGTAGCCAAAACTGAAACGGTTGAACTAGCCTAAAATCATTATAAAATCACAGGGCTACGACGTCCGTCAATAATTGAGCAATTTTTCCACAATTACCTAAGTATAATTCTAATTAACCCAGAAAATAAACGTTCTCTAACATTAAAAGTAGTTTACTTACCTAATCCTATCTTATTTACAAAGCAAATATAATTATTGAGATAAAATATGTAAAATCCTAAATAGGATGTTGGATAACATAAATACAAACATCACCTACTTTAAATAAAACTTCCTATCTGTATATTTATTTACATTTAAACCTAAAATAAATAATTCTTGATTACCACTTCACTCAATGGCGTAATATTTTACGCTTATGACAGGAGATTACATCTATTTATTCAAATTATTTAATTAGTATTCATAGGAGCGCGTTCACAGTATCGCTTTGTACTAAGTTTATTTAAATTGAATTATTGATAGTTAAGAAAATATAAACACTCATAGATTTACAAATAAAATCAAATAAAAAATCTGTTTTTCTCTAATTTTATTGCCTACTTAATAGACTAGCATTATGCTTGCGCGATTTCGTCCGCGTGGCAAATTTCAAAACTCAACTCAACACATTCTTGAATAAATACTTCGCAAGAAAGATAAGTGAAACATCTTGATAAATGTCTGTTCTTTAGTTAAACGTTTGAACGTGCGTTGTGAACGCGCCCTAGGATTGTATCTTAATGAGAGCATTATCAAAAAACACGACACCGACGCATAAACTGGTCATGCCATTACTTACGGACAAGTGTGAATGTCTCACTTTTATAATATAAAGAGATTGAATTTAATGCAGTCGGACAGCCATTTATTCATAGCTGTGAAGTTGATTTTGATTCCATTACACAAGGGCCAAGATATGGCGGTTCCAAAACGTGATCGCTAAGAAAGTTCAGAGTCGCTCAGCGAGCGATGGAGAGAGCTTATAAGAGTGTTTATATGTGATCATATAAAGCAGGGTACTCACCTTGCCGTGTAGCATGTAACGTATCTGATACTGTATCAACCGTACCCGCTGCGAGCCGCTCGCGCGTCGAGCGCAGAAGTTAGCAGTGACCCGGCGGTATCACTGGCAGTACAAAGGCGGCTCGCAGTGTGCGCGTGGACGGCAACACCACACGAGTAGACATGTGGCAAGTGGCAACACGTAGTTCGTAGCTGGATACGCGGTCACCGTGGACCGAGCCGTACCCACTTGGAGGTTGATACAGTATCAGATACGTTACATGCTACATGGCTAATGAGTAAACTGCTTTAGAAATTATGAAATCCGTAGACATTACAAATGTGGCGTGTAACACGGTCGGCAATTGCGATTGCAGTCAGCTCAACTGCAATAAACTGCATCCAAACTGCACTTGCACTCCAAATGCAGTGCATCTGTCTAAGCCCATGGTCAAATATCTAGAGGTGAGAGGAGCAGTCAAATTTCGGCGATAGGTATTACAAAATCCAACAGACCAACCAGGCCAAAAGAATTAAGATTGTTTGGCCCTCGTTTCTACGCAATAGCAAAACTACTCGTTTTTTAGATCTACCTACGTAATTTCCCGTATAGATTTCCACTTTCACTCAATGGAAATGTCAAGCAAGACTTATAGAAATTGATTGATTAGGACAGGTATACTTATCGGCTGTTGATAAGTTAGCCAATCGGTTTAGCGTTTCACCACAGTTCACGACAGAGGGAACTTCAACAAACGAAAGTCGAGGCTTCGACGTCACTGGCAGGCGTCAAATGTTAGTACATTTGACGCAGGTAGCTCTAAGAAATAGCGCGCACCACGGAATATTTCCGTACGTTTTTTCCCCGCAAAAACGGTGAACTATAGACCTACATAGAAGCGCGCGCACTGAGGGATTAAATCTGCACTGGATTTTCATACATTTAAATTCAAATTTACGGATTTTAAAGTGCACGCATGGAAACATTTTAATTATATTTTGTGATGTAACCACAAATTCATGGTTTTCAGATTTTTCGTGGATTTTTCCTTTCACGTGTGCTATAAGACTTACCTACCTGCCAAATTTCATAATTCTAGGTCTACGGGAAGTAGTCTATAGGTTTCTTGACAGACAGATAAAGATGCAGACAGATAGACAACGAAGTGAATTATTAAAGGGTCCTTTTTTCCTTTTGAGGTACGGAAATCTAAAATCAAGGTATGCTGATAGATCATCATACCTATTTATGAAGGCTATCATGGTATACCTATATCTTTTTCTTCTTCTTTGCGTGCCTCTCCGACTAGCGAAGATTGGCAGTCAGCTTAGCGTATTCTACTTCTTTTCTTCGCGAGGCGAAATATTTCTGCAGCACTCGCGATTCCCGCCCACTCCCGGATGTTGCGCAGCCAGGACTTTTTTCTTTGACCGACGCCTCTTCTACCGGCAACTTTTCCCCTCATGATGAGTTGTAGGAGTTCGTACCTCTCGTGCTTAAGCACGTGCCCCAAATATGCGACTTTCATCATCTTGATGGTTTGCAAAAGTTCATCATCATCATCATGATCAACCCATCACCGGCTCACTACAGAGCACGGGTCTCCTCTCAGAGTGAGCTTTGGCCATAGTCTACCACGCTGGCCAAGTGCGGATTGGCAGACTTCACACACCTTTGAGAACATTATGGAGAACTCTCCGGCATGCAGGTTTCCTCACAATGTTTTCCTTCACCGTTAAAGCAAGTGATATTTTAATTACTTAAAAACGCTCATAACTGCGAAATGTTAGAGGTGCGTGCCCGGGATCGAACCGCCGACCTCCTAACCACTAGGCTACCACAGCTTAAATTTTGCAAAAGTTATATATAGCATTTATTATTTATTAGCCCTTATGTTATTATTGTGTTATGCAATAACTTTCTCTTTATTAACGAAAGCAAATTTCGAATCAGTTAACGTTACGTAGTAGATAGCTATTAGCTAGCAATTTCATACTTGTAACCCGAAGGTTGAAATAGGTAGATATAATATTATATAGACTTCGTTCGCGTGGAAATAGGTTTTTAAAAATCCCGTGGGAATGCTTTGATTTTCCGGGATAAAATGTAGCCTATGTCCTTTCCCAGAATGTAAGCTATCTCTGTACCAAATTTCATTAAAATCGGTTGAACGGATGGGCCGTGAAAAGCTAGCAGACAGACAGACAGACAACAGACACACTTTCGCATTTATAATATTACTAGCTGATCCCCGCGGCTTCGCCCGCGTAGATTTAGGTTTTTAAAGATCCCGTATAGCCTATGTCACTCAGGAATAATGTAGCTTTCTACTGGTGAAAGAATTTTTAAAATCGGTTCAGTAGTTCTAAAGATTACCCCCTACAAACAAACTTAACGACATTACCTCTTTTTATAATACAACGGGCCGTGCAGCAGAAATCGTAATATTTTAATTTCGCCATAACTTCAAAACCAAACGTCCAATTTTAATCATTCAAAGACCAAATATTATCTCCATAAACTGTTCTTAGTGATGAAATCATTTATTTTGATAAGGATTAATACCATGAGTAAAATAAACGCGTTTAAATGTAGTCCAAAAAAAATTCAAGATTTTTAAATAAAAAATGGTTGCTGTGCCTCACTCGACATAGATGGGTATAGTGTGTCGCGGACTTTTTTGTAGATATTTATAAGATCTACAATTAATTAGAACATTTTATGGTTCTATCTTTTATAGTTTAGGCAGCGTACGCAAAATAAGTAACTTTTCTGGTTGATTTTTTACACCTTGTGTCCGAAAAACCCAAATATCTTACGGAACCCTATTTTTTTCCAAAATAAAATATAGCCTATGTTACTCGTGGATAATGTAGCTTTCGAATGGTGAAAGAATTTTTAAAATCGGTCCAGTAGTTTTTGAGCCTATTCAGTACAAACAAACAAACAAAGTTTTCCTCTTTATAATATTAGTGTAGATTAAGTATGGATTAGAGTGAACTATGACTCGAGATTAATTCCAAACACACAAACAAATAAACAGACTGACAAGAAAGCGAGTTAATAAAGGGCAGTAGTTAGGTTTCTTTTGTAACGAAAGTAGGTACTCACTAAGAAAGTTTTTTTTTTTAATTTATAGACTAGCGCTTGTCTGCAATCAGACTTGGGATGCAAGTAATGATGCAGCCTAAGATGGAGCTCGCTTGTCTAGAAGATGCCTATTCACTCTTGACTTGAAGGTACCCATATCTCTTAGGAGTGGGATTTCCGAAAATTTCCACCTCAGGGATGATTTATGCCTTGTTGCATCCGTGCACGGTGATGACATCCTACAAAAAAAACCGGCCAAGTGCGAATCAGACTCGCGCACTGAGGGTTCCAAAGTACAATAGTATTTTATCGACATTTTGCACGATAAATCAAAAACTACTTAAGTACCAGATCTCGTTCAAACCAATTTTCGGTGGAAGTTTGTATGGTAATGTACCTACATCATATATTTTTTTTAGTTTATTATTCTCTTATTTTAGAAGTTACGGGGGGGGGGGGGGGGGGGGGGGGACAGACGGACAGACAGACATGACGAATCTATAAGGGTTCCGTTTTTTGCCCTAGCACAGGCCCTAGAAAAGTTTTTCTAATTTTAACTTATTGTGCAAGAATGTCATTAGAACAGCTGTATACTACATAGTTACAATATCAATCTCGTTTGTAAAAAGCCGCAATGGCTTATGTAATGTAAGTAATTGGACAATAATGTGCAATAGCCGTCACATTATTGTATCGCACAGATGACTTCAAAGGGCGTTTATCTGGGCCCGAACGTAAATAACATTAGGGTCGACGAGGTGAACGATTCTTGTTTGGGCTGGTGCACACTGACCTTACTAAAATATAATCTATCCCTACTAGGCTGTGTTAGGACGGCCACCTCCTAATCGGAGGTCGGGGGTTCGATCCCGGGCACGCACCTTTTAATTTTCGAAGTTATGTGCGTTTTAAGTAATTAAATAATCACTTCATCATCATCTCCATCAACCGATAGACGTCCACTGCTGGACATAGGTCTCTTGTAGGGAAACTCAGAGAGAAGGGTTTTGGCCATAGTCTACCACGCTGGCCATGTGAGGATTGGTAGACTTCACACACCTCTGAGAACATTGTGGAGAACTATCAGGCATGCAGGTTTCCTCACGATGTTTTCCTTCACCGTTAAAGCAAGTGATATTTAATTAAAAAAGTTAGAGGTGCGTGCCCGGGATCGGACCCCCGACCACTTGTCAATAATCACTTGCTTTGAACGAAAACATCGTGAGGAAACCTGCATGCCTAAAAGTTCTCCATAATGTTCTCAACGGTGTGTGGAGTCTGCCAATCCGCACTTGTCCAGGGCGTGGCCAAACCCCTTCTCACTCTGAGAGGAGACCCGTGTTTTTAGTCAGCAAGCGATGGGTTGATCATGATGATAATCCCTAATTTTTATCCCGGAAAATCAAAGTTCCCACGGGATTCTTAATGATCTTCTTAGAGCCTCAATAGCTCAAGCGGTAAAGGAGTGAACTGAAAACCGAAAGGTCGACGGTTCAAACCCCGCCCGTTGCACTATTGTCGTACCTACTCCTAGCACAAGCCTGACGCTTAGTTGTAGAGGAAAGGGGAATATTAGTCATTTAACATGGCTAATATTCTTTTAAAAAAATCTAAATCCACGCGTACGAAGTCGCGGGCAACAGCTAGTAGATAATAAACTACAATTTTAGTCATCGCCTCATTAGTGTACCTTCCGCCTTGAAGCGAGCATGTTACTGTAACTTGTTACTATATTTTACTATACCTTACATCGATATATTTACTAACAAGCGGCCTTGTAAAAAGATTTTTGCCCTCACTTGCCCTCACGGAAAATGTGCCCTTGACGAAACCTTGTTCTAAGTTCTAACATAACATTTGTTTGGCTCTTGTTGTTATTAGCTGTTCTAACATGCCATTTGTCTAGCTTTTTAGTTTTTAGTCGTGTTATGAACAAAATAAATATTTCATACTAATTTCAATTTCAATTTCAATTTATTGCATTTCCATAAACTACATCATATTATGTACAAAGTATTATGGATACCCAGTTTGGGTGTCGCAATTTGGTCCTTAGACGGTCTAATGACCTTAGTAGGGAGACCCATATTATTATTTATTTTTAAGTTCGTCGTTTAGTAAATCATTTATGGCATAGTAGCC
The DNA here is from genome assembly GCF_902806685.2 of Maniola hyperantus. Lineage (NCBI taxonomy): Eukaryota > Metazoa > Arthropoda > Insecta > Lepidoptera > Nymphalidae > Maniola > Maniola hyperantus. The sequence continues at coordinate 11,311,243 of NC_048555.1, forward strand.
CTTTTCTAAAAAAAAGTTTTTTAATATTTTGTTGAATTTATTTTCATTGTTTATGTCACAAATTTTGTCTGGTAAATTATTATATCTTTATAGACATTACGTAGGGACTCGAGGTATGCAGTACAAATTTTGATTGCGGGAGGTTTAATTTATTTGCCTTTAATTAATTTACTAGATGATGCCCGCGACTTCGTCCGCGTGGATTTAGGTTTTTTGAAATCCCGTGGGAACTTTTTAATTTTCCGGGATAAAAAGTAGCCTATGTCCTTCCCCGGGATATAAGCTATGTACAAAATTTCATCAAAATCGGTTGAACAGTTGGGCCGCGGATACCCAGTTTGGGTGTCGCAATTTGGTCCTTAGACGGTCTAATGACCTTAGTAGGGAGACCCATATTATTATTTATTTTTAAGTTCGTCGTTTAGTAAATCATTTATGGCATAGTAGCCCTTTTCTAAAAAAAAGTTTTTTAATATTTTGTTGAATTTATTTTCATTGTTTATGTCACAAATTTTGTCTGGTAAATTATTATATCTGTCGGAGAACAAGAGGATGGCCGATAATTATTATTCATCTTTAGCCGACATCAGAAGGTAGTAATTAATAAGTAGGTACTTTAATCCATGTTCTTTACAAATAGTTCTCAGTAACGTATCGCACATGGAAACCATCAACGTAACACAACCAGATCACCCTAACCTAACCCTACCTATGGTCGCCTCCAACCACCCCTCACAGCGACCCCTCACCTCACTCTAAACTAGCTAGCCTGAGCTAAACACTACATCGTGTGATTAGGGCGCAATTGCCATTGCAACCTCTCAATCAAATCACGACCTATTCCGTTATCTAATCATCTCAAGGTAATCAATCACAACTTCATGAACGCTCTTAAAAGGATCATTGCATTGACTCTCTTACGATCTAAACCAGATCTTATAATTGACTTCTCATTACTAATTCAGAATATCGCAATAGCTCTACCTTCTCCACTCTGTGCACGTCTGCATACAGAACACCATAGCATCGTGCGCCACACGCGCCACGACTACTATCCACCCAAATAAGCGATCACAACAGAAACCAGGTAGAATGTAAGCTATTCGATCTCATGGGCAACTCATTGTCTAATCCATTTCAACATTACACGAGAGTCATCAATGATTCTTTACCAACCGGGTTATACGATTCTAAAGCGGGTACTATCAAAGTTTACTTCAAGTTACTATCACACTAAGCTATCACTTCAAACTAATCATTATCTCAACTGCCGGTATATCTCCAATTACACTCTAAATCACTAGCGTCTGCAGAAATAACCTTAACGGATGTCCTTATAATAATCTATCCACTGAGCCAAACGTTAACTCACGAATTACTCTAATATTCACCAATAATTAGTATTCCATATTCGTCAAACAACTACGCGAACATTATTAATAGTGCTTTGCAGACAACGTCACCGGATGGCACTAGATGTTACGATTTAACACAATGTACATTAGCATCGAACAATTACTGTTCTAACTATATCACAATCACCGAATTAAATATCACGATTAAGAAACTACCTACCTATCTCAAAGAATAATAATTAGCTAAGCTATAATCTGATACTTAATTAATTTAACGCGAGAGAAAATTGTGAACAACAACAAAATTCGTGCGTGTCAAAGTCCAACTCTGACAACTAAAATAAAGATGGCTACCTTCCGTAGAATAAAGCTCATACGTTTCTTTTCACGGAGTCTACAGACAGTAAGAACTCTTTCAATATCGACCCTCCAATATATCTTTATAGACATTACGTAGGGACTCGAGGTATGCAGTACAAATTTTGATTGCGGGAGGTTTAATTTATTTGCCTTTAATTAATTTACTAGATGATGCCCGCGACTTCGTCCGCGTGGATTTAGGTTTTTTGAAATCCCGTGGGAACTTTTTAATTTTCCGGGATAAAAAGTAGCCTATGTCCTTCCCCGGGATATAAGCTATGTACAAAATTTCATCAAAATCGGTTGAACAGTTGGGCCGCGAAAAGCTAGCAGACAGACAGACAGACAGACACACTTTTGCATTTATAATATTAGTATGGAAGTATGGATTACAGGTGCAGTCAATGTTTATGTACCTACTTACTAGCTTATGCTTTCGACATCGTCCGCGTGGACTACACAAATTTCAAACCCCTATTTCACCCCCTTAGGGGTTGAATTTCCAAAACTCTGCCTACGTCATAATAGCTATCTGCATGCTAAATTTCAGCCCGATCCGTCCAGTAGTTCGAGCTGTGCGTTGATAGATCATTCAGTCAGTCACCCTTTCCTTTCCTTTTGTATCGATTTCGTGGATTCGATCGCCTGGATTTAGTTTTTTAAAAAGTCCGTGGGAAATCTTTGATTTTTAAATACCTAAATACCTATTAAAATGCATTCAATCTAAATTACGCAACCGACAACAAAATGTAACGTGAAATAAGAGTATAAAGGCTTAAGAATAATGACACTTTCACGCATTAGTTAATGTCATAGCAATTTTGCCTTGAATGGACTCAAATCTCTCAGGCGACAACGCGACGTCGCGTGCCAATGTCGTGTTGAAACGAAGTGGAACGCTCCAACTGTTACCGTCGAGTTGAGAAATGCCCTCCATACAGCTTTGACAGGTGGGCATGGAAAGCTGTTGTTATGGACCGATTTATGGCATAAAAGCGTTCACGATGCATCCTATCGCGATGTAATAAAAACTACATGTAGGTAAGTATAGAGTATAGAGATGTGGAGAGTCTTCCAACGCTACACTTTCCGGCGCAAGGTCGCTATTCTAGCTTCTTGCTGGCCAAGTGCAGATTGGCAAACGTCACATACCTTTGAGAATATTTTGGAGAACTCTCAACACCTCAAATATTATCACAAACACTTAACAATAGCCTAGTGTGCTTTAGGCGTTATCCTAATACAACGCGATTACGCGATCATCGCACGAGTGAGCGATGCGACCATCGCGTGCTTGCGTCAAATGAACGAGAATACCTACGCGATCATCGTGCGAATGCCAATAAGGACACCTATTCGAGATCAGCTGCGCGATTACGGGAGAATAACAGCTACAAAGTCACGATCGTAATCACCTCTGATTGGTTGACGCTCGCTCACTATTGGCTACAATGCATTGTTGCAACAAGATTCGCACAAATTCAGCCAATCAGAACAATTGAGATTGTTATAATGATTGATGCAGGTTTTAGACAATCGCCCTACTGATGTTTGATTGCGCGTTCGTACGAGTAAGTAAAATTCGTGCGAAATTGCGATGATCGCGTAATCGTGTTGTATTAGGACAACACCTTAAGCGTGCGTTTCAGTATTAAGTCGAAAGAATCGCTAGTATGATCGTAAAGTAAGTTGGTCGTGAATGGAAACAGATATTTCTGGTGATAACGCGACGTCGCGTGCCAATGTCGCGTTGAAACGAAGTGGAAGGCTCCAACTGTAACCGTCGAGTTGACAAATGTAGGGAAAGGTAGACTTTAGCCCTAAGCGAAGCCATCGAGCGGTACAAGGACAGTGCTATAATGTAAGAACCGTGTTATAGCAGCGTGGCAGTGCCAATAGCCGTACTATTACGTTGCGCTTGCGGGTGACGATAAATTGGCGAGAGGGTGTGAGTGTGCAACTTAAAGGCAATAAAATGTATGATTTGATTTGATTTGAGTGTCGCTTCTGTCGCTTCTTAACGTACGTAGTCTTCTTTTCGAGTCGCTGGGCTGCCAAACTGCTGCTGCTGCAAACACGGTCAGCCCAAAAAGCCGCAACCGCGATAGCTCAGTTGCAGCTTCTCGTTCGTGCAGGTCTGTCGAGGTTGTGCACGCAGAACACCCAGTCGTGTGCGCAATGGTATGTGTCGGATGGCCGCAGATGCGCTCTATATCATGTCCAGACTCACAGAGATGAAGCCCCACTTCGCTAGGTTTGCTCTAGACGTAGTAATAGTTGGTATTCTGTTCCTACACTGTATTGAGACGGCATGTAATGGGATGGGAAAGTGGAAATTAACCTTGATGTAGTGCCTGTGCGCCGCATCATTTGTCAGTGTTTATTACACGCTGTATGAGGTGAAAACTTCTAAACACTAATCACTTCTGTGTATATAGGATCCGTCTGTACATATAGGTTATTTATTGGCAAACTAAGCTATTAAGCTGTGATAGCCTAGTGGTTAGGACATTCGCCTTCTAATCCGAGGTCGGGGGTTCGATCCCGGGCAACTTTTCGGAGTTATGTGCTTTTTAAGTACCTAATAAAATATCACTTGGTTTAAGGGTGAAGGAAAACATCGTGAGGAAACCTGCATGCCTGAGAGTTTTCCATAATGTTCTTAAAGGTGTGTGAAGTCTGCCAATCCGCACATGGCCAGCCTGGTGGACTATGGCCAAAACCCTTCTCACTCTGAGAAGGGACCCTTGCTCTGTAGTGAGCCGGCGATAAGTTGATCATGATGATAATGAAGCTATTTTAAGTAGGTAAACCTTGTCGGAGTAATTTTCTATTTTTAGGGTTCCGTACCTCAAATGGAAAAAAGGAACCCTTATAGGATCACTTTGTTGTCTTTCTGTCTGTCTGTCCGTCGTGTCTGTCAAGAAAACCTAAAGGGTACTTCCCGTTGCCCTAGAATCATGAAATTTGGTAGATTAGGTGGGTCTTATAGCACAGGTAAAGTAATAAACCGTGAATTTGCGGTTACATCACAAGAAGAAATTAAAATGTGTTCATGAACAAATATTGCTATTTTCAAATTTCAAAGTAAGAACTTGTAAATTCTAAAACAGATTTTTATTTATTTTTAGGCGTAATTTTTGATTTATCGTGCAAAATATCGATAAAATACGATTGTAGTAGGTACGGAGCCCTCAGAGCGTGAGTCTGACTCGCACTTGGCCGGTTTTTTGAGCATTGAGTACGTTTTAAAACTTAACACGAAGCTTCGGTATGTGCGTGAAATCAATATATAAATTTCCGACATTAAAAAAGGGGTCACAATCATAATCATAAAGCAACGTTATCAGATTTATACGCTTTATTCATATAAAGTGGTTTACATACAGACCTACAACACGTGCCGTTGTGAAATGAGGGCGTCCTTCGATTTATTTGCTTATGAACAGCTTGCCGATGACAAAATAATGATTTTTCATTAAAAAATCGGGACTGCAACAAATTCGGGACAGTAAAATCGGGACGTCTTTTATTTGAAATATTATAAAAATAAATATACATATAGTGTGATGTACAATAAGCATATTTCTAAAGGAGGAAATCTAGAAAAATAGTTTGTATTTGAATTTTTGGAAATCATTATTAGCCTGTCGAATCATTTTACACAACTATAATAATTTTACAATTAAAACAAACAGTAATATATTGACACGCGACATTTTTTAATTTCTTAAAAGTTTAATTTTCCTTGGTTGGTTAGTGGGGCCCTAATTGACGCTCGCGACTTCAATCGAATGAATTTAGTTTTTTTTAAATAGTGAAAACTCTTCAGATTTTCGGTAAAATATCCCGACTATGCCCGTCTGTCAGATACACGCTATCAATCCGTCAATATTAGTATTGATAAAAGATCAGAAGAATAGTCAGAACTTTTGTTGTTGTCTAATTTTTATTTTATTTTATCTGTTTTCAAAAATCGGGACATTCCACTAAAATCGGGACGTGTGACAGCCCTGTTTTGACCAATGTCTCGGTTGCATACCTTCGCGTAGGGCACTATGCTCACGACAGCTACCTAAACAAACTAATGTAAATTAATTTTATATTGAGGTGAAGGAAATAGCACTTAATCAAACACAATCCAAAGGGCATCGTTCTGACAAATACATATATTGTCTCACAAGATATTTCGTCACAGAAATATGTAAGGTAGATAGGTATATACATACGTAGATATATAATCATGATTGAAAACATGCATTATACAATGTCCCTTACATGGAGAAAGAAATTGACCTTGCCTTTAATTAAAGTCTTGGCCTTAACTCAGGGCTGTCTCGTAAAAATTATAAAAAACAATTATTAATCTGTTCAATAATGTAATCCCTACGTAGTGATATTTCCTATTTCGTTTTTGTTGAAATACTTATCTTTCTTAAAAAACATTAAAGGATACACAAAGTAGAGCAAAGTAATCAGCAGTAGTTTTAATAAAGTATACAATAGATAAAGATATTTATGAAGTTTTTATTCAAACCTCTTTGTTGACAACCCTATATATAATGAAATTCGCTAAAAGAGCTCACACTAACAACTCACAATCGTATGTTCTCTAATACCTACTAGGTATTTCCTGCAGCCACAAGACAATGATGCATTTATTTGTTAGAAATATGTTTCGAATTTATGTTGGCAACCCTGGTTTTATGCCCTTGAAGGTGATGGTGTTTTTAGTAGATTTTTTTATTTAACTTTCTTCGTTGACAACCCTATAACTAAACGGTGGCAGCCATCACATGTCTCACTCTATAAAGAGCCACGATTGAATGTCTAATATGGCATTTCCTGGCCCTTGCAGGCGCCAGCGGCCTATTAATACAATTAGGTGCGATATGGGGCTATTTTTAGTACAGTTTATTTTAGTCCATACACCATATGTAAGGACAGGTCAATGTTTTTATTTTAGCTCATTTGATAAGGAGTTTCCGTGTACTAAACAATGAATTGTGGAGCCTAGTAATGACGCGTAGAAACCGATGGGTACCTCATGATCATCATCATCAACCGATAGACGTCCACAGCTAGACATAGGTCTCTTGTAGGAACTTCCACACGTCACGGTCTTGCGCCGCCTGAATCCAGCGGCTCCCTGCGACTCGTCTGATGTCGTCCGTCCCCCTAGTGGGGGGGTCTTCCAACGCTGCGTCTTCCGGTGCCTATAATGGGTACCTATAATGGGTTTAATGAAAGTGCCATACAACTTCCAAGTCAGCCCGCTTCCATCTTAGACTGCATCATCACTTACCATCAGGTGAGATTGCAGTCAAGGGCTAACTTGTACGAGAGTAAAAAATAGTGAACAAAACGGTGTAACTACTTGAAATTTAAGTTTACAAGAAGAGAAAACTGAAAGAAAGCTGTTGAAACTTTGCTATAATTATGCCGTTTTTATTGAAATCACGAACACGACTTAATTTTCGCACAGTTTTGGCTGTTTATTCAGTGAGCCAAAAACATCCGGAAAAAGTATGTACATATTTTGATCAGAATACTTGTAATTACACCGTTTTGTTACTATTTGATCACTTTATTTTCTTAACCGAACTTTGGTCCTAAGAGGGTTTCCCTCTATCACCTTTCAAGGTCGTAAAATATTTATTATTAAGCTAGTGAAAAGTAGGAAAATATTTTTACTAAAAGAAAATGGTGTAAAATATCGCTCAATTTTTTCGCTAGAGTTTTTTTATTCCTTTCAAAATCAGGTTGCTACATTTTGTAGGCTTAACTTAGGGGTTTGAGCAGACGAATATCTTGCGTCTAGGGTTCAGAACCGGGAAATCCCGGTCTCGAAAGTACCGAGAATTCCCGGTACTTTTGTCAGTAAAAAAGAACCGGGAAATCAATTTGATTTCCCGGTTCTTTCGGTACTTTCGGGAATTTTATCTTAAGGGGAAAGCAAGTGTCAAATCGCGAAAATGCTTTAAATTTGAAGAAAAAGATTTTCTTTCCTAAAGCATTAACAGCTATTAAATACATGTAATAAAAAACTTAAATTTGTGAAGATCATAATGACCTATCACATTTGTTCAAATTATCCCGTTTTTTGAAGAATTGATGTTGAAAACATTGCTATCATCAACTTGTTTTGTTGTTTTTTTCTTTAACGGCTTAACGTGTAAAATTCAAACCATCACAAAACAATATGTTTAGGTTATCTTATCATTTTAAATTATTGGTTTTAAACTAAATGTTTTTCATTTCTTAAATAGAATTCATATCTAAAACGAACGGAAATTATTCATTTTCTTGCAGGCGCTAAATGCGGCCAGTAGCCTTTTGGCTTTCATGGCGGGCGGAGCTGCGCGCCGCCATTTCTTCGTAAAATTACGCTATAAACTTATTATTTTTGAATGAAATTTGTGTTTATATGTTCTGGTAATGGTTGAATAATAAAATAGGGATTTATTTATCTCAAAATGAAGCCTGCTCACTACTCAAATTTATTTTAAAATTATCGTAGTATTACGTACTAGTTGTGAGGTTGTCATAGATTATGTTGACAGACAGTAATATTTTCTAAGTAAGTATTATACCTATGTGTCAGATCCATATTTAAATTTCATTTCATTTCAAGTGGCAATGAGCGCTCGTAATTCGAAAAGCCAATATATATTTACAAAATACGATCCCAATTCCCAAGGTACTGGAATGGCGACCTCGCACCTGAAAGCGCAGCGTTAGAAGACCCCCTCTAGGTGGACAGACGAATCAAACGAGTCACAGGGAGCCGCTCGATTCAGGCGGTGAAAGACTGTGCCATGAGGAACATAAGCATGAGGAACATGGGGACAACGCTTTGTTGATACACAAAAAGGCGTCTCAATTTTGCTGCTGCGACGCTGAATTACTTGCAAAATCCATAAAATTATTTCCTTCAACAAAATGATGAAGATTTAACAGTATTTCCTCACCCAAGCAGTGATGAAATGTGCAACGGAATAGTATCATTGCTAAGCCGCACTAAAACCTCAACAACCACAGCATATCCAGCTCAACCCTTACCAGTACCAACCTTACAAGGTGAACCGACGAGAGACCGTGACCGTGACTCTGAAGTACTTGAAGTACAAAACATTGCTTTGACGAAAGAAGATGAGTGAAATGCTGAATAGAAAATAGAAGCAAAATATGAAAAGACTTGATTGATTCTAGTTTTATTTTATTTTTAAACTCACACAATATAAGTTCCAATAAAAAATACTTTTAAAGCGTATTGCGGTTTACTTTTATGAGTTCTAAAGCGTAAAACTTGTTTTATATAAAAAAAACTATGAAGAAACCGAAATTCCCGAAAGAACCGGGAAATCCCGGTTCCTTTGGGTAAAAGTACCGAAATTCCCGGTTCTCAAAAAAGGACCGGTTCCGTAAACCCTACTTGCGTCACATAAAAGTAGAATAGGTACTAATGACCTCATAAAAACGCCTATTGCGACGCTTAAAATTTATCCTCTACCACAGACTACGCTATAAAAGTTACCCGAAACGAATACCGAACTGATTCCCGTGGGATAAAAATGTTCTACACATTTCAACATAAACATAGTACAAAATTTTCAGTAGCTTGTGTAAGCTACTAATCTCTTTAGCTAATATTGGTCCAAGAGATGGTGGAAATTTTATGGAGCCCTAACTATCACTACAAAGATTATAAATGCGAAAGTGTGTTTGTTTGTTGGTTTGTCCTTTAATCACATCGCACCGGAGCAACGGATCGACGTGATTTTTTGAATGGGTATAGTGATAGACCTGGAGAGTGACATAGACTACTTCTTATATCGGAAAATCAAAGAGTACCTACAGGATTTTTAGAACCGTCACGGGCATCAGCTAGTATTGTAAATGAGAAAGTGTGTTTTTTCTTGGTTTGTCCTTCAATCAAGTAATCGACCTGGATTTTTTGCAAATGTTGGATTAAAGAACTTGAGAGTGACATACGCTACTTTTTATCCCGAAAAACCAAAGAGTTCTCACGGGATTTTTAGAACCTAAACCCACGCGAATCAAGTTGTGAGCATCATCTAGTAGGTACTTGATAAAAGAAGAGGGTTAATTGTGAATAAATAAATAAAGACATTAATAAAAAAATAACAGAAAAGAACTCTGACACAAATCGGGAGATTTCCGAATATTAATAAAAAAAAGAATGTCTGTCTCTACTCTCTAGAGACAGACATTCTTTTTTTTATTAATATTCGTTTCCTCGGATTAATATCGGAACCTAGGTTCAGATATTGTACAGCTGCTATAGTTATAAAACTTTCAATTTACAGCTTACAAAGTACTTATCTCCTTCTTAAAGACATTTAATATTTTATGATCTCCTAAAATATTCCCACCACCAGCTCTAGGGCTATATGCGCAACCTGTCAATGTGTAAATTGGGTCAAAGGAAAAATGAATGGATTAACGCAAAGTAAAATAAACAGCATGCAAGCTTGGTGTCGAGTTATTTAAAGTTATTGTGAAATCTATACCTACTAATGATAATGACAGTCATATAGTACCAAAAATATTTAAAACCCAATTAAATTAAAGAAATCTGTGAATAGCATCAACTGTTTCCAGTATTTCTTTTGATTTCCAGGAAAGACATATTGTCTAAAAATATAATAAAGTAATCAATTTAAAATTTATTCAGCTCACAAAACAAAAAAAACAAAACATAAAAACCAAATGTTAAAATAAAATGAAAGTCAACTAAAATAAAAAAACTTAAGTACCTATTAGTAGAAGTAATAGTAATAAGTATACAAGTATACTTCCAAATTACATTCTTCATCCAATCTGCAACCGAAAAAGGCAACCCGGGCTCTCAAAGTAAAAATAAAAATATCTATAACCAATATGTATTTTCTTTGGAAAGTAGGTAAACGTGTTTTGTCCATGCTCAATAAGATAAAAAGCTTATTCTCTTGAATAAGTCATGAAGAAGGTAACTGTAGGGTACTGTTAAATTCTTCCTTTCATTTTGACGATTCTTTTACATTTTGCCATTTGCTTACAATAACATACCTGAGATTTCATTTCTTAATTCGGCTTCAAAAGTGGCTTACGAAATAACTTAACATTATTAAATACCGGAAAATGTAAGACAAAGAAACTACAAAACTTTTAACTTTCAAAAATTATGACCACTTTATTCTTATTTATTTATTTCATTCTGAGTTAATTTAATCAAAACTAAAACTATAGTATTTGTTACAATAAATAAACATCATAAAGTGTTAAGAAGCCGCCATAGATTGTGGATGCCCCATTTAAACTGTCAACCTTAAAACGTTGTCTGTGATAATATTTTAATGTATTTTAAAAATATAATAAAAACGGACATTTAAAATACTATAGTTTTTAACGAGGCGTCAAAACAAGATTAGGAAAATTCGCTAAAAATAAATAGTTAGGTATGTCAAATCTAATATCTATGGACGGCCGGAGCTGACGGACAAAACGGTGTAATTACACTTCTGACCAAAATACTTTATTTCTTCAACACGACGTTTTTGGCCCCACTATAAATCTTAGTTACTTTCATAGCAAAACGGCCTAAAGCTACTGAAATCGAGTCCAAATGAGAATTCATGATTTTGATCACTGAAACAAACTTGAACTCATTTCCAAGCAAAACGGCCTAAAACTGTGCTAATATGGAATCTCTAAAATAGGGATTTTGATCAAAACTGTATAATTACAGTAAAGTTTCAATAGCTCATTCTGTTTTTTGCTCCTCCTGCAAAATTCAAAGTTTTATTTCGTGTAGTTACGCCGTTTTGCTTGCCAGCTTCTCAATTTCAAGTTTTTCAAAGTACCGTAAACTGCTGCAACTTTGCAAACTAAGCTCAAGTTTGCCTATTTCTTTTCAATTACGATATCTCCCATTTGTTTAGTTTTTGTCTTATTTTCTACCCTTTGGTAGTATTTTACATTATTATAGCAACATATTTTTTATTTTTTAAAATGGTAGCTCTATGGTGGCTCCGTCAGTAGAGCAAACACAGTCGGCGCGAGCGTGCGTTAATTTTTAGTGTCCTACAACTTTTACATTTTTATCCAGAAAAAAGGTGTTTTCGTGCAGTGATAACGTCCCAGGGTAAGAAAATACTGTTTATTTTCCGCACGGTTTGATATTTTTATGAAAAGGAGCCGACTTCGTTAAAATAAATTAGTAGGCAATGTTGCACAGTGTTATGGAAACTTGAGTGACACAACTTTGCCTGGGTCTAGGGTTGTCACTAGTCGCATTTTTATTAATTTAAAAAAGGGTTAAATAAAGACGTCTCCAACATGCTGTCTAGCTGCCTGTCTGTCGGTCACAAACTATCAACTTTAACAGCTCAAGAAGATAAACTAACAGCTTTGGTGGTGAAACCCTTAATCATCATCATCATCATCATCAACCGATAGACGACCACTGCTGGACATAGGTCTCTTGTAGGGACTTCCACACGCCACGGTCTTGCGCTGCCTGAATCCAGTGGCTCCCTGCGACTCGTCTGATGTCGTCCGTCCACCTAGTGGGGGTCTTCCAACACAGCGTCTTCTGGTCCGAGGTCGCCATTCCAGCACCTTGATACGCGAGTCTAATGCGAACTTGACCAGATTCAAAACATTATATTAATATTATATTACCTATATAATAATATTATTTAATAGAATAGAGCCTGTTTTCTTCTTATTTAATTTGCCTCCCAGACGTTAGGACAGTTCATAAGCATTTTCATAGCCAACTTAGTAATTTTGTCAATGTATTTAAGCAATCTTAATTCTATTGCAGCTATTTGAAAATATGGGAAACACTAAAAAACGAAGCAGGAGAAAACGTGCGTTGATAGATCAGTCAGTCGGTCAGTAGATTAAAGCCATAATTATATGAAACCTAACAGGATGAATAGGTATACCTACCTACCAAATCATATTTTTTGTAACAAAAAAATGTGTAGTTTTAAACGTATTTCTTTTTTTTTACATTGTCTCTAGAAACGGAGGACATGATTTAGGATAAACGAGTATTAGTATTTTTTGTTACATAATTTATTTTTATATTGATGTTTTTAATACCAAAATTTTGTATTTTGTTCCTACAGTTCTTGACGTTACAAGTTGTAAGTTTTTTTAAGTTACTATGTTGTGTTGTTGAATTACATATTACCTTTATAATTAACGATATTTTTGTTTTGTCTTCGAAACAAGTACCTAGGTACTTAAAACATTTTTCGAACACAACATTATTTGAAAAGTCAATAAAAGTTTATTTGTTTAATCTGTATTTTTTTTGGCCCAGCCCTGGTGTTAACCATATTTTTGTATGGAATGCTTATGGTACCACCTACAACTTTGCCTATTCGCTGTGAATAAAAAAATATCACTTTAATAGCAATAATTTGACTGCCGGGGACAAGCGCGGTATCTCATACATATGGGAAAAAAGTATTGAAAAGATCAACATTTTATTTATTGAGATATCCTACTAGGCAAAGTTGAGTCTTTAACCTACATCTTTGCCTATGACTTTGAGTGCTTGTAATTTGTAAAAACTGCATAATTTAAAAAGATTTGGGTCTTATCTGGCAAGGTATAAGATCTATTTTTCTTCTAAAACTCATTAATAGCAATAAAAATAAATAGGTTCAGAGACACAAACCAAAAACGGCAAAATCCAGGCAAAGTTGCAGCATTTTACGGTAATAAAAAGCTTTTAATGACCTAAAAAGATAGACTAGAAAACCATTTTATAGTTATACCGACCTTAACTACTGCAGCCTTATATGCAATAGGAAATATTTTATAGTTTATCAATCATAATAAAACCGGCAAAGTGCGAGTCAGGCTCGCGCAATGAGGGTTCCGTACTACAGTCGTATTTTTTCGTCGTTTTGCAGGATAATTCAAAAAATTATGATACATAAAAATAAATAAAAATCTGTTTTAGAATGCACAGGTGAAGACCTTTCATATGATACCCCACTTGATATAGTTATCTTACTTAGAAAATTGAAAATACTAATTATTAGTTCATGGCCACAATTTAATTTTTTTGTGTGACCCTAAATTCACGGTTTTCAGATTTTTCCCCAAATGTCAGCTATAAGATCTACCTACCTGCCAAATGTCATGATTCTAGGTCAACGGGAAGTACCCTGTAGGTTTCTTGACAGACCGACAGACGGACAGACAACAAAGTGATCCTATAAGGGTTCGGTTTTTCCTTTTGAGGTACGGAACCCTAAAAAGAGTGGATTCAGGAAATAAAATGTTTGTCACGTAATTTGTTATGCGGAGAGGAGGCCATAATATTGTATGTGTCAACACAATGCGCCGGATGTGTATTTTTACCCCCGGTTCCTCTTTTCCCTTGTTTATTTCCCCGAGCTCACCTAATAGCCTACTGATGAAATGTTTATTTTCAATTTCGTAAGACACTGCATAGTTTTTTGTCCTTTTCAGGAGCGCGCCACAAAACACGGTCCTCCACTTTCTCATCTCGGTCGGTCAATTTTGTTCTTCTGCAAATCTCCTCATTAGAAATAATTGTTGATGAATATTGTTTCATTTAATAAGGAGCAAAAAATGTTTTTTTTTTAATATTTCAAATACAAATGTTTATGCTATCTGTATAAAAGTACATCTTCATGCTCGCAGTTTTTGCTCTAGGATGAGTAAGGAATAATATAATATATCGGTTGAGTTAAGAAAATAAAGATAATTATTTTGATTGGTTGAGATAGGGGTTTTAGTCGGTAAGAGTCCGAGATAACCTCCGTACCTCCCCGGGTGCGGTGGCATCCATGAGGATTTCCCCACGGAAAAAAAAGGAATATTAATTTGAGTATACCCTAATAGGATGAATACGGGACAACCCTACATAGCTCGCTCCATATCACGCTGTGCCTAAGCGCTATTGTACAGCTTATCTGACTTACTTATCACACATATATGAAAGTGTGTTTGTTTGCTGGTTTGTCCTTCAATTACGTCGCAACGCAGCAACGGATTGACGTGATTTTTTGCATGGGTATAATCAAAGACCAGGAGAGCGACATAGGCAACTTTTTATCCCGGAAAATTAAAGAGTTCCCACGGGATTTTAAAAACCTAAATCTACGCGAACGAACTCGCGGGTATCAGCTAGCTCGATATAAAGGTCTATTTAATTTATCAATCTAGTCGAAGCCATATCTAAGCACTATTGGGTCGTACAATCTTAACTCGAAAGTCTGATTTAACCGACTCCGACAAAGCAAGTTCGATTGCATTACTTCCTTGACGATAACACTATCCAGACGCACTTACAGTCACAGTAAGATTAAGATTTCAATTTGATGTTTGCTGATTGTACATTTATCTTGGGAAAGGGCATTTTGTGTTCAGCGAAACTTTGCTTAGACTTAAGACAGAGTTGAGGAGTGTTGAACTGTATTATGGCAACTCAGAATTTCTCAGTCAGTCGTTGTCTGTGGTCTGCACTACGTGCAACCATGTTTTTTGTCGTGTGTTCTAATTATTAATAGAAACAGAAATTAAAGTGTCTTTAATATAGAAGGCTGAAGTTTTACTGGCTACAAGAATCCTCCAAGTACACCTATTACACATTTGTATGGGATTCCGTAATAGGGAGAGCGCTAAACTAAGTTCTTTACTTGGATAGGGTATACTAATAATTGTGTTGACTAGTCTACGAAGGGCCTAAATAACAGATCAAGGAAACGCAGGTCGCAGCCTCTACAAGTTATTGCTGAAACCGATTTGCCTAACTCGTTTAGATTGTAACTATTTAGGTTGTTTATACTGAATCTATAATGCAAGGACAGGTGTAGATAGGGAATGAGGAGTGGAGCTGATTTAGACCCATTCATTGGTACCTACTGGTAACGGTACTAATTCTGAGTATTAACTTTTGTTTAACATGACGTAGGTAAGACAGTGAAATACCGTACTAGGTACCTACTAGATATCATAATATTATTACATTTTCATTTTTCAGAAATAATTTAATTATAGTAAATAAAATATGATTATGCCCGCAACTTCATCCGCGTGGACCACACAAATTTCAAACCCCTATTTCACCCCCTTAGGGGACGAATTTTCAAAAATCCTTTCTTAGCGGATCGTCATAATAGCTATCAGCTGCATGCCAATTTTCAGCCCGATCCTTCCAGTAGGTACTTTGAGCTGTGCGTTGACAGATCAGTCAGTCAGTCACCTTTTCCTTTTATATATTTAGATATAGAATATAAGATTATTATAAGAAATTTAAAGAAGTTACAATAGCTGATTTTTTAAGTCAAACAACGTAAAACTGATGAGTGCCGTTTTTATATGTTCCTGCAGTAGTTTATGTACTTTAAAAAAGTTTTATTTATACCTATAAGTTATTTCGTGATTAAAAGATTCACCTTTTATATATGAATACTAGCTTCTGCCCGCGGCTTCGCCCGCGTGGCCTACAGCAAACAAATGGCATTTTTTTTTCAGAAACAAACATTATAACATCAGGACACGCACTCTGAACAGCACCGAATAACACATATAACCTTCCAACCCCCATTTCACTCCTTTAGGGGGGGGATTTTCTCATAGTCGTTTCTTAGCTGACACCTAACCTCAAGAAAAAACCTACTTTCCAAATTTTAAGTCAATTATAATATCAATAATTAAAACTTTCCCATACAAACTTACATCCCCTATTTTACCACCCTTATGGGCGAATTTTCCAAAAATCCTGAAACACGTTTTTCTTCATTTGTGACCGAAAACCCAAATACCAATTTTCATGCAAATAACTTGACAAATGACGGACTTTCATACAAACTTCCATCCCCCATTTAACCCACTTAGGGGAGGAATTTCGAAAAATCCTTTCTTAGAGGATACTTACTCTTTACAAAGAATAGACCCTCCAAATTTCATGTCTTTAGGACCAGCGGTTTAGGCTGTGCGTTGATATCTATGTCAGTCAGTCAGTCAGGACTTTGAATTTTATAAATATAGATAAAAGCTTCATCTAGCTAAAAGAAGGGCAAGGTAAAGATAAGATTCATATTATTATGTTGTAAGTGGGTATTATAGAAGCTTTGTACCAACACAAAGCACAAAGAAGAAGATAATTATAGATCATAAATAAAGATCTATTAAAAAGTAAAAAAAAGGTCGGCGCACATGTGTGGAGTTTTACAAACGATGCATGGACGCATTAGCGCGAACGAGGGCGTGGCGATTATAATAATTAAGACGAACTGAATTCTATGAATGCGCACCGCACATACCTGTACGATGTTATTAGTTATTACTGTTATTAGTTATTACTTTATGACTGCAATTGCACACACTTTGATGGCATGTCTGTAAGACATTAAATGTTACTAGGACACAGTTCAAGACAGTTAGGATTTGTGACAAAACGTCACGGGTTCGCCTACACTGGGAGGCGTCAAATGCTTTAAAAAAAAAACCGGCCAAGTGCGAGTCAGGCTCGCGCAATGAGGGTTCCGTACTACAGTCGTATTTTTTCGACATTTTGCACGATAATTCAAAAACTATGATGCATAAAAATAAATAAATCGGTTTTAGAATGTATATGTGATGACCTTTCATATGATACCCCACTTGATATAGTCACTCACTTCGAAAATTAATTACTAAATTGTTCTAAGTAAAATCATTATATTACTTGTTAAATTAAGTACTACTTACTCCATTTAAATTAAAAAAAAAATACCTACTTCGAAAATAGAAAATACTAATTATTAGTTCATGACCACAATTTAATTTTTTTGTGTGATCTAACCCTAAATTCACGGTTTTAAGATTTTTCCCCAAATGTCAGCTATAAGATCTACCTACCTGCCAAATTTCATGATTCTAGGTCAACGGGAAGTACCTTGTAGGTTTCTTGACAGACAGACAGACAGACAACAAAGTGATCCTATAAGGGTTCCGTTTTTCGTTTTGAGGTACAGAACCCTAAAAACGATTGGTAAGCAAGAAAAAGGGATAGTTAATGCAGT
Source organism: Maniola hyperantus (assembly GCF_902806685.2). Classification (NCBI taxonomy): domain Eukaryota; kingdom Metazoa; phylum Arthropoda; class Insecta; order Lepidoptera; family Nymphalidae; genus Maniola; species Maniola hyperantus. The sequence goes on from NC_048555.1 coordinate 11,329,022, forward strand.
GCATTCTCCTTGAACCGTAGAGGCAGATCGTGGCTATTCAAAACCACATTACCGCGTAGGCAGGTTCAATTCCATTGGTATTTGGTATTCGAGTCAAGGTGGTGATTTGTACCTTAAATTAGTTGTTTTGTGTTTATCTATAGTTTACTAATGAAGGTAACATTGTTCTGTTTGATTTGTTACTAGCTTTTATCCCCAATTTCTTCCGCTTTATATAATTTATAGCCTACTAGATGACAGCCTAGTTAGTTCAGTTCACTCTGGAGTCTGGCCTCACTAGGTTATTAATTTTGAGACTTGAGAATGTGCTGGGGATCTACAGAGCGCACTATGACTTTGCTCAGATCAGAGATAATTTGTTAATAAAATTTAGCTTTGCTCAGATTTAAGACTGTTGTTGTTATTAAAGCCTCAATAGCTCAACCGGTAAAGGAGTGGACTGAAAACCGAAAGGTCGACGGTTCAAACCCCGCCCGTTGCACTATTGTCGTACCTACTCCTAGCACAAGTCTGACGCTTAGTTGGAGAGGAAAGGGGAATATTCTTGGGAATATTAGTCATTTGACATGGCTAATATTCTTTAAAAAAAATATGTTAAAACGAGACAGCACCATAATTGTTGGAATAAATGTCTCGTTTTAACTGAAACTTAAGTCAACTCTGAGCAAAGTCAAAGTATGCTCTATAGATCGTAGCATGTCCGGATTAAAAAGAAAAAAAGTATTTTAATCACAATTACACATTGACTGACTTGAAACAAAATGGCACCGACTCATTGATGCATGCACCAATGCAACCTCAGTGACGTCTGGATTTCAAACGGGTCGTTCATTAGTACCTAAGAGGTGGCGCTGATTTATTTGGTTCCTAAACCGTGAAAAATTTTGTTCGCTTGACCATATCTTATCATTTATATCGACGCAATTACACCGTTTTGTTCGATAAAAAAGCAATTTCTTGGAGTTCACAAAGACGAGTTGTTAAAAGTTAAACAAAACGATAGTATCACACAGTACATTTTTATACGCCACCACTAAATCGCCAGTAGGTAATTTATAGCAGCCAATTAAAAAACGAACATGCATGGGCCTTCGACCATAAACTCCGTTGCCATAGCAACGCGTACTAAACTTTACTGCTCGGTCGTTACTACGAGCAATGTGTGCTAGGCCATTCGAGTGCAGCAATTGATATATGCAATTTTATGTCTTATTTTAAATGCATTAAGAGATATTTAAACTGCATATTTAAATCTGTAAGCGATGCATGAATAACAACATTAGAAATGCATTTAGTTTGAAGGATTTTATACTCTATTTCGAATGGAATAGAGAAGGTTTTGAATGAGTGGATCAGTTGGTAAATGCAGAAAGACGCCGCGTGGCGCCAACTAAGTTTCTTGCACTGTGTTTTGAAAATGCATGTATCCAATTACTGCTATGCTAGTGAAGAAATTTTCAGTAAATTGTGAATTATTCAACAGGGAATTAATCAATCTATATGTACTTCTATAGGTACTAATATTATAAAGAGGTTTGTAAGTTTGTTTGTAGGAAGTACTTAACCTATTTTGAAAATTCTTTCACCAGTAGAAAGCTACATTATTCCTGAATCCTGAGTGATATAGGCTATGTATTATTTAAAAAAATTAGAGATCACTACGAAAATTGTAATAAGCTACCCGTGCGAAGCTGGGGCGGGTCGCTAGCCATAAATATTTATAAAAAGACCTACTTAGTTACAATGAAAAATAGGTAGGTATAAAAGCTAAAAATGTACCTAACTTAAAATGAATGTTGCGCTATTAGCATATTAGCTAATTCTTCTTTGTACATAGGGAATTACTAATTAGGTATTAATTATATGTTCAGACTTCAAGTACAGAACCTGTAATAGAATCTTTATTTATCCATGGACACGGACAGATAACATTTTATTCTGTTCATAAAACATAAACAAATATTGTAGGTACCCTGTAGGGCAATTGTCTAAAACCTGCATCAATCATTATTACAATCTCAATTGTTCTGATTGGCTGAATTTGTGCGATTCTTGTTACAACAATGCATTGTAGCCAATAGTGACCAATCAGAGATGATTGCGATCATGACATTGTAGCTGTCATTCTCCCGCAATCGGGCAGCTGTGGCCCTACCGCGGTTGTTTGACAGCTACAATGTCACGATCGCAATCATCTCTGATTGGTTAATGCTCGCTCACTATTGGCCACAATGCATTGTTGCAACAAGAATCGCACAAATTCAGCCAATCAGAACAATTGAGATTGTAATAATGATTGATGCAGGTTTTAGACAATCGCCCCGCTGGTATCCCCAACGCTAAGCTTGCAACACATGCAGCGGCCATTTTCTCTCTTCCACCGCGCCTTGCAATGCGAAAACACATAATAAGAGATCTCTATCAGTATCAGTAGTGATCCCTTACCATCCTTCTACTAGGGCCCTTGAATCTAGTGCCTGACGTCTGACGTACATTTACGGCGTACCACTATAACCCCTCTAAACATCAAAGGGGATTCTTAACCTCTTTCCACCCTCTTTAAATACTCATAAAGCTCCGATCATCACATATCGAGAACTTGCTCTTAATTTGTGACTTTCAAGTCTCTATAGTCCTTCTAAACATCAAAGGGATTTTAACCTTATCCAGTAATCTGTAGGGGTGCTCTTAAACATCGGAAAAATAGGACTCAAGAGTCAAAAAGTACACAACATTTAAAACTTAAGGGCTTGATTGCAGTATAGGGGCCTTTTAACAGAAGATTAGCTGCAATTTTAGTTCTTGAAAAGAGCGGCAGCGCTTTGATGTTCCCCCATAACTTTGGTATAAGGGCTAGGTAAGACTAAAGACTAGCCTTTGGCATGCAGAAAGCGATTATGACGTAGGCATCCGCTAAAAAATAATTTTTGAAAATTCAACCCCTAAGCGCGTGAAATAGGGGTTTGAAATTTGTGTAGTCCACGCGAACGAAGTCGCGAGCAATAAGCTAGTGTAAATATATAAAGGAAAAGGTGACTTACTGACTTACTGACTGATCTATCAACGCACAGGTGAAGCTACAGGACGGATCGGGCTGAAAGGCATGCAGAAAGCTATTATGGCGTAGGCATCCGCTAAGAAAGGATTTTTGAAAATTCGACCCCTGGGCGTGAAATAGGGGTTTGAAATTTGTGTAGTCCACGCGAATGAAGTCGCGAGCAATAAGCTACTGTAAATATATAAAGGAAAAGGTGACTTACTGACTGATCTATCAACGCACAGGTGAAGCTACTGGACGGATCGGGCTGAAAGGCACGCAGAAAGCTATTATCGCGTAGCCATCCGCTAAGAAAGGATTTTTGAAAATTCGACCCCTAAGGGCGTGAAATATGGGTTTGAAATTTGTGTAGTCCACGCGGACGAAGTCGCGAGCATAAGCTAGTTTATAATATTAGTATGAACAACTTAGTTTCTCTACGTGATCAATCATCAAATCAGAAATGAAGAGATCCGTAGAAGAACTAGAGTAACCGACATAGCTCAACGGGTTGTGAAGCTGAAGTGGCAATGGGCCGGGCACATAGTTCGTACAATCAATAGACGTTGGGGTCCCAAGGTGCTGGAATGGCGACCTCGCACCGGAAGACGCAGCGTTGGAAGACCTCCCCCTAGGTGGACGGACGACATCAGACGAGTCACAGGGAGCAGGCGGCGCGCGCAAGGCCGTGGCGTGTGGAAGCCCCTACAAGAGACCTATGTCCAGCTGTGGACGTCTATTGGTTGATAATGATAGATAACTTAGGTACATAACATTCCTAGTAAGTAAGTGCTAAGTACCAACTTACTGCGTCGTAAATCGTAATGTATTTATTTGCAAACGTAAACATTTCAGTTAGTTTATAGTTTGTTGCTAATTGAGACGGGAAATTGAGTTATAAACTACCACTTGGAATTATTTAAATGGTGCTTTCACTTGTTATTTACTTAGTTAAAGTTATTTTAGCTCGGGTTTACGCAGTTGTTTGAAAGCGATTCTATCATAATGCAATCCAACATGAAAATAGTAATTTACAATCCAACATGAACAGTAATTTTCAATGAAAATAGCAAGGTAATAATATAAGTACCTCAATTAGGGTAAGTAACTTGTGTGTTGGAAGAAGTCTAACAGCCGTACTCAGAGTCGCTTAATCGTTACTAAGTTTAGTCAAAACGCGACAGATTTATGTGAGGGATATAGCTCTGTCTCGTTTTAACTAAACTTAAGTAACGATTAAGCTACTCTGAGTACGGCTGCTAGGAATGTAAAGCTGACTGACCGACCGACTGATCTGACGCACAGCTCAAACTACTGGACGAATCGGGCTATTTGGCATGCAGATTGCAGATTGCTATTATGACGTAGACATAAGCTAATTATTAAATAATGAAGGTTTTTCCAAAATTCGTAAAATCCACGTCCACTGTGGTCCGCTGTTAATTTTAACTTTGGTAACCATTTTAAATTATCGATGTTAGCTAAAAAGTACGTCAAATGTTTATGACGTCACGTATCTATGTATTTCATACAAGCTCCCTAAGCGAGCGATTTGACGTTTAATAAAAGTCGCTGATTTGACGTTTCATGAAAAGTCACTGATTTGACTAGTAGTCATCATCCCTATTGCACAATTAAATGTACGGGACCCAGAACGGCGCAAAGTATAATTTAATAATCACCCCCTAAAATCACGGATCTGACCTAAGTATACTAAAGTACCTATACTTTCATTAAAATGATAATTTACCCACTATAGATATAGAAGACTGAACAAAAGATGCACCGTCAAATAGGAACCAGTAATCGAATGCACCTTAGCCACTTGTACGGAACAGCTGCACAAACTCTATCAGAGCATTTACATACACATGCGTGAGGGTGCAGGGTCGGAGTCTGCATTCAAAAATCATTTTTTTTTAAGTAATCTATATATATAAAAGGAAAAGCTGACTGATCTATGAACGCACAGTTCAAACTACTGGACCGATCGGTCTGAAATTTGGCATGCAGATAGCTATTATGATGTAGACTAGGCATCCGCTTAGAAAGGATTTTTGAAAATTCAACCCCTAAGGGGGTGAAATAGGAGTTTGAAATTTATGAAGTCCACGCGGACGAAGTCGCGAGTATGTCTTATTATAAATTGCCTGCAAGTGTTCACTAGGGTAGAGTCAGCCGGGTGGCACCAGGCGACTCATTCTGTTTTAACTACGCTGGTTTTCGCACACTTTGCATTTTAAATTAATCAGTGTGTTTAAGATCCTAAAAAATTTAAATCTTTATTAAAATGGACTATTTTGCGACAATATTATTAAACGCATAAAAGTTATTTCAACTTTTCTAAAAAGTGTTACTTAGGTATCTCTTATGCAATTGTTGTTGTAAAAAGTGTTTTTTCGCAACGGAACTTTATTATCAACAGTAAAAACATTTTAATGCACAAAAGGATAGAAGAGTTTTTACTCCAGTAACTGACTGGGAATGAGGTTACCCTATTGTATATTATGGAATAACATAGATATTCAACAAAAAAGGGCCGATGCTTTGACGTGCCATGGATTGATTGAGGTGTAATAAAAATTATCCCAACTTTCTATTCTAAAGTTTTTACTTTAAAAATGCACTTGCTTATTGTGTTTTCAACCGCTTTTCACACGATTTGTGAAATTGCCGAGTTCGTGGTGAAAGTCGCAAATACTTGTTAAACACTTGTCGTTCTTCATTAAAATTTTTATGTTAATTTTTATTGTATTGTTAAAACAGCTGTTGTGATAGTAAAATAAACTTTTTATAAATGTTAGGTTAGTAAAAACACGTTTTTAAGGTACGTCAAATAAAATGAAATAAGTAGGACATACAAATTATTGAAGTTATATTTTATTTAGGTTGGTTTTATTTGCTTTATAACATATTATATTACTATGTAGCCTAGTTCCCTGCAAGCGGTGCATCCATTGTTTTCATATTTGTTCAACAAATTAAATATTAAGTACGTATGGAACTGAGTACAATAAAATTGTTAGTTGTTACTCAAAATTGCAGATTAGGGTGTCATAACTTCGGTAATGATCACAGATATGGATGGTGAGGGGTTCACACTGGGTTCACATTCACAGGATAAAGGGCAACTCTCTGTCAGTACAATAATAATTCAATGCTCTGATGCCAAAATATGTGACCGATCTATTATATTTATCGCAGGTGTTACCGAAAAACCAATGACTTTAATTACCTATTAATACCTTAAATACCTATTAGTAGGTACCTACTCTAAGAAATAATTGTTGTTTTATATTACGAAAAATCAGTACGAAAGTGCGAAAGTGTGATTGTTTGTTGGTTTGTCCTTCAATCACATCGCAACAGAGCAACCGATTGACGTGGTTTTTTGCATGGGTATAGTTAAAGACCTGGAGAGTGACGTAGGCTACTTTTTATCCCGGAAAATTAAAGAGATCCCACGGGATTTTTAAAAACTTAATTCCACGCGAACGAAGTTGCGGGCATCAGCTAGTAAACAGATAAAATGAATGTGGGTGTATTAATTGTATGGCAAATCCGTCCCTGTCATTCAAATTCCCGTTTGGATAGTTACTGAGGGGGAGGCGGAATTAACACTCGGTTTTGAAGTGCGCTCGTAAACCAATTACGACTACTTGAGGGATCCCGGGACGATTGTGTTCGAGGTATGTAGGATCTGCTTTTTTGGGTTCCGCACTTCCGTACCCGTAAGGTGCCAATGAGGAGATCCGTAGGAGAACTAGAGTAACCGACATATAGCTCAACGGGTTGCGAAGCTGAAGTGGCAATGGGCACGGCACATAGTTCGTACAACCGATAGACGTTGGGGTCCCAAGGTGCTGGAATGGCGACCTCGCACCGGAAGACGCAGCGTTGGAAGACCTCCCACTAGGTGGACGGACAACATCAGACGAGTCGCAGGGAGCCGCTGGATCCAGGCGGCGCAAGACCGTGGCGTGGGGAAGTCCCTACAAGAGACCTATGTCCAGCAGTGGACGTCTATTGGTTGATGATGATGATGATGATGATGAAGGTGCCAATGCAATATTAAGCCTATGCTGTCTGACAGCGGGCTCTATCTCGTGAACCATAATAAAAAGAAAGTGTAAATGATAGAATGTGTATTTCGAACTTTACGAAAAACAGTCAAGTGCGAGTCGGACTCACGAATGAAGGGTTCCGTACCATTATTTACAGGGGGGGGGGGACACATTTTACCAATTTGGAAGTGTCTCTCGCGCAAACTATTCAGTTTAGAAAAAAATGATATTAGAAACCTCAATATCATTTTTGAAGACCTCAGATATGTGACCACACGTATGGGTTTGATGAAAAAAAAATTTGAGTTTCAGTTCTAATTAATAGGTACCACCCCAAAATTTATTGTTTTTTTTCTACTTATCAAGTTTCAACAGTATAGTTCTTATAGTTTCGGAAAAAAGTGGCAGCGACATACGGACGGACAGACAGACAGACATGACGAATCCATAAGGGTCCTGTTTTTTGCAATTTGGCTACTGAACCCTAAAAAGGGTTATCATACTTATTTACATCATTTCTTGCTTCACTTGAGATCACGTTTCACGTTTTTGTTCCTATAAGGGTCTGTGATAAGAACTTAGTGGTTTGAGCGTGACGGAAGTACCTACTCAGATTTCATTCCTAAATAGAAAGGAAATGGGCTTTACTCTTTATTGTTACAACCTTTACCTAAATAAGCTGAAACAAAAATGTTGAGGTGAATATCTATGAAAAAGTAGTAAACTGTGTAATGTTCGCTCACAGGGTATTTATTTATAGACTAGCGCTTGGCTGCAATCAGACCTGCTGGCAAGTGAGCAGCCTAAGATAAAGATGGAGCGCAATTGCCTAGAAGATGCCTATTCACTCTTAACTTATATGAAAGTGGAGGGAAAACTGCGGAATGGCGTTTAAGGCGATATGTGTCCCAAAAGACAGATTTCGGATGTTCAAATAATGAAGTTTTGGCCTCAAAAACTACAAATTTGTTTATCTATTTTTTAATATTATAAAAATTAAAGATATTCTTTAGTGAATTACGAGAGCTAAACACGATTGCCACAATTTGGCTCGATGCAAAAAAAATCGAGAAGTTTCCCCAAAATACGCATTTTTTACACGATCTAATGATCTAATGGTCGAAGAAAAGCTAATTTTATTCTGTTTTTTCTGTTCCGTGTATTCGATTGATATAAAACCAATTTCAATAAAATTTCGTATTTATGTTCAATGTTTAATACACTAAGGGATAACGGTATTATTTTATGGTAAAAGAGCACATAGAATAAATATAGTATAAATATTTATAAAAAGCTTGCAACAAGTTTAAGCTCGGGCGACCCAGACTTTTCCATACATTTCGCCTTTGTGAACCCATTTCGCCTTTAAATGAGCCGCAGGGCGGTTAGAAACGAGGAAGCAAGCTTGGTGTGAACACAGCATAACGCTCGCTCACAGTCAGCGGCTTACAAATCTTACAATACGTTGGGTGTGAACGCACGCTTACCCATTGCGGAACTAAGTAGGTACATTTCAGATCAATCTCTCAAATGAAAGGAAATGGTTTTTATTGCCTCAATCTTTTTATCGTCTTGCGCAACTCAACAATAATTGCATCTGATACCGTCCGCTGTGAAATGACGACGTGTAGGTTTCTACGTGGGAGTAAAACGGGAGAGACTTGATGGATCTTCTATAAAGTTATGTTTTAATGGTCTAGTTATAGCTGTGTTTATTTGTAGAGCACTAAGTAATTGCCCGGCCTAGTGAGTTAGGGCCTGCGCCCACTGGCGGCTCGGCATAACTGGGGACCCTTTTTTATTTTTTACTAGCTTATGCTCGCGACTTCGTCCGCGTAGATGCAGACTACACAAATTTCAAACCCCTATTTCACCCCCATAGGGGTTGAATTTTCAAAAATCATTTCTTTGCGGATGCCTACGTCATAATAGCTATCTGCATGCCGAATTTCAGCCCGATCCGTGCAGTAGTTTGAGCTGTGCGTTAATAGATCACTCAGTCAATGAGTCACCTTTTCCTTATATATATATATATATATAGAGGTTTGCCTCAACGTGTCTAGTTCGAATCGTTCGGATATGTAACGCCTTTTCGGCATCAGTTTTCCCATACAATTTTAATATGGCCACATTCGAGTCAAGAGCACACGAGTAGATTCAAGAGTGAATGTTCTAGCTACGAGCTAGACAAGCACACTCCATCTTAGGCTGTCGATTAAAGTCATATTTTGTCAGTTAATTAGATTATCCTTTCGTAACATAATTATGTAGATGCAGAAACATTAGGCAGACATGTAAATTTTTCCCACATTAGTGCACGTCTGCAAGCTGTAACCTAATCTGAAATGACCTAATTAGCGCCAATCAACTGGTTATGTTATGGTGTCAAGATACCACACTTGTTAGTCGAGTGCTATTAACGGTGGGCGACGAATCTTATCCAGACACAAGATAATTTAATTGTGAGACAGTTTAATTTTGCGTTCAAGGCTTTGGCTGAGTGACTCGTTTTCATCGTCAACCCATAGACGTCCTGCTGTCTGCTGAACATAACGTCTTTTTAGGGTTCCGTATTTAATAAGAAAATCTTGTACCTATGGTCGACGCATTTTAAACTGAGTCGTCGAGTTATATGAAACAGACAGATAACTCGACTATAGTTTCGTCATGTCAGTCTGTCCGTACGAGGCTTAGCTACTTAGCGACACGGATTAGCGGCTTAGCAACTCTTAGTGAGATTTATAAAGCGCACTTTGACTTTGATCAGACTTAAGATTGAGTTAAAACGAGACAGATTTATGTGAGAGTATAGCTCTATCTCGTTTTAACTCTATCTTAAGTCTAAGCTAAGTCAGAGTGCGCTCTATAGGTCTCACCCAGACAGTTGGCCTTATCCACGAGTTCATAATCGCTCAGCGTGATAAGAAGCAGGCTATGTTGGGTGCAAATTTATTTTAATGTATAAAGCGGGTACATACCACGATTAATTTTTTGTTTTTATTTGTCGATATTTCGACCCGATTTATGTGAGACAGATTTATGTGAGAGTATAGCTCTATCTTGTTTTAATCCTGTCTTAAGTTTAAGCTAATAAGTCAGAATACGCTCTATAGATCTCACCCTTAGCCTGCGGCCCAGGTGGGAGCGGGAGCGTCCTGCCAGAACAAACTCGGTTTACAAGAAATTGTAAGGAAGACGCGCGGCCGTGTCCTAGTCGAGAGCGGGTGCCGAGCGGCATAGGAATGTATGGCATCGCACGCGCTGGCCGCTTCGCAAGATGCACCCGACACCACCTGTAGGGTGATTGTCTAAAACCTGCATCAATCATTATTACAATCTCAATTGTTCTGATTGGCTGAATTTGTGCGATTCTTGTTGCAACAATGCATTGTGGCCAATAGTGAGCGAGCATTAACCAATCAGAGATGATTACGATCGTGACATTGTAGCTGTCAAACAACCGCGGTAGGGCGGCTGGGCTTCAATTTAGCATGTAACTTGCCAGTTGCCAGACAGTCTGTAAGTTGTAACCCAATCTGAAATGACCTTCCTGTATTTCCGTACCATCTTGTACGATGGTATTGTGGTGATGGTATACATACAACCGAGTTGACCGGTTTTATTTCTATTATATTGGATTGATTTGGAAACAATTTATTACAAACTTTCCGTATAAATTCAATTAGATACGTTAATAATATGATTAACTCAATGGCATAGTTATTAGACCGGTAATCACTGTTGCACCAATTCGTGATGAAAATTAACACTTTCACCGTTAATTGGGTGTTCACTTGTCGACAACGGGCAATTGGACAATGAGCCGAATGTTTTTATAAATACTCGTAAAGCAATGAGTGGGTATATAGTCCGTACAAAATGACTCCTCACGCGCCGTTTTAACTCTATGGGTCAACTGTCATGTCAAAAGTACGATTCACCTTTAAAATGAGGACTAAAATCTAATATATTCAATATAAGTCAAAGATATTAGCCTGGTCAGAAAAAAAAAACCGGCCAAGTGCGAGTCAGGCTCGCGCAATGAGGGTTCCGTACTACAGTCGTATTTTTCGACATCTTTCACGATAATTCAAAAACTATGATGCATAAAAATAAATAAAAATCTGTTTTAGAATGTACAGGTTAAGACCTTTCATATGATACCCCACTTAATATAGTCACTCACTTCGAAAGTTGAAAATACTAATTATTAGTTCATGACCACAATTTAATTTTTTTTGTGTGATCTAACCCTAAATTCACGGTTTTCAGATTTTTCCCGAAATGTCAGCTATAAGATCTACCTACCTGCCAAATTTCATGATTCTAGGTCAACGGGAAGTACCCTGTAGGTTTCTTGGCAGACAGACGGACAGACAGACAGACAGACAGACAACAAAGTGATCCTATAAGGGTTCCGTTTTTCCTTTTGAGGTACGGAACCCTAATAAGACGTCCTTAGGGATATAAAAGAAGAATATTAGACTAAAAGAAACCGACCCGACGCTGCAACCAATATTTGTTGCAAAGGATTTGAACCGTCTACCTCCTGTTACTTTCGAACATGTTGACGTGACTCGCCTATTGAAAGACCTAACTACCATGAAATGCGAGCTTCAAGATATTCGTAATGAAACTGTCTCGAAAAAAGAATTTACTCAATTCCAAACGAAAATCAGCTCCGATATTTCTCAACTTCTGACTTGTTTTAAAAAACCCGACCAAATGACGCCTCCGAAGTCTCGGGATCCGAGTGTGATACCTAAGAAAATAATTTCAACACCGACTGACAAACAGGCACTGTCGCCTGTACTTGTACCACACTACAACCGTGCGAGCTCCGTCGAGAATGTGTTCACTCCGACCTATCGTGATATTGTGCATCGACCGCGGCGGCAGGCGAGTACAAACACTACGCAAGCTCGCCGTTCGGGTCATGATCGCGTGGCAACGAAATCTCCGACGGCCGCTCGTGAAACAAATATTTCTGCCACCGTCACCGATGACGATTTTAAGTTAGTGGTTCGTAAGAAAACTAAACTTAAAAATATGCGTGGTACATTGCAGAACTCGGCCCGAATTTTGGTGAGCGAATCCAAAAGTGCCATTTACTTGTCTCGGGCTAAAAAGAGTACCACCGAAGACGACATTAAAAATCATATTAAAGACATGAATCAAGAGTGCTTCAGCGTCGAGTTATTAAAACAAAATCGTGACGTTGATTTTAATTCTTATAAAATAGTGGTGTCTAGCAGCCAGCTGAGCACCTTCTTGAACAGTAATTTTTGGCCTCAGGGCTTAGTATTTCGTCGCTTCAGAGACCGTAATGCGCAAAGCGTTGCCGCCACTAACAACAAACTCAATGGATAGTACGCCCGAAAATAATTACAATTACGTAACTATTGCGTCCTTCAACTGTAAGTCCGTAAAGCGGTCTGCGCAGCATGTACGCCACTTATGTCAAAACGTTGACATAATAGCCCTCCAAGAAACGTGGCTGCTGCCACATGACATTAATTTCATAAATGAAATTGATAAAGATTTTAGCTGTTACTCGAAATCTTCGGTAGACACCTCTGCCGGCGTGTTGCGTGGCAGGCCGTACGGAGGGCTAGCGTTAATGTGGCGCAGATCGCTCTTTCCAGATGTCACTATAGTGGATTGTAACAGTGACCGATTAATTGCGGTTAAAATTAAGACCCATAATTGTGATATGTTAGTATTTAGTATTTATATGCCCTGTGATAGTGATAAAGTAGATGATTTAATTGAGTTTACGAGCTGTCTCGCGCAACTTAATGCCATTGTTAGTGACAGTAATATAGAAGTTGTGTTTGCTTTGGGCGACTTTAATGCGCACCCTTGCGCCCGCTTCGGACGGGAACTTTTTGAATTCTGTTCGGCCGAGTCTTGGGTGTGTGCGGATGTGGATCTATTGGGTTTGAACTCCAATACTTACACTTTTATGTGTGAGTCGAGTGGCTCAAGAAGATGGCTTGACCACTGTTTAGGCACGGAGGCGGCGTTTAAAATGATAAAAGGTATAAATGTTGTCAATGACGTACACTGGTCAGACCACTTTCCGCTACTGATAGATATTAATATTGACGTCATTGTAAAAAAAATAGAATGTAACATAGGCAATACCCGTAACAATAGCAAAATTCTCTGGAATAATAGAAATCTTGATCAGATTAATCAATACGGAGAATATTGTTTTAGAAAATTAAAACTAGTTAGTACTTATACTAGTCATTTCGATAGCTGTGATAAAAATAACTGTGATATTTTAGAGTGTAAGCTTACTATTGACAATATGTATAATGAAGTGGTAAGTATTTTACAGGCTGGAGCCGAGTTAAGTTGTTCTCGTAGCGGTGCAGGAAATAAGGGTAGACAGATCGCTGGCTGGAACTATCATGTAAAATTAAGCCACGAACAAGCTAGACTATATTTTAGTTGGTGGGTTGACGTTGGTAAACCGGATCATGGATATATATATGAAAATATGTTAAAATTTAGAAAAATATTTAAAAACAAATTAAAATGGTGCCAAAGAAACCAAGAAATGATAAAGATGGATAAAATAGCTGAAAATAGAGATAAGAAGAATTTTCCAAAATTTTGGAAGGCCACCAAAAACCTCCAACATAAGGATGTCCTACCCGTATCTGTGAATAATGAACAGGACCCGAATAGAATCGCGGACATGTTTGCTAACCATTTTAAAGTGCAACCTATGGAAGTGGGTAGTGAACAAAATGTTGAGACCATTGTGTCCGATACATCCTTGCAGCAGAACTCGTCTGTTGATCTGAATAATATTTTCACTCCAGATAACATTGCGCAAACTGTAAGATGTATAAAGCGTGGCAAGTCTCCGGGACACGATGGCCTCAGCATTGAGCACATACTCTATGCCAGTGATGAAGTTTATCGGGTCTTGTCCATTATATTCAAGTTATGCTTAAAGCACAGTTATTTACCACAGGGCCTTATGAAAACGGTAGTAGCCCCCATCGTAAAAAATAGAACCGGCGATCTGTCTAACCTTACCAACTATAGACCCATATCGTTAGGTACTGTGGTCGGAAAAATCTTGGAAAGGCTCTTACAACCCGAACTGACCAGGAATTTTAATATTGACGATGCTCAGTTTGGTTTTCGTGCCGGACTCTCCACAGATTCGGCTATTTTAAGTCTCAAATATACTGTAAACTATTATGTTAATAGAGATACTTCAGTATATGCATGTTTTCTAGATCTAAGCCGGGCATTTGACCTCGTTAATTACAAAATACTATGGCGTAAACTTGATAGACACGTACCAAAAGAATTAATGAATCTGTGGAGATTTTGGTACGAGAACCAAACTAACTACGTAAAATGGGGCGATGCACTCTCTAGTGAATACAGACTAGAGTGTGGCGTTCGTCAAGGAGGGCTAACGTCTCCGGACCTATTTAACCTTTATATGAATGACCTTATCGGGAGGCTGAGAAGTACCAAAGTCGGTTGCCATATTGGTAACATCTGTGTTAACAATTTGAGCTACGCTGATGACATGGTGCTCCTCAGCCCCTCAATAAATGGACTTAGGAAACTGCTCAATATTTGTGAGCAGTTTGCTACAGAACATGCTCTCAAATATAATGTAGCAAAAACTGAAATGCTCGTCTTCAAAGCGGGCAAGGGTCCGGAGACCGTTCCGCCGGTATATCTGAATGGGTCGTCGGTTCGGGTTGTCAAGAGCTTTAAATATTTGGGCCATATTTTATCAGAAGACATAAAAGATGACAGAGATATGGAGAGGGAGCGCAGGGCTCTTTCGGTACGGGCTAACATGATAGCGCGCAGATTCGCTCGTTGCTCCGATGATGTGAAGGTGACGTTATTTAAAGCTTTTTGTCAATGTTTCTACACATGTCAGCTGTGGACAAAGTTTACCAAGCGCAGCTATAATGCACTTAGGGTACAATATAACAACGCCTTCCGCATCCTAATGAAGCACCCGCGTTTCTGCAGTGCTAAAGCTATGTTTGCTGCTGCAAGAGTCCCTGACTTCTTCGCCATACTCCGAGCAAGGACGGCATCCTTCTGGAAAAGACTGACACACAGTACAAACGCTATCTTGTGTGCTGTTGTAGAGGACCTTAGTAATCCTTTTACAAAGCATTGGTCCAACCTGCATCGGTGCGACAATAACACCTTTACTTAGATTTATTTTTTTAAAATTGTTAGCGCCATTTTTTTACATTTATATTATATTCTAATCAATTCTAATATTAATTTAATCCGCTTCATACTGTGTATATTGTTATGGGTTGTATTTTCATTGCCTGAAATAAAAATTATTTATTATTATTTATTATTTATATAGGTTTTGTTGTCAGTTCTGGCACATTCTCTGGCCATTGGCCACTGCTTGCTCTCTACTGTAACAACCCAACGGGCACAGGTATCCAACAGTATAACCGTGCATTTACAATATTTACATATACGACATCGCCTTGTCACTCGTCGTTAATGTCATCGATATTGTCACGCAAAATCTCGCCACTGTGTGATGCGAGGAGATACTGGAGACGAATGTTTGAACGGGCAACTCGCGTCCGGTCTCGCCAGTCGCCACTCATGCGAATATGTAGATGCATCAACAAAATATCATATCTGTATAATTCTATGCTCTATCAGTCATTCATTATAATAAATAATAAAACACAAATGCAACTCAATCACTAAACATTTTGTATCATTTCATCGCTGCATCAGCGTTGTAAGCGAGGCGAGGCTGTGCATTTTTAGAACAACACTGTTGTTTGGCAACAAAATAGTAGAACATTTTCGACCTTTCAAATCATAACAATATAGTTACCATCAAAACCGGGACTCCTACGCAATGCATCTGATTTATATACGGAGAACAATACATTTTCGTAATACATAATTTCCTTGGCAGGTTTTATATCCTATGATTTTATGGCATAGCGCATACGAAAGTTTATTGCTATTTCCGCCCACGTGACCAAACTGCAGTCTGTGGGCTGTTATAGTCTGTAAACTTAGAAATGTACAACTATGTCAATTGTCCCCCCTTCACCATTTTACCACCGAACCGCAAGACGTCGGGCGAGTTTCCATCCTTATGTCGTCGACATTTCATCTACACGCACGAAACGTTTTGCGTCATCATTCCTCATACGTATGGCTAAGGTTTGGAATACTCTTCCGCGATATGTGTTTCCTACCAATTACAACCCGGGTATCTTTAAAACAAGAGTGAATAGGCATCTTCTAGGTAAACGCGTCCCATCTTAGGCCACATCATCACTTCCCATCAGGTGTGATTGTGGTCAAGGGTATACCTATAATGAATAAAAAAAAAAAAATGTCAGCACCCCACTTAGATAATATGACACCTGTGTAGGGGTAATCTGATGTATGGCGCTGACACGTGGACACGGCTGAGACCTGAGCGCACTTTGACTTTGCTCAGACTTGAGATTGAGTTAAAACGAGATAGATTTCTGTGAGAGATATAGCTCTATCTCGTTTTAACTCTGTCTTAAGTCTAAGCTAAGTCAGAGTGCGCTCTATAGGTCTCACCCAGACAGTTGGCCTTATCCACGAGTTCATAATCGCTCAGCGTGATAAGAAGCAGGCTATGTTGGGTTCTCTGAGGGACAAAATCCGTGACGAGGAAATAGACAGGAGAACCAAAGTAACTAACATAGCATATTTAGGAACGTAACTCGTAACTCACTGGGCAATGGCACTGGTATCACTGAGGAACTACCTTTGGCAATACAGGGCTTTCCGAGTGCAGAGGGTGGGAAACTCGTTTAAAAAGTTTTTCATTTTACTGAGGATTTGATTTTGTAACTTCAGTTAAGTTGTAGTTAAATATATAAATTATTAGTATTATGATCAAACCTAGTGGTTAGGACGTCCGCCTTCTAATCGGAGGTCGGGGGTTCGATCCCGGGCACGCACTTCTAACTTTTCGGAGTTATGTGCGTTTTAATTAATTAAATATCACTTGCTTTAACGGTGAAGGAAATCATCGTGAGGGAACCTGCATGCCTGAGAGTTCTCCATAATGTTCTCAAAGGTGTGTGAAGTCTACCAATCCGTACATGGCCAGCGTGATAGACTATGGCCAAAATCCTTCTCACTCTGAGAGGAGACCCGTGCTCTGTAGTGAGCCGGTGATGGGTTGATCATGATGATGGTCAAACCTGAAATGATTTTTGTTTATCTTGGAAACATAAATAGGAATTTGATAAATTCCAATGGGATCTTTAAAAAACATAAATCCACGTGGACAAAGTTGCGGGAATAGCTAATTTTTATCATCATGGTCAACCCATCACTGGCTCACTACAGAGCACGGGTCTTCTCTCAGAGTGAGAAGGGTTTTGGCCATAGTCTACCACGCTAGCCATGTGCGGATTGGTAGCTATTTTTTATAGTATGTAGGTATATAGTAAATACCTAAGTTTATGTATTACATCAAGTGCCAAAAATGCTTCTCACATCGTGCCTTATCAGTCAGGAAAGGTCAAGGCACCGCCAGTGCAGTAATGTTGGACAGATTACACTCTCATTTAGTTCATTATAATATTTACTATAGTACTATTTAACGTTATCTAAGTATGATGCTCGCGAGTCCGTCTTTCGGTTTCGGTTTTTTTCTAGAGTAAGAATAAACCTTTATAGGATCACTTCTTTGACTCTGTCTGTCTGTTATTTTATCCGTCTGTCGGGTCTGAGTCGAGGAAATCAAAATCTATAGCGTACCTACTTTCCGTGGAATTAGAATTATGAAAGACAGGTGGAAAATGTCTTATAGCACAAGTAAAGGGAAAACTCCCAAAAACGGTAAATTTTAGGTTACATCACAAAATAAATAAAAGGGTAAAACAATGTTATTTCTTGTATGGACATCGTACAAGAAATAACATTATTTTTTTTACCTTTCGTTTGCGAGTCCAACTCTTTGAAACCGCCGTTGAAACTCTTTGATTTTCCGGGATAAAAGTACCCTATATCTATCCTGGGATGCAAGCTAAGTCTGTAACAAATAGATGATGCCCTCGACTTCGTTTTGTCCAAGATACGAGCTCGCGACTTTTTGATAAGAACCAATTCTAACCGTTAGCATAATATGCCAATCGTGGTTCAGTGTTGTAACGAAAGCATAATTCGGGTTTCATAAATAAAATTATAGGTATGGTAATTGTCACATAAAACATTTAGCTATCAAAACAGGAATCTATGTTTTACGTAAAGTCGTAAACTTATCGCTAGAATGCACGCGATCTATGGTAAGCACTGTTAAAAACACAGTAAGTACCTACCCGTATTATAAATGCGAAAGTGTGTTTGTTTGTTGGTTTATTCGTTTGTTGTTTTGTCCTTCAATCACGTCACAACGGTGCATCGGATTGACGTGATTTTTGCATGGGTAGATAAAGACCTGGAGAGTGACATAGGCTACTTTTTATCCCGGAAAATCAAAGAGTTCCCACGGGATTTTTAAAAACCTAATTCCACGGGGACGAAGTATACTTACGTATTAAAAATTGCGGACCGGCAGGAATCGTCGTATTATCGGAAGTTGTCGTTACATGACAAAAATTAAAAATTGCTTTTTCTTGTTCGATGGTACGGAATCTTTCGTGTGCTAGCCCGACTCGCACTTGACCGGTTCTTATTTTAAGATGAGCTGTAAGATAGTTTCGTTTCTCTCATTTTATATCCTGAATGATTCATTTCAAAAGATGTTTCATAATAAAACCAACCTTCGGGTTATTTTTTGGAAACAGTATTTTTATTATCCTTACAACAGGATGTAGGTCTTTGGAAGAGAAAGTTTGGGTTAATTGATGACAAAGCAGCGGCGATAGCCTAGTGGTTAAGACGTCCGCTTTCTTTCGAGAGGTTCAGGGGTTCGATTCCGGGCACGCACCTCTAACATCTCGGAGTTATGCGCGTTTTAAGTAATTAAATATTACTTGCTTTAACGGTGAAGGAAAACATCGTGAGGGAACCTGCATGCCTGACAGCTCTCCATAATGTTCTGAAAGATGTGTGAAGTCTGCCAATACGCACTTGGCCAGCGTGGTTGACTATTGGTCAAAAGTCAAAACCCTCAAAAGTGGTCAAAATTGAGAGGAGACCCCGTACTCTGTAGTGAGCCGGCAATGGGTTTCATTTCTAATACCGTGGTGCGAGTTCGCTTTAATAGCTACAGCCAGATTCTGTGTCTGATTCCTGCCTAAGGCATATATAGATACGTAATACGTACCTATAGGTAAATAAATAGTCTAATTAGGCGCCAATTTCCCTAAGGATATTAGACGTATTTATTTCGTAAAAATAGGTTTTCCGTAGTTTTAACTTTATAGGTAACTAGCTTATGCTCGCGACTTCGTCCGCGTGGACTACAAAATTTCAAAACCCTATTTCACCCCCTTAGGAGTTGAATTTTCAAAAATCCTTTCTTAGCGGATGCCTACGCCATAATAGCTATCTGCATGCCAAATTTCAGCCCGATCCGTCCAGTAGTTTGAGCTGTGCTTTGATAGATCAGTCAGTCAGTCAGTCAGTCAGTCACCTTTCCCTTTTATATATATAGACTAGCTCATGCTAGTTTGTCCGCGTGGACTACACAAATTTCAACCCTCTATTTCACCCCTTAAAAGTTGAATTTTAAAAAAAATCCTTTCTTAGCGGATGCCTACGTCATAATAGCTATCTGCATGCCGAATTTCAACGCGATCCGTGCAGTAGTTTGAGCTGTGCGTTGATAGATCAGTCAGTCCAACATTTAGGAAAATAGGCGCCTAGTAAGACGTGTACCTATTTATATAGTATTTATTTCGTAAAAAATAGGTTTTCCGTAGTTTTAATTTC
The DNA here is from genome assembly GCF_902806685.2 of Maniola hyperantus. Classification (NCBI taxonomy): domain Eukaryota; kingdom Metazoa; phylum Arthropoda; class Insecta; order Lepidoptera; family Nymphalidae; genus Maniola; species Maniola hyperantus. Next base: position 11,349,041 of record NC_048555.1, read on the forward strand.
AAAACTACTGATTAATTCATTCCAATCTATGACAAAATGTGTTACAAAAGTTATCTTAGCGTGGGGTCAGAGTTCGAACTTATGTTCGGTTTTTACTTTTACGTACCTACTTACCTAAGTTGCTTAATTTTTTTTATAAGCTTGCGTCCTCTAAACCCCTACCTACTATTTTTTTTATAACTTACCTACTAACTAAATTTACATAATATTATTTTGTTTAATTTTTAGGTTCCATAATAATTCACATCAATTAAAATAAAGCTTTAAAAAAATTAAATTAAAGTGTTAAATTAACTACTTGGCACTTACCAAAACTTTTCAAGCAGTTAAACGGGCGTTTATTTCAAAAACATTTTCTTCTCAGCAAAATCATAAAATCATAAATGAAAATAAGAACAGTCCACAGAACACAAACAAAATAGTCACAAATTAAAAAAAAAGTCTTCAAAAAGATTCCACCTCACTAATCGGATTAATTATTTAAAAAAATACTTCGATAAAAATTAAAAAGTCCACTTTTAAGTCGAGTTCGAAATTCAAAATTATGGTTTCGCGCGTTGTTTTATTTTAACGCCAACACTTTTTCTAATTCGTAAAAATAATTGAAATTAATAAGTTCAAAACGTTCGGAAATTATAAAATTCGAGTTCGAAATTCAAAATCGTGTATCGTGTTTTCGCGCGCTCGCGTCGTATTAACGCGTATACAGCGTGCTCCTCGCTACACCACTGATGACTGACTTGGATAATACAGTGTACCTACTGGCAATGCGTTTGGCGTTCCAATTGGTATACCGCTATGCATGTAGGTACATTGTACGGATGTCGGTCGGTGTTAACAATAGGTTTAGGAGTTAAGTTACGCTTCAGTCATTTGTGCTGACAAAACTGTTAAGGTAAGAAAATTTATTGCTAAGTTAATGCTGGCAAAGTAATTGATTTCGCTGCACCTTGCTTGGTTACTAGTGGTTACATTATACAAATAAATACTTATTGGAATGTCTGTTTGTTATTTTGAAATAACTGCCTTCTTCCTTTTGCCTATTTTAATTATAATTTGTTATTTGCACGTTATAAAATATCAAATGCCGAATAGCTTGCACGCGTTTTTCAAGTTTTTGGTTTGTTGGGTGTAATCTTCAAAACGGCTAAACCGATTTTGACGAAACTTTCGCTGGCAGGTAGAGGACTCTTCATGGAGTTATTAAAGCTTCTCGTGGACGAACTTTGGTTTGGTATAAATGTAAATACTTAGCTTTTTTTGATTGCCTTCAAAATTGTTTCGGACTGATTAAAAATAGGTAGGTACCTACTTTACATAGGTTCATATAATTCTTATATATTTTATTAAGTTTTTCGTCGTAAATTATAACTTCAGGCCTGTTTAACTATTTAATATACGAATTATAGGTATACACTTATCTATATTAAAGGCAATAACCAATATTCTTTATTTTGTACTTTATCTCACCCACTCGGCAATGGGATTAAAATATCACATCATAAATACAACGTAATCTAGCGAAGATAAGTTTTACACATTGTTATAATGTAACCGGGATTTTTTACATAAATAAATCGTTTGACCAGTATAGTAAGTTAACTATTGATTCATAATTATGTAAAATATTACTCGAAGTAACGCATTTAGTTAACGGTACGCCTCGGCTTATTCTTAAAAACGTAGATAAAAGCCGTTAAGTGTATTTTTAGATTAGTCCAAACAGACAGACTGCTTGACACGTTTTATATTTATACAGCGATAACAAAAACAAACGAATCACTTATGTTCAAGAGCTTAACTAAACTTAAATGTAAACTTAACCTCACAAAGCTTTAACAATTTCTAGTTGGACAGAAAGCCTACTTGAAATACCTTTTCACACTGTCCCAGTGCAAGCACCCATAATAATAGGCTCACATTATTCAAGTATCATTCAACTAATGATTTTAAGCTTATTTCGTGGTATGTACCTACCCGTTATATACATTCAAGTATCATTAAAGTCCAGCCATCTAATCCCGGATTCAGTGCGCTGAATCTAGATTGGGATCCAGTCTAGAGGCCTACTGCCATAATTTGACAGCTACAGTGTAACGATTGGACATTCCCTTACTATTGGCTAAAATGTATTGTTGCGGTAAGAATGCCATAAAATCAGCCAATTACAACAATTGAGATTGTAGCAGTGATTGCCGCAGCTTTTTTTAGCGATTAGCTTTTATTTAGTATTCAAGCCAATGCGAAAAGATTTAAGACAATATTATTTTCATAGCTTATGAACTACTTATATTTAAATCACTACCCATATCACAAGTAACTAGTCACTATCACTAGCTACTAGTATATTATAAATGCGAAAGTGTTTGTTTGTTGGTTTGTCCTTCAATCACGTCAAAACGGCATTATGCACACGGGTTTATGATGTTAAAAGTAAAGTTAAGCAACTGATAAGTGAGTTTTGTCGTCGCATTAGCTAGAGTCATTGCAAAATAACCACGAAATAATGAAAGTCGTTAAGGTTCCATTCAAAGGCATGGGAATTTCCTATACATTATTTTGTTACTCACATTCAAAGAATTCAATTTTAGCAGACACTTGCGCATGTGACTTAATTTTTAAAAACAGGTTTTTGAGAGTTGAGATGACAGAAGACTGATAAGAAAAGTTATTATGTTAATGACATAATGATTTTTATCTTAGAAACGGCAATAATGTCAATAGGAGCGTACCTATGGCATGTACAGAGAAGAAAGTCAAGGTCATTTTTGTTTACTATTCGTAACAGCGATTACATAATTTGTTCGTAGATAAAATATAGGTAGATACCAACTTTAACGGTAAATTGTATTGCGAAGATCTCTAATAGGTATGACGAATTCTCAATTCTATGAACTGTGATATAATATAATATCTTTACTTATATGTAATAATTAGTATATAGGTAACTGAAATAGTGTGTGCGTCATTTTGTCACACAAAAACCACTTAATTCACTATAAACAATTTTGCTATTAAAAATCATAAAATCAGACTAGAATTTCGAACCAAACCAAAGTATTTTTGTTTGAACCTTTCATACAGGAGAAGCTAAGCTAAGCGCAAAATTACCTAACTAGGTATAACTGGTTCTTTATCTATGAGATCAGAGATTTATAATGTTAGCGCTATAATTGAATAATCCGATTTCTCACGCTGCAACTTTTCTTAGAAGCGTAAGAGTTAATCGAATCTGAGATGCTATTAGTTTTTTTTAATCAATCTCTAAATATACTTAATCATCTTAATGTCAAGTGTAACATTTAAGATAAACTATAATAAATAAATTTAAAAACAAACATCCTGTATTGCCTCTTAATGGATGCGTTCAGAAATTTTACTATAGACAGGTAAATAATAATTATAATTTTTTCGAAATATTATATTAAAAACTTTTTATTAACCCATCCTGTAGTAAAATAATACTAAAAAAAAATGCAGTGATATTAGTATAAATACATACCAATAAATCAATTAAAATATAGGTAATTGCTTCGTCCTTCTGGGAACCGTAATGTTTACATTGTAGTTTGTTTCCACTGGATACTAGATGGCGCTTAGAATGTTAGTAAAACTACTGTTCGCTAGATGGCGCTATTCTTTGACTCTATGATAGCATCTGTTATGAAAAAGTTTCGACTTCACTTCCAGGAAATGTTATGTACTAAACAACAACAATAAATACATAAGTAATTAAATTATGTTCAACATGTTATTTATTGCTTTGGTTCATTAATCATTATTTAATTGATTGCAATCTCCAGTAGGTTAAGCAAATCTGTACCTATTTAATTAATTTAATTAAGATTCACCAATCCATTCAATTTACCAACGAATTCCTTCTTGTCTTACTAAAAATTGCAGGTTCAAATCGGGGCAGAAAAATCTGGATTTTTCATAAAACCATTCGCTTTAGCGATAAGGCCGCCTTTGCATGCTACAGCTATTAAATTAAGATCCTGTATTGTGTTTTTTCAATGTTTACTTTGTGTTGTGTGCAATAAAGTGTAAATAAATAAAAAATAAATAAACCGTGCTGCTTGTTATTGGAAAAACCTGCGAAGGTAGGTACCTATTTGAATTACAGTTTTATTTATGTTGCTTTGGTTGGTAGAGATTGTTATCTCCTCGCGTTCTACCTTCATTAGGTACTAAGAATCGTGGCTCCTTTCTGATAATATACCCTCTTTAGGCCCGGTATCCACAAAAGCGTAGATGGGGCGGAGATGACGTGTTAAACAGAACAATCAGATACGTGATAGATGCCGTGATAATTTTTTCAAGTTCCGTTGGGGTCACAAGATGCTGGACTGGCGACCTCGCACCGGAAAGCGCAGCGTTGGAAGAGGCCCTCACTAGGTGGATGGACGAAATCCAGCGAGTTGCAGGGTGCCGCTGGATTCAGGGGGCTCAAGACAGTGACGTTTGACGGCAACTATTTCTATTACCGTATTAATTATAATTCTGTGAACTACCTTCTTAGTTTTATGTGAGGCCAGGTAGGTATTAATAGCTCCGAGTTTCTCAGAAAGGATTATAGAGTAACCTAGCTTTAATAAAGATTTGACACAGGTAAAAAACAACAATAGGCTAAATAAAAAACCGGTCAAGTGCGAGTCGAAGGGTTCCGTACCATTGTACAAGAAATAGGTGTAGTAGGTACGCGACAGGTCGAGATGGCAATCGGGGTGGGAACGCCCCGCATACTCGCACAGCCCCACGATAACCCACCCGATCCGTGCAAGTGTGCGGGGCGTCCCGCCGCCTCATACCCCGATTGCCATCTCGACCTGTCGCGGACTATGTTCAACCCTTTTTAATTGTTCAATTTTCGTGGGAGCCTTTTTAAAATTTTTAGTAGATTAATTGTTGTTCTTATTTCAGCCCCCTACATTATATATCCCCCCCCCCCCCCCCCCCATATATCACAGCCCACTGATAGACGATCGGACGGATGGACAGCGGAGTTTTAGTAAATGGTAACCTTCGGATACGGAACCCTAAAATCTATATTGTACCTCTATCTATTAACATTTAGAACGATTTTCGGGTTCCCATGGTCAGCTTTTAATGTGTCTGATTTATGAACTTTTTATATCTTCCAAAATGTGAATGGCTGTTTTTCTACCCAATGTTGCCGTGTGTCCTGTCCTGGTTTGCGAAAAAAGACTTTTTTGAGTTATCCCCAAATAGCGAGACAATTTTGAAAAACTGATGTTCTTAAAAAAATTGTCAAAAATAGGATCAAGTTTTTTAGTTAGTTGTTAAGTTTTAACTTTTTAGAAACTTCATTTATTCTAAATTCCCATTTTTTTGGGGTTATTCACTTTTCAGCAAAAGGGGCGGCAGAATAAAATAGCCAATTGTATTCTATATTTCTAGAACTTTAAAAGCAGTAGGTATAGTTATATTGTAGGTTTATTCTTAGAAAATTATCTTCAAGAATTTATTTTCTAGAATAATAAGTATTAGGTACCTAATTGAGCGATGCCGAATAACATTTTCTTATCCCATTACGAACGCAAAATGCTCAGATTTTCACCTAAGCAAGGCGGTTGGAAAATTTCACCTACTTTATTTAATTTACTTACTAGCTTATGCTCGCGACTTCGTCTGCGTGGACTACAAAAATTTCAAAACCCTGTTTTACGCCTTTAGGGATTCAATTTTCAAAAATCCTTTTTTGAAAATTCAAATTTCTGGACGATCCGTCCAGTAGTTTGAACTGTGCGTTGATAGATCAGTCAATCAGTCAGTTAATCGGCTTTTCCTTTTATATATTTAGACTAGCTTTTGTGCACAGCTTTCTAGGTCCAAGGATTTAGGCTGGGCGTTGATCAGTCAGCGAGTGATTCAGGACTTTTGTTTGCGTTGTTTGTAATTTGGAACTTTGCCATATTATATACTGACTGTATAAGAACCTCAATATCTATGTACATTTACAGTGTACCTACTGGTTGGTACAGTAAGCGGTAGAAAGTAATGTACATCGACCTTTAGAAGGAGATAGTAGATTTGTAGAACACTAGCGACCTGCCCCGGCTTCGCATGGGTGCAATGTAGATACTAATGTGGTGTCATTGAGGTGTATTTGCCTCGGAAACTCTCAAATGAGAGGATTTTTTTCCGACCTAATCCACATTACTTCAATTTCTCTAGGGATCTCTAATTTTTTGAGAATTAAACTATAGCTATAAACCTTCCTCTTGAATCACTCTATCTATTGGTGAAAACCGCATTAAAATCCGTTGCGTAGTTTAAAAGATCTACGCGTTCATACATACATACAGACGCGCGAGGCGACTTTATTTTATACTATGTAGAGATTGTTTGTTGTTGAGACCGAAAAAACGTCATATATAGATATGAGTGACAGAGACAACGCTCTGCAAAGCCGAAATTTCGTTCTAAAATCTAAAGGTCGATGTATATTAGTTTCTGCCGCGTACTGTTAACTGTACCTCGGTAAGAATGCAAGTAAAATCAATAAGTAATATTCTTAAGTAGCGCTCAAGTCACGCGAAACATCGCGTGTCGGCTCTCTAGTACTACATATATCCACATCTAGGGTTGCCAGGTCGCCAAACCTAATAGCCGGACAGACCAGCCAGTTTGGACGGACATTTGGGTAGAAAGGCCGGACACCCTACATTATTGAGGATTTTGTGTCCGAATATTAATAGGTACGACAAAAAAATTGTATGTAAAATCAAGCTTTTTTATTATTGTCATAAATCTTGTTGTTAGGTGGCTCTACCGCCCGCGGGAGCGACCGACAGTCGACTCGCCTGCACTCGGCCATGCTCGTTTGCGAAATGTAAAAAGCCTAACAAAAGCCGGACAAGCCGGACACCGTTTATTTTGGCCGGACACGCAATCAAAAAGCCTACCTATGTCCGGCTTTATCCGGACGCCTGGCAACCCTATCCACATCACATACCTACATAGCGCATAAGTAGGAAGTACCTACAAACATTTTTTATCAAAACTTCCACAATAGAAACTTGTAAATCTTAAATCTAAATATACATATAAAAGGATTGACTGACTGACTGACTGACTGATCTACCAACGTGCGTTAGTAGATCAAGTGATAAGAAAGTAGATGCGAAAGTGGGTCTGTCTGTCGTGTCTGTCAAGAAACTTATAGGGTACTTCCCGTTGACCTAGAATCATGAAACGTGGCAAGTAGGTAGGACTCATAGCATACGTATTACGTAAGGGGAAAAATCCTAGGGTTCCACTTTTCCTTTTGAGGTATGGAACCCTAAAAAGAAGGGTTATATAGGTATTGTCACAGAGTACATTGAATATACGGGGTATTGTTTAGTACAAGTTCAACACAAGAAGCACGCAGTGTTTCTATTATTTAAACTAGCTTATGATCGCGACTTCGTCCGCGTTGACTGCACAAAAAAACCACTATTCACCCCCTCAGGGGTTGAATTTTCATAATTCCTTTCTTAGCGGTTGCCTACGTCATAATAGCTATCTGCATGCCAAATTTCAGCCCGATCCGTCCGGTAGTTTGAGCTGTGCGTTGATAGATCAGTCAGTCAGTCAGTCAGTCACCTTTTCCTTTTATAATATATTAAGATTAAGATTACTAACTATTTTATGTTCTTTTGATACCGTTGGGAATTTCCCATGACACTGATTTACCTACTCATATAATACATATATAAATTCATCCATACTAATATTATAAATGCGAAAGTGTGTCTGTCTGTCTGTCTGCTTTTCACGGCTCTACCGTTTAACCGATTTTTATGAAATTTGGTACAGAGATAGCTTGCATCCCGGGGAAGGACATAGGCTACTTTTTATCCCGGAAAACAAAGAGTTCCCACGGGATTTATAAAAACTAAATCCACGCGTACGAAGTCGCGGGAATTATCTAGTAGGTAATAAATACAATGCGCTTCCTGTCATGCAGTTACAATCACAATACCTAACAGTCGTCACGCATCGGCTTACAATCATGGGTCAGGGAATTAACTGGTCAACTTACAACTACTATTATGGTGCTTTTTTAGGGTTCCGTAGTAAACAAAGGGACTCTTTTAGAGTTTAAATTATCGTGAGGGATTTCCATTATACATGTATGATAAAACGGCTTTACTCACGTATTTCGTTGACGTTAAACCCGACTAGTTTCGAACCCATCCGGGGTCCCTTTTCACAGGTCTCAACCGCGACGCGTGCGAACTGAGTCCCTGTGAATAAGAACTAGTCGGGCTAATGTCGACTAAATACGTGAGTAAAGCCGTTTTATGTGAGCTAATCTATATATATAAAAGGAAAAGGTGACTGACTGACTGACTGACTGACTGACTGACTGATCTATCAACGCACAGCTCAAACTACTGGACGGATCGGGCTGAAATTTGGCAAGCAGATAGCTATTATGACGTAGGCATCCGCTAAGAAAGGGTTTTTGAAAATTCAAGCCCTAAGGGGGTGAAATAGGGGTTTAAAATTTGTGTAGTCCACGCGGACGAAGTCGCGGGCATCAGCTAGTAAAGAATAAAGCATATAGAAAAGCTATGGTTTCGTCAACCTGCAATTTTGGGCGAAGCTTTCCACAACCGTAGATCGCTTTCACTACCCACATCCATACTAATATTTTAAATGCGAAAGTGTGTCTGTCTGTCTGTCTGTCTGCTTGCTTTTCAGGGCGCAACCGTTCAACCGATTTTGATGAAATTTGGTTCAGAGTTACCTTACATCCCGGGGAAGGACGTAGGCTACTGTTTATCCCGGAAAATTAACGAGTTCCCACGGGATTTTTAAAAACCTTAATCCACGCGGACGAAGTCGCGGGCATCCTCTAGTTTTATAATAAAACTTACCGTTTTGCTGAAAATCGCGAAAAACCCGTTTTGCGACCTTTGACCCCGAGTAAATTTTTTTCCAGGTGTCGGATCGATGAGGACTTTTCACATTTCATTTATAATAGTGTTTTGAACAATCCTACCAATTTTCAGCCAAGTGTGAATTTTTGTAACCTTGGATGTCTAAAGTGACTGGCACATAAAATCCGCCATTTTAACTTTTTATTTAAGAATTTAATCAACCTACCCAGTGACACTCGCACCATCAAGACAAATCTAATGACTAATGACGTATCGTTTATCAAAATCGGATGAGCCATTCAGTAGCTACGAGCAAACATAGGAACGAACATACATGTAGTAGGTATACCTACAGGTCAAGCACATAACAGCTGTCCTTTTGGGCTTCGCCGCAGTCGGGTAATTACTGGATTATATTCCGCTGGATCAGTCATTCACCATCATCACTCGTGAATCATCATTGTATACACTGAACGGCTGAACTAACAGATGCAAAACCTATCTGCTTCTACTAAAAACATCGAGGTGCCCATTTAAAAAAAAAACGTTAAAAATGTGAGTCGAGTTCCCACCTTCATCCCATCTTCCTCTTACATAATATTGTACAAGATATTTGCCAGGTCATTTTTAAATTCTCCATCTTGTTTTTTTAATAGTGGCAATAGAAATAAATACACACTCGGTGACAATTTTAACTCTCTCACTCTCTCTACCTGTTACGGTTCGTGAGATACAGCCAGCTTTATAGACAGATGGACGGACAGGCTCAGTAATAGGGTCCCGTTGGCACTATTCGCCGGCAAAGAGGAACCTTCTGCATAGGTGAAGGTTTTTTATAGTAACGTCTCTATTGTTTGAATAAAGTCGTCACCGGCTCTTTACAAAGACCTATTTCACATCGACCCAAGTTTACCTGCATTGTAATAAAAGCTATGTGAAACTGAAAGTTTCTCAACCGTTTGAAATAAGGTTCATTTTGGCGTGAATCATGAGCAAAGTTTTGAAGGCTTTGTAGGAATAACTCGGATGATTGTGCTGGGAATTCCTTTGTGACTACATTTCATATTATTTATAGGTACATTGAGTTATTTTAAGCTTTCAAGGAACTTTGCGTTATTTTAGGAATTCTAGAGACAGAGTCAGAATTAGAAATTTGAGCGTTTGAGATTGTTGGAATTTCGAAATGGCATTTTAGGGGTTTCACGAACGACCTTTCAACTTAAGTAAGTTCTGCAAGTTATGTATATTATTCAAGGGTTTCTTAGTATCAGTACCCTTATTATAAATGCGAAAGTATTAGAGATGGGCGTTATTGGCTATTTCTGGGATCGGTTATCCAACAGTTATTTAGTTTCAATACCGATATTGATAACCGTTGCCGAATATCGGTATCAGAGTTGTGCAATGGTTTCCGTTGTAGTAACTAAGCTAGCTGCCGTATCAATACCGTCTGTATAGCTAGCGCGCGCATATTTCACTAAAATAAAACCAATTTTTTTTTCATGAATATCGTGAAGTAATCACAACCTTAAGTTCTTAGCAGCAAAGTTTAATTATAATGATCATTGACATAGGTCAAACTATAGTGGACGCCTGCACGGATAGTTTGCCACAGTCCACTTAATCAAAAACATTTCACGATGATTGAAAAACCAAAGAGGACCTTATCTCTATTACTCTAAGGCTAACTGTAATAAAATTGATAGATCAAAGTGTAATGGACAAGTACTTGTTCAGTGAAGCCTTAGCGTAATAGAGATAAGGTCGGCTTTGGTTTATCAAGTTTTTAGTTACTAAGCCGGTAGCCAATAACCGCTCCTTCTCAGCTTTCAGTGAAAGAAAGAAAGAGAAGGCATAATTATTGCGTTTTTAGTTACCTACCAAAAAACCAAACAATGCATTGTCAGTTGCCAGTTGGCAGCGTTGCGTTGTCAGGTGGTTCGTCATAGTGATAACCGTTGCTAGCTACGACAATAACGCTACGGTACGCTATAGGCATGGCAGCGGTTTTCAGTTAAGTTAAGCTATAGCGGACACATGTCTAGAAAGTGTGTTTGTTTATTGGTTTGTTGGTTTGGCGTGATTTTTTGCATGGGTATAGATAAAGACCTGGAGAGTGACATAGGCTAGGTAGCTAGGTACCTATTTTTATACCGGAAAATCAAAGAGTTCACACGGGAAAGCACCTAATTACACGCGAACGAAATCGCGGGCATCAGCTAGTGTATTAATATATTCTGGTCATTCTTGACATTCATGACAGCCATTACCAAGCGATTTTGCGTCCCAAAAACTTGCTTGCTGGATTGATGATTATAATTTCTAGGTACCTAATTTTGTAATCTATGTGTTTGAAATTCACACTTGGATGATAGGAAAAGTTGACAGCATCATCAGTATCCATACTGTGGCTTAGACGTGTGAGGGTTAGTACCTACATATAATATTCTAATTGACAGAGCATCATTACTTCAAAATACTTTGCATGCACCCACACGCAGATAAACAATAGAAATTAATAATTATTTTAACTAAGTAATAAATATTTATGAGCAATATTAATTAGTCATAATCATTACAAAAAAATAACATAAGAACTTACTTATAAGTTATAGGTAAGTATGTTATTTTACCTCATACCTAATGCTTGTGTTCACAAAAAAGTCAACAGCTGAGCATTCGTTTTGTTTACTATGCTTTTATCATTTTGTTAAGGTGCTTGACCCTTTCATGTACTTAAGTATGGTATTTTAACGACATGTTTATAAAATTATGGTTATAGAAAATTGTACTTCTAGGTGAGTTAAATAGGGGAGGAGAATTTGTATAAAAGTAATTTTTTCATAAAAATTGGTATTTGGACTTTCAGTCAAAAATGAATGAAGTACCTTCGTGTTTCAGGATTTTTAGAAATCCCACCCCGGTCCTTCACCGGTTTTTAAAAATTCTGGGGCCGATCAGCTTGTAGGTAGGTATCAATAATTATTATAAGTTTGACATTTTAAATAATCAATATATTATGCCTATGATCTTCACAATTGAAATACACAGAGTAATACGAAGGGCACGATAACGTAACATTGTATGTACTAATATTAATAAAATGTTTTACTTAATAGGCCATTATTCTCACAGATAGGTGACAAAACATTAATAAGTTACTCGTAAGTATTTTTAGCTTCGAGTAAACAAATGATTAGTTTATTATTAGTTCATAATAGAAATAACTCTCATGTATTTTTGGAATAATTAAAGTAACACTACAGATTTTTTTTTTAATAACCATTTCCTGTTGGATCTAGATATTTAGGAGTAGCTTTCGGTTTTTTTATATCAAGAGGGAATTATATCCAATCCAAAGATATTTCTATTTCATGAGAAATTAAGATAACAGACCCAAAACGCGCATATTGAAACATTAATAAAGTTATTGTAGGTATAAGTCCCGCAAAGTGCTATTGCGCTGGAACCATGTCTCATTAACATCGAAATGACGTCATTTTGACATCTGCCCAAATAAAAATATACCATCAGCTCGAAACTTCAGTCTAGTGCTGACGTCACTAAAAGGCAGTCACGCGCATTAGCAATTTGGGGGACTTATATTTATTGTAATTTTCAAAAAAAAGGTTGCATAATTCACGCACATTTAAGTGGCCGTGTTGGCCGTTAATTAGGAGTTACTCGTAAATAATGTAAATACTATGGAGGGAGGAAAATCATATCACTGGAAGAATGCCAAATACATAATATGAATGTGAAAGGACACAAGAGGAGAGGTTCGAAGAAAAGTGGATGGATTGCGTGAAAGAGGATTTGCGTGTAAAAAGGGGTGAATAATGCTTTGACGGATGACAGAAGCGAGTGAAAGAAGACATGTTGTACCGACCGATATCATCAGTAGGGCGATTACTTAAAACCTGCATCAATCATTATTACAATCTCAATTCTTGTGATTGGCTAAATTTGTGCTATTCTTGTTGCAACAATGCATTGTAGCCAATAGTGAGCGAGCGTCAACCAATCAGAGGTGATTGCGATCGTGACATTGTAGCTGTCATTCTACCGCAATCACGCAGCTGGAAGAAGATGGGCCGTTAATTAGGCATAATATACATTATATACTCGTTAAGTACCTATATTATGTACTTCGGTACTTATTCATTACGTAAAAATGTGAAGTGGCGACCTATGTAAGTCAAGAAGTAAACACAAATGGTAAACAGCTCATAGCCTTGATCACTGCTCGCTTCCGTAAAGCCAACAAAACCGTGAAAACCTTAATGATATCATCGATAAGTCAATTTCAAATCTATGTCATTGAAATTAAGGTTCATTTTACTATATACAGAGCTCAAAGAAAATTTAATATTTTTAAGAGATTTTTGTAGTGGCGTTAAAAGAAAAATGTTTACCTACTGATAACATTATTTACACTATTATTTTATAATTTTTATAGTGTTTTACCTACACTTGAAGGAAATTTCTAAATAATTTTAAATACACATCAGTCGCTTCAGTACTGATTGAGCATACACATCACAAATTTCGTCACTGGCAGTAAGTGGGCTGTAGCTTAGTGGTTAGAGCGTCGGGCGTGATCCCAGGAGACGCGGGTTCGATTCCTGCCGGTTCGCAATTTTTAATGTGTATTTAAAATTATTTATACTATCTACGCTAACATTGTAAAGAGGTGTAAGTTTGGATGTAGGGGATTATCTCCGAAACTAATATTCCGATTCTGAATTTTTTTTCGCTTATGTATCTACATTATCCTCGAGTGCTGTAGGGCAGGGGTCTCCAAATTTTCAGTGCACTGAACCCTAATAAGAGTGGAAATCAAATCCATCTAGTTACGTTAAAAATATTGCAAGCGAAGCAAGCACGATTTTTAGGGTTCCGTACCTCAAAAGGAAAAACGGAACCCTTATAGGATCACTTTGTTGTCTGTCTGTCTGTCTGTCTGTCAAGAAACCTACAGGGTACTTCCCGTTGACCTAGAATCATGCAATTTGGCAGGTAGGTAGATGTTATAGCTGACATTTGGGGAAAAATCTGAAAACTGTGAATTTAGGGTTAGATCACACAAAAAAAATTAAATTGTGGTCATGATAATTAGTATTTTCAACTTTCGAAGTGAGTGACTATATCAAGTGGGGTATCATATGAAAGGTCTCCACCTGTACATTCTAAAACAGATTTTTATTTATTTTTATGCATCATAGTTTTTGAATTATCGTGCAAAATGTCGAAAAAATACGATTGTAGTACGGAACCCTCATTGCGCGAGCCTGACTCGCACTTGGCCAGTTTTTTTATTTTATTTATAAACTAGCTGATGCCCGCGACTTCATTCGCGTGGAAAGAAGTTTTTAAAAAACCCGTGGGAATTCTTTGATTTTCCGGGATAAAAAGTAGCCTATGTCACTCTCCATGTCTTTATCTATACCCATGCCAAAAATCACGTCAATCCGTTGCACCGTTGCGACGTGATTGAAGGACAAACCAACAAACTAACAAAGCAACAAACAAAAACACTTTCGCATTTATAATAAGGGTACTGATGCCTTCGATGACGTGCAAGAAAATCTTGCACTCGATCTCGACAGTGTGTAGACGCTCTTACAGTATGAATTTTTCAATACAGGATTATCGAATACAATATGCCAAAGAGAAAGTTGACCTACTGTGTCTAGGAAAGCCAGTTAAACTTGTTACAATATGTTATGAATAATATGATTGAATTGAATTGAATTATTATGCCCCTTATATCTATGCCTCGAACTGTTTTAATTTTTATGTGGTAGGTAGGTAGGGTAGATACCCATTACCCAGGTATTTTATAGGCATGCGATTTTAAGCTAAAGTCAGAAAAGCAAGTTAAATTTAACTAATTTTATAAGTTATTAAAATGTTCCCTCATATAAAGCTTGCACGTGGATATATATCACAACGCGTAGAGGCTTATCGTGAGTTTTAATCTTTATAATAACCTAACTGCAATATTAACTTGATTAGGGCATAATTGCTATTGCAACCACATATAATCAAAATAGCGACCTAAACACAAAAAGTATTTAATAGTCGTCGAGTCTCGAGTCGGAACGAGACTGGCTTAAAAACCTTCAAACACCGGTATTTATACAAATCGATTGAAGATGGCTTCCCCGCCACAGATCGCGTGACATCGGATGTGTCAAATATTGTCTAATTCATTAAACTAACTTCAATAAGCTAACACGATTGACTGCAATTCCACCAAATAGGTTAAAAATTTCATGATAAGCTGGCAGAGAGTGACAGAGACAACGCTCTACAAAGCCGAAACGTCATTCTAAAGGCCGATGTACATTACTTACGGCCGCGTACTGTAATTAATAGATTCTATTCTATACTTACAGCAATATCCAATGTGGAAGTAGAAGACATGTCAATAGTGAACACCCCCTCCCCGCTAGGGGCAGGGACCACTTTCGACCTTCTCGGCATCTTGAAACAACTGACAACCCTATACGTTCGCACCATTTCACTTGTAAAACACTTTCACAGAAAAGTGCACCACACTTTTTCATATACTTATTACTATTGGACACTTTGACAGATTTTCAGATATAGAATTAACTCAATAGAACGCCATTTTCATTCAAAATATTTCAAAAGCAACTGTTAACCGAAAAGTGTACCACACTCTTGTATTTACACTTCTAACGGGATTCCAGATATCAAACCACTTTTAAATAAATATGAAAACAACATTTTCCTTTTCAATATCGAACGTTTTTACATCAATTAAACTGGTTTAACAATGCCGATTGAAACCACTTGATTATAACTTTCAGAACGCAGTATTCATTCAAACGTAACTGTCTATCACTTTGGCATAACTTAAAAACGCACTTTTCATTCAAGATTTCGTTTTAAATATGGAACGTTGTGATGATAATGGTATTATAACTTAGTGTACGTGCGCGCGCGCATACTATCGGCACGGAATGACAGCCTGACAGGTTTAGGTCATTATGCCACGGTTGTGCGAAACGTGGTTTTGCGGGGTGACTCACCTCTCAGGTAGACCGTAGAGCCTGGTAGAGCCTAGTAAAGTAATTATAATAAAAAGTCTGTGATCGTAAAATTGTAGGGTTTTTAATTTTTATGCTTGTTATAATCCGTGGTGAACCATAAACATATAAGTACCTAATACTAATTACTCTGATCGCTCGGGAAGAATTTCATAATAGGTAAAACCGGGATTTGATCACTGCAGATGCTAAAAAAACAACTCTATTTGATCATTCCACTAAACAAATCTAGTGATTTGATCATTTCACGGAACAAATCTAGTGATATGATAAAATACTGTACAAAAGAACACCGTTGGTACCTAATGTTGATAGGATCAGACGTACAAACTGCGTAGTTCTAGCAAGACTAGCAGGCAGTCTGAATAAATGACCCATACTTTCGGAAGAACTCCCAACAGGACCGATAGGGTCTTCTTCTTCTTCAAGTGCCATCTCCTATATTATACCGGTTGGCAATCATTAAGGCTAACTGGATCTTGTTTACTGCTGCCCTAAACAGTGACCTTGTACTCATGTTAAACCACTGGCGAAGGTTCTTGAGCCAGGATATTCGTCTACGGCCAGGTCTACCTTTTATGTTGCCCTGTATTCTTCTAAATATATAAAAGGAAAAGGTGACTGGCTGACTGACTGACTGACTGACTGACTGACTGACTGACTGACTGACTGACTGACTGACTGACTGATCTATCAACGCACAGCTCAAACTACTGGACGGATCGGGCTGAAATTTGGCATGCAGATAGCTATTATGACGTAGGCGTCCGCTAAGAAAGGATTTTGGAAAATTCAACCCCTAAGGGGGTGAAATAGGGGTTTGAAATTTGTGTAGTCCACGCGGACGAAGTCGCGAGCATAAGCTAGTTATAAAGTAGACGATTACCGATAGGGTAGACATAGGAAATTGCCCCACTCAGTCACTCTTTCTTTGAATTAAAACCCAGTTGAATTTCGATAGCCTTGTTTTTAAATGAGAGATCATTATTAACAACTGATTACGTCGCCCTTACAAATTAAAACAAATCGATCGACAATGCGGGAGTTTTAATTAGAAAACTAACAAATTGATACGCCTAAATAGCTCAAGGGTGGCTTGAAATTCGTTTAAATTAATTTTGATGAAAATGGGACTAAATGGGACGGTTCAAACCCGCCCGTTGCACTATTGTCTTACCTACTCCTAGCACAAGCTTGACGCCTAAGTTGGAGAGGAAAGGGAAATATTAGTCATATAACTAATATTCTTTATAAAAAATTGTGAAATAAAAAATTTTTACAAAAAAAATAAAAACCGACTTCGTTACACAAACACTAAAAATTGAAAAATAATTTAATTTATTACCGATTATATTATGTATACAAGAGTTAATATAGTTCCATAATAATACTTTTTGGTGCCGGTGCCAATTAGCTTTAGCTGCGCGAATCGTCTAGACTTCATATTTTTATGGGACTCCACAATGGCACCTCATTGGCACCGACCCCAAAAAATATTATTATGGAACTATATTAACTCTTGTATACATAATATATTCGGTAATAAATTAAATTATTTTTCAATTTTTAGTGTTTATGTAACGAAGTCGGTTTTTATTTTTTTTGTAAAAATTTTTTATTTCACAATTTTTAGTGGCCCCATGGAATTATGCTATGACTGGTTAAAAATCTACTGTTTACTAAGCTATTACACTGATCGCGAGCAATTTACTCTTATCCGTTGAGGAGTTCCAGTATCTATCTTCGAAGATGTTCATCAGATCTTCACCAAATTGAAATGGGACCAACTTTGAACTATACCCTTTCAAACAAAAAAAGAATTTTCAAAATCGGTCCAGGCGTTTTTGAGTAATCGGGGAACATACATAAAAAAAAAAAAAAGATTCCGACGAATTGAGAACCTCCTCCTCCTTTTTTTGAAGTCGGTTAAAAATAAAATTGTATGTAATAAAATAGAAATATCACACACCGACTTTACTCACGTGTTTAGTCGACGTCAGCCCGACTAGTTTCGAACCCATTCGGAGTTCTTTTTCACAGGTACCCCGGATGGGTTCGAGAAACTAGTCGAGCTAACGTCTACTAAACACGTGTGTAAATCCGATGTGTGATATATGTATAATGGAAATCACTCACGATAGTTTAAACGCTAAGAATAGAAATGTTTCACGTTTCGTCGATTTTTAGCTATTCACAATATACATAAGTGGTGACCCATCCAGTTTATGTATTTCACTATAGGTACATTGTTTTCGTGAAAATTTAACTTAATAAATACAACGCACGCAACGGAAGCTTGATGGGATGCATTTCAATAGGTATGTTTTTTCTTGTTGGTCTGTTTGTTTGTTTGTCGGTTCAGCACAAATTTTGCAATCGATTATATACCAACTTCCCAATGAGGACAGCGCCGCCCATATATGGCTTTCACCTTTGGGTCGGAGCACCCCAGTGCCAACTCTTTCTTGTGGACGATCCTAAACTAACCGGCTCGTTGGAAAGCCTGGAGCACCGCAGAGACGTAAGCTCTCTATGCGTTTTCTATGGCCTTTATAATGGGAAGTGCTCTGAAGAGCTTTTTGACCCTCATTCCACCCTCCTTTCCCCACTAGATTACAACATGGGGCTTTTCAACGACCAACAAATTCCGGAAAGGCTGGCAACGCATCGGCAGTTCCTCTGGTGCTGCAAATGTTCATGGGCGGCGGTAATCACTTAACATCAGCTGCCTGCTCGTTTGCTCGTTATCTCTATTAAAGATATTAATAAAAGGTTTAGTAATAGAGTCCCGTTGGCACCCTTCCGGTACGGAACCCTAAAAAGATTAGAAATAGATCGATCAAACAGCAGTGGTTTAGCAAAAGACGATCATCTGTATTCTGAGCGATTATGCTTGCGTAAGCCTAGACGACTTTCACTTCTATGTATTATGCATTTGAAACAGTGGCGGATTTGCCCTAAGGCCCAGTAGGCCCGGGCCTAGGGCGGCTAAGTAGATATTAGAGGCGGCCAATCATGACATAAGCACTTTTTTTAGTAACAAAAAAAAATTGCGCCTGCTGCGCTCGCGCTCCTATTTATTTGGATTGTATTTTACTGACAAATCAAAAGGTAAATTTTTAAACTACATGCCAAATTTCAGCCCGATCCGTCCAGTAGTTTGAGCTGTGCGTTGATAGATCAGTCAGTCAGTCAGTCAGTCACCTTTTCCTTTTATATATTTAGATAATACTTACCAGTGTCACATCTAATTCAACGAATATCTTGAAACTCAAAAATTTAGACTGTTATAGTGTCTATTTTCGATAATAATCAAAATTATTGCCAATTAAAAGTAAATTAACATCCACGATTCCAATCTGACATTCTTCCAGTAAAACATGAATCGTTTTGTAAATAACAAAACCGGTCAAGTGCGAGGCGGACTTGCTCACGAAGGGTTCCTTACCATCGTACAAGATTATATTGTACTAGCTTCTGCCCGCGGCTTCGCCCGCGTGGCCTACAGGAAACAAATGGCATTTTTTTCAGAAACAAACATTATAACATCAGGACACGCACTCTGAACAGCACCGAATAACACATATAACCTTCCAACCCCCATTTCACTCCTTTAGGGGGGGGATTTTCTCATAGTCGTTTTTTAGCTGACACCTAACCTCAAGAAAAAACCTATTTTCCTTATGGGCAAATTTTCCAAAAATACTGAAACACGTATTTCTTCATTGGTGACCGAAAATTCAAATACCAATTTTCATGCAAATAACTTGAAAAATGACCGACTTTCATACAAACTTCCATCCCCCATTTAACCCACTTAGGGGTGGAATTTCGAAAAATCCTTTCTTAGTCGATACCTACTCTTCACAAAGAATAGACCCTCCAAATTTCATGTCTTTAGGACCAGCGGTTTAGGCTGTGCGTTGATATCTATGTCAGTCAGTCAGTCAGGACTTTGAATTTTATAGATAGTTATAGATAGTTCGCGACAGGCAATCTTAATTAATTATGTATTATTTTTGTAAATTATGTCTTTATTATGTGTTGTTATTTTAATTTGTTTTTTTTGTAGCCTGAGAAGAATTGCATTCCGAACCAGTGGTAGATGCATCCGACTATTCGTAAGTGCTTGTAAAAGTTTATACGAATAAAAAAGATATTTTTATTTTTTTTATTTTTTAACTGTAATGTCTCCTCAGGTATGTTTTGTATCAATAAAGAATAAGAATAATTTGTTATTAGAGCGGCAATAGCATTGCGCTATTGCGGTCACGTCACCTTCGGGTACGGAACCCTAAAAACCTTGCTCATAATAATTAATTTCAAGGATAACTAATGATATAAATAAATTATCGGCATCCGTGTGTAGCTTAGACTAAGTTCTGAGAATGTATATTCGTGATTCATTTTGAAATAACTACCTCAGTATAGCGTTTACAATAATTTATTGGTCTGAGCACTGAGGTAGGTGTAGGTACTGTCAGTGGCGTGCAGGTCATAGAGGCATAAATGCACTGCTTACCCCAGTTGTAATATCTCAATGCATAATTTTCATTATGGCCTGCAAGTAAACAGGTTCCTACCTAACTAATGCCTACCCTGGCTTCAAACCCTGTGCACGCCACTGGGTACTGTGCATCCATACTATTCATACTAATATTATAAATGCAAAAATGTGTCTGTCTGTCTATCCGTCTATCTGTCTGCTAGCTTTTCACGACCCATCCATTTAACCGATTTTGATGAAATTTGGTACAGAGATAGCTTGCATCCCGGGTACATACCTACTACATAGATAATTGGGGCCGATTCTCTAGTACACAATCTCTAAACTAAACTAAATTAACAGGTCTAAATCTAGTGCTTTCCTTTTCCGCAAGCAACATTATGAAAGGGATAGCAATAGATTTAGACGTGATATTTTAGTTTAGTTTAGAGATTGTGTACAAAGGAATTAGCCACATTGAACTTGCATAGGTACTGAACAATCAAGTTAGATTGCATCGGGCATTAATCAATAAATAATAATGATTAGGTTCTTAAATACCTAAATAAGTGGAAATTCAATTATTTAATTAATTTATTTTAAAGTATTAATAATTAATTATTTAAGTAATTAATTTGTTAATACTTATCTAGACATATTAAAGATAAACTACTTATGAAAAGTCTTAACAATCAATCATTTAAACAATATTATATTATTATTAACAAGAAATTGTAAAAGTACATACCTAAGTTAAAAGCGATGTATTTCATGCAATGTTGAAAAAGAGCGCATGAATATAAAGAATAAATTATAAACCACTAGATGATGCCTAGATGATGCCCGCGACTTCGTCCGCGTGGATTTAGGTTTTTTAAAATCCCATGGGAACTCTTTAATTTTCCGGGATAAAAAGTAGCCCATGTCCTTCCCCGGGATGTAAGCTAACTCTGTACCAAATTTCATCAAAATCGGTTGAACTGTTGGGCCGTGAAAAGCTAGCAGACAGACAGACGGACAGACAGATTTTCAAGATCAGTAGGTCGATTTTGTAACACCTGCATCAATCATTATTACAATCTCAATTGTTCTGATTGGCTGAATTTGTGCGATTCTTGTTGCAACAATGCATTGCAGCCAATAGTGAGCGAGCGTCAACCAATCAAAAAAAAACCGTTAGAACAGCCGCATTTCCTCGACGCGCCTGTAGAGTTTCATCTTCATCTGAATGACCGCGAGGAGCGACTCTGACGTCAGCAGCACGTAGCGCACGTCGTGGTCCCAGCGGTGGCCTTCGATCCTGAACGTCATCTAGAAAGAACATTTTTTTAGGGTTTCTTAGTAAGTAATCGAAACGACCACGCAAAAGTACCTAAGCATAGTGTGGAGCGCACAGCGCCTTCCAACAAGAAAGAAGCTGACAAGAAATGCCTTTATGAGGATGGCTGAAGATCGGCTGTGGTACGTAGCGCTCTTTAAGAAAGGTCCATGCCCAGCAGAAATAAAAAATTAAAAAAAACCGGCCAAGTGCGAGTCAGACTCGCGCACTGCGGACAAACCATCAAACCAATAAACCAATAAACCAACAAGCCAATAAATAAACACACTTTCTCATTTATAATTAGGGTACCTACTGTTAGAAAAAATCATAAAACGTCTATCCGATGTTTCAAATCATGAATCGTCACCTAGGTCCCAAGTCACACCTATGGGTCTAGTCTAGCTCAGCCTCATCTAGAATTTCGAAAAAGTACTTCTCTACTCACCATTGGCATTGCTCTGACCTCCGATGGGTATATCTGTTTGTCTTCCACTCGGAAGAACACGGATACTGTGGCTTGAGGAATGGGATACAGGGCTGTGGGCTGACTGAAGATTGCCTGGTCAATTGTGACGGAAATTTTACTAAGTAAATAATAACCCTTCTATATCATACTAGCTTCTGCTTGCGGCTTTGCCCGCGTGGCCTACAGGAAACAAACATTATAACATCAGGACGCGCACCCTGAACAGCACCGAATAATACATAATATAACCTTCCAATCCCCATTTCATTCCTTTAGAGGGGGATTTTCTCATAGTTGTTTCTTAGCTGACACCTAACCTCAAGAAAAAACCTACTTTCCAAATTTCAAGATAATAATATCAATAATTAAAACTTTCCCATACAAACTTTCATCCCCTATTTTACCACCCTTATGGGCGAATTTTCAAAAAATCCTGAAACACGTATTTCTTAATTTGTTACCGAAAACCCAAATAACAATTTTCATGCAAATAACTTGAAAAATGACCGACTTTCATACAAACTTCCATCCCCCATTTAACCCACTTAGGGGTGGAATTTCGAAAAATCCTTTCTTAGTGGATACCTACTCTTCACAAAGAATAGACCCTCCAAATTTCATGTCTTTAGGACCAGCGGTTTAGGCTGTGCGTTGATATCTATGTCAGTCAGTCAGTCAGGACTTTGAATTTTATATATTTAGATTACTTACTAGCTGATACCCGCGACTTCGTACGCATGGATTTAGATTTTTAAAAATCCCGTGGGGACTCTTTGTTTTCCTGGGATAAAAAGTAGCCTATGTCACTCTCCAGGTCTTTACCTAAACCCATGCAAAAAATCACGTTGATCCGTTGCTCTGTTGCGACGTGATTGAAGGACAAACCAACAATCCAATAAACCAACAAATCAACAAACAAACACACTTTCGCTTTTATCATAAGGGTAATGATAATAAGGGTACTGATATAATAAGGGTACTGATCAAGGTAGATATATTTTATTAGGTATAGTTCACAAAAGGTCCCGTAGGTACTATACTTACCTCGAAATAATAAAATCGCGAGCATTCATTAGTGGAACTGCTCATGTACTTTAAAAGGTACATAAAGGTCTCGATGAGCTTCCATTTCTTTTCTATGGTGTCTCGTATGAGTTTTTCACTAGTAATGGGTATGGGGCATTTGAGGCTAGTCAGGACCACTTTGCCCTGTGGGGACACTGTGTCGCGAGTCACTGGAATTAAATAGGTACTATTTTTGCCCAAATGCCCTGACACGAAAAACTATAGAATTCAAGTCAAGAATGAATAGGCATCGTCTAGGTCAGCGTTTCCCTCCGGTACCGGTCCATCAAAATAAAATCCCGGGTCGCAACATTCCCGCATTGTTTAAAAAATATTACCAACTAGCTTATGGTACCCTATAGGTTTTTTCAACAGACATGACGGATGGACAGACAGACACAACGAAGTCATCCTATAAAGGGGTTCCTTTTTCCTTTTGAGGTACGGAACCCCAAAAAAGAACTTACTCGCAAGCTGTTTCAGTGTCTGCCGTTCCCCGAGCGCCTCCTTTGCCCGGTTCAGCACCGACACCACCGTGTCCACTGCCTGCTCCTCGTACGAGCTGATTAATGGTATATTCATTCTGTTTTTCAAGAAACGTAGGGATTTATATTCTCTTGAGTATTATGTTTGTTTATTTTAAAATAATTGATTTGACAAGTCATTGTAAAGTCACAAGTCAAGTTGTCAAGCACTTTTTGACAAAAAAAAATTGAAAAAAATAGTAATTTAAAGAGAGTTTATTTGGGATCATGCTGCCATCAATAAAAATTACCTAATATAATATATCTGTCGGTTTGTTATCTATTCCTAGGCGCGTTGTACATCATAAATAGATAGAAAAACACCACCAAAAAACCGGTTAAGTGCGATTCACATTTATACACGAAGGGTTCCGTACCATCGTACAAGATATAGATAATATATATATATATATATATATATATATATATGTAATAGGATCTCGTTGGTACCCTTCGAGTTCCGGACCCTGAAAATGAAAAAAAAAACAAGTTACTTATTTAAAAAAAAATGGTTTATTAAAGAAACACCTAGTACCTATGTAGATTAAATTAATAAAATACTAACAACGCTATAAAAGAAAAAGAACTATCAAATAATAACATATATAAATATACATAATAAATCCAAAAATAATAAAATATAAGTAGGTATTATAAAATCAAAACATCCGTATCTGCTCGATTCGTCTGAACAGTTTGATCTTCATCTGAATGACGCCGAGAAGCCATTCTGCTACCAAAGTGACGTAACGGATATCGTGGTCTACGTGATGTCCTTCCACTCTGAACGCCATCTACCACAAAAAACAAGCATTGTTAGGGGTTTAAAAAAAATATACATATTGACTAGCGCTTGGCTGCAATCAGACCTGGGTGGCAAGTGATGATGCACACTGAGATGGTCGATGGAGCGCGCTTGCCTAGAAGATGCCTATTCACTCTTGTCTTGAAGGTATTTTGATAATGATAAATAATAATTATTATAAGCATTGCAAAATATTTATTGTGACAAAGAAATACTATGACGTTAATTACCTCCGTGGCGCAGTGCGTGCGCTGTTGTAGGTATTAAAAGTTGGAGGTCCCACTTCGGTTTCCGGCTCGAGTCTGGTCTGGTGGGAGGCTTTGGTCGCGGCTCGTTACCACCCTACCGGTGAAGGCGTAACGCCATGCCATTGAGCGTTCCCGGTAAGATGCCGTGTAGAAACCGATTAGGAGTAGGTATACGCGGGTAGCTTCCATCTTAGACTGCCGTGTAGGCGTGACGGTGCGGCGCAGCTATGAATCTTTTCCACAAACGTTTTATTTAGGTAACTCTCGGACAGACCGTGGAACCCTTGTGACCCTTCCACGGAACCCCAGGGTTCCGCGAACCACCAATTGGGAATCGCTGCTCTACATGATCAAATCAGAAATGAGGAGATCCGTAGGATCACCAGGGTAACCGACATAGCTCAACGGTTTGCGAAGCTGAAGTGGCAATGGGCAGGGCACAAACCTACTTAGTTCGATAAACCGATAGACGTGGAGGTCCTAAAGTGCTAGAATGACGACCTTTTTATTAAACCTAAGTACATATAAAGTAATTCAATTTTTAATAAATACCTGCGGCACTCCGTTGACTTCCTGAGAATGGATTTGCTTATCTTCAACTCGGAAGAACACTGATGCTGTGGCTTGGGGAATCGGGAAGGCTGGTGTGGGTTGACTGAACACTGCCTAGTGAAAGAATGAAATCTAACTTTAGTACATCAACGTTTAAACCGATAGACCTCTACCACATTCATTCTACCACAGAACAGCGAGAAACGTTTGGTATCCTTAATTAATTTAATTTAATTTAATTTAAAACAACTTTATTGTTACTAAAATTACAGAGAGTAAGAATACAGGATACACTTAAAAAACAAAGGGCGACCTTATCACTAAAGTGATCTCTTCCAGGCAACCCATACTTAAGAACTTATAGAACTGTAAGACGGGGAGTCGCAATGTAGTTATAAATATATATATATATATATATATATATATATATATATATATATATATATATATATATATATATATATAGGCATACATAAACATACATTACATTAATTATGTGGTCGACATCCAATCCACTCGCACGAAACGTTTTTGCTCAACGTTTCGGTGTCCGTATTTCCTGCGACGTATAACCTAAATACCTTCAAAGCAAGAGAAGAAGAAGGTGCCTATACATAATAATTTGCAGCACCCGGAGAACTTTTCATGAATTTGTTGATACGCTTCTTGATTGTAGCGTTATTAATGTTGAATTGTATCTAATGATTAATGAATTTATGGAAAGAGACTGTACTTATGAGCTATCAGAATTGTAAATTGGGGAGTCATACTAATATTAAGTACCTCAAAATAATAATACTTAGAACATTCATCCTTGGAACTGCCAATGTACTTTAGAACGTACATGAAATTTTCTGTGAGCTCCCATTTCTTTTCTATCGTCTTCCTTATTAGGGTTTCACTTGTGATTACTAAAGGGCATTTGAGGGACGTCAGGGCCACCTTTGTAGGTGGAAAGAAAGCCTTGCGACTGCCTGAAAAATCCATACTTAATTCTTCGTGAAATGTTCTGAATACTATGGAACCCGTATTGAATTGCACGCGCAAAAATTTGCACCCCAAGGCATTGCTCCGCACTGCAGCACACCACACTGCATCGCATCATACTGGGCCGCACTGCAGTGCAGCGCACCGCACCGCATCGCACGGCACCGCACCACACCGCAGCGCACCACACTACAACGTACTGCGCCGCATCTCGCTACGCAACGCACTGCACCGCACCGCAGCGTAGCGCACTGCAATACCACACCACATCGCACCGCATCACACCACATCCCACCGCACCGCAACCCACCGCATCGCACCTCACCGCACCGCATCGCACCGCAACGTACTACACCACATTGCTACGCAACGCACTGCACTGAAGCGTAGCGCACCGTATGCTAGGAACTGAAAATAAGTCAAAGGCTTTGGTCGAGCGACGAACAATTGCGAATCCTCAAGTTCTTTGAGCACATTACGAGGACCATCGAACCCTTGATCTTTGGTACAAGGCCGAGTGGAGGGCACACGCCCACGTGGGCGTTCCCCAACTAGGTCGACGAGCATCCGCTCCGCAACAAACACGCCTGTCTCCTTATGTGTAGTACGGTAATGTCACCGACAGAAGTCGCTGGAGGGATTGCACGAGCGGCAGTGAAAAATTCATAGCAACAACTGAGCCAAGAGAAGAAGGAAGAAGACCAAGAAGACATACTTACTAGCAAGCCCTTTCAAAGTCTGTCTTTCCCCGAGCGCCTCTTTGGCTCTGTTCAAAACACCAACAACAGCGTCAATGGCTTGCTCCTCGTACGACTTTAATGCCGGTATATTCATGGTGGTTTTCCAAAATTTCAGGGGTTTCTATGAGTTTTCTATAAACAAAATTGCTTATAGATGATTTCGATTTAGATTAGTTTATTTTGGTACGGATTTGACACAGTCAATTGTAAAGTCAAACTTAAGTAAAGCATCATCCATTAGTAGTACTTCCAACTTCTTTGGCATCATCCAAACCTGCGCTACCAAAGCGGCTACGTGCGCTGCAGAAAGTAATGTACATCGGCCTTTAGTATGACATTTCGGATTTGTAGAGCGTTGTCTCTGTCACTCGCACCTATACAACGTTTTATCGGTCTCAACGACAGAGGCAACGCTCTACAAATCTGCTATCTCCTTCATATAGCGTGCAAAACTCGGATCAATGCCCCGCCTACGATCCGGCATTGACTCCGAGTGGCCTACTTATGCAACGTTCGTTGACCTCTAGCGTCAGTCAGACGTTTTGTTTGCAATATATCGTAAACTATTTCAAAATTATAGGATGTTTTTATAATTTTTTGCGTTTTTTGTGGTATCATATCAGTAAACATCAGTACTAGCACCTGTGTTTTGTTTTTGCCAGCGTTCTGGTTACACCCTGTATTTATTCAGCAGATAGCTTGGATGATAGGTACACGATAGATAATAAAGCAGATATTTTATCACAATTTTAACAAACAATTCTTATCACTGATCAAATCTGCAGTGCGTAGTACGCTAGTGGATGGTACAGTGCGACAAGACTATCTTGGCGCTTGGCGAAAATCGTAACTAACGTTGCCCCTGAACTAAAGTGTCCCCTTTGCGCCCCCTTTGTTCTCCAACAGCGCCCCCCTGTAAATGTCACTCAAGTGCCAAGAGAGCCTTGTCGCACTGTAGATAGAGATAGTTGATCTCAGTGATATAAACCATGAGTCATTGTGTTAAAGGTAAACAGTATCGCAACATTATGGGGAATATTCTGACTCACGATAGTTTAACAAGATCATGTATAGTACGCGACAAGTCGAGGTGGCAATCGGGCACACCCGCACAGCCCCCGCGATAATGTAATGTGCGGGTGTGCGGGGCGTCCCCCCGCCACATACCCCTATTGCCATCTCGACCTGTCGCTTACTAGGTATCTGACGAATTTCTCTCAATGGATGCCATTGAGACGTGGTTCAAATACTTATATACTACTAGCTTGATGCCCGCGACTTCGTCCGCGTGAAGTTTTCGAAAATCCCATGAGAGCTCTTTGATTTTACGTGATAAAAATAAAAAGTAGGTAGCCTATGTCATACTCTAGGATCTTAACTTATCTATGTAAAAAATCACGTCGATCCGTTGCTCAACTGTGACATGATCGCAGGACAAACCAATAAACCAACGAACACACACTTTCGCATTTATAATATTAGTGGGCATATTTATTTTAAGTGACACAGGTTTTGAATTTGATCGATTTAAAAGAAGTGCTTATCATCATCATGATCAACCCATCACCGGCTCACTACAGAGCACCGGCTCTCCTCTCAGAGTGAGGGTTTTGGCCGTAGTCTACCACGCTGGCCACGTGCGGATTGGCAGACTTCACACACCTTTGAGAACATTATGGAGAACTCTCAGGCATGCAGGTTTCCTCGCGATGTTTTCCTTCACCGTTAAAGCAAGTGATATTTTAAACGCACATATCTCCGAAAAGTTAGACGTGCGTGCCCGGGATCGAACCCCCGACCTCCGATTGGAAGGCGGATGTCCTTACCACTAGGCTACCACAGCTTTTTTGATATTTGAGTATTGATATACCTTCTTAAATTGAATTTATTTACACGTTCATACAGTACTAGCTGATGCCCGCGACTTCGTACGCGTGGAATTAGGTTTTTTACAAATCCCGTGGGAACTCTTTAATTTTCCGGGATAAAAGTAGCCTATGTCCTTCCCCGGGATATAAGCTAACTCTGTACCAAATTTCATCAAAATCGGTTGAACGGTTGTGCCGTGAAAAGCTAGCAGACAGACACAGACAGACAGACAGACAGACAGACGCACTTTCGCATTTATAATATTAGTATGGATACAGATAAAGTAGTTATTATTTGCAAACTACTTGTTTTAAGTTTACCAACTTGTATATGAGATGATGATAACACCTTATCAGAACACAGTCTTACATTGCGGTTTTCGATTTACTTACGAAGCATTATGTACTTAGTTCCTAATGATCTCTAAATATATAAAAGGAAAAGGTGACTGACTGACTGACTGACTGACTGACTGATCTATCAACGCACAGCTCAAACAACTGGACGGATCGGGCTGAAATTTGGCATGGAGATAGACTATTATGACGTAGGCATCCGCTAAGAAAGGATTTTTGAAAATTCAACCCCTAAGGGGCGCATGATATTATACCTAATTAGAATTAAGTATAGCCAATAGCTTCGAAGATAAAAATGTAGTGAAAGAATTTTCAGAATCCGATCATTAGTAGATATTAATTTCTAGTGGGAGGCTTCGGCCGTGGCTAGTTTATAGATATACATATAGTTTTTTAGATGTTACGATGTCAGATCGATTTTCTTCGAATAAAATGTAGGTAGGTATGTCACCCGGACCATATTACCAATTGACACCTTATGCATCAAAATCGGGCCAGTAGTTTAGGCGCTAAGGTGGAACACACATATATACATACATACTTATATAGATACATAGACGGCTAAAATCATAACCCGTCATTTTGGCTTTGCCGTAGTCGGATAAAAAGGAGAGACAGACCGAACATTCCGTTATTTCCGCATTCCTCGCTTTAAAGATAACATAAAAGATTGAAGTCGTAAAAGGCTTGACCTACAACGACACATACATACAGACCAACTGCGTTACATATAGTACGTTACATATACAGTCGCCCAATGCAGTCGCCGGCTCACGTGCGTGAATCATAGCATAGATGCTTGGCCAATGGAACGGCCTCAATTGTAAGAACTTGAGAGACATGACAATCCATCCATACTAATATTTATTATAAGTGCGAAAGTGTGTCCCGTGTGTCCGTCTGTCTGTCTGTCTGTCTGTCCTGTCTTTCTGCTAGCTTTTCACGGCCCATCCGTTTAACCGATTTTGACGAAATTTGTTACCTACAGCGATAGCTTGCATCCCGGGGAAGGACATAGGCTACTTTTTGTCCCGGAAAATCAAAGAGTCTCCACGGGATTTTTAAAACCTAATTCCATGCGGACGAAGTCGTGGGCTTCTTTTAAATATATAAAAGGAAACGGTGACTGACTGAATGACTGATCTATCAACACACAACTCAAACCACTAGACGGATCGGGCTGAAATTTGGCATGCAGATAGCTAATATGACGTAGGTATCCGCTAAGAAAGGATTTTTGAAAATTCAATCCTTAAGGTTGTAAAATAGGGGCTTGAAATTTGTATAGTCCATGCGGATGAAGTCGCGAGCATAAGCTAGTGTTATATTATATGCATGGCACATATACTATACATTGCTAAGGGTTCGTTCAGATAGACGAGTCCAAGAGCTTCTTCAGAGCGACTCGATCTTTACACTAGTAGATTAGGATCTAGCTACTATTCTAAATTGTGCTAATTTCAATTTGGCTCATGGCGCATTAGTAAAATCCAAAAATCCTACAGGATTACCAGCTTTTCTGAACTTGAATGAGCAACCTGAGTGGCACGCTTGCGCGAATCCACCGTTGTTGGCACGATGGGCATGCCCACAACCCTAATAGACTTGTGACGTGCACTGTCACTGTCTATCGTTTGCGGTGTTCGCCCTACGGCTTTGCCCACGTGGAATTGTACAAAATCTTAAAGTCAAAGCGTCATATAATATTTTGTAAACATCTCCTTTATAGGAATGGATTATATCGATCATGAGCGAGTTCATAATTCGACTCGCACGTGGCAGATTTTCAGGTGGCTGTGCCCACAACCTTTATTGAGAGCTGGATCCACGCCTGGCACGCTATACCTCTACAGCATTACATGCTATCAGAGTATATGTCACTTCCAGTTATTCTATCGCCAGCGACATGCGCGCACGCAACTCTCAACTGTCAGCCAGTCGAACTACAATATCACAAGTAGACACACTTAAATATCACGTGTAGATCATAAATGTTACTAAATTAACCGTTTATTGACTAAAAATTGCCAAATACATTGTTTTTTATATCTACTAACTAACAAAATTGTCATTTTCAAGTGATATGAGTGCTTTCTGTATTTTTGAAAGTGTAAATTTCTATTATTTTTTGGCAGATTTTGACTAAAACTCAATGAAAACTTCGCTAGTCTTTTGTGTTTATCGATATTAGTGACAAAATAGTTACTTTTGAGTGAAAATTCAGTGTTTTTCGCGAGTTTAAAGTGCAATGGGTGCCTTGGACTGTGTTAGTAAAAGTAAAATAGCACCGACGGTCAGTACGGAGGTTTTCACTGTCAACATAAGTTCACAGTCGTCGTTGAACGAACCGGTATGTATTAATTAATTGATTTTGCGAAGAAATAACGTATGAAACCTGTTTGTGAGAGGTTTGGCTGGGTGGCTCGGTGCACTATCAAGTTCAAGACTTGAGGAAAACCATTAAATATGCGTCTACGTTGGTGGAGATACAAGGTTCGCAGAAGCGTTTGCTACTGGGACTGAGAGAAGGATTTTGATAATCCTACTGCACATATTTATTACTGGACATACCTACTTATCTAACTTTTTGGAGCGATGCGTTTTATTCTTGGTTTTATTTACGCAATCAAATAAAAATGTGAGAAAACCTGTACGTCTGAGAATTCACCACAATATTCTCAAAAGTAGATACTCCTCACGCGCCATTTTAACTCTATGGGTCAAATGTCATGTCAAAAGTACGGTTCACCTTTAAAATAAGGACTAAAATCGTACTTTTGACATGAAATTTGGCACAAAAAGTTAAAATGGCGCGTGAGGAGTTAAATTTTACGCGTTATATGTGAAGTCTGTCAATACCTAGCCTAAACCCTAGTCATTCTGTGGGAAGACCCGCGCCTAGTAGCGGGCCAGTGATGGGTTGAGATAATGATGATGATGATGATAGCTATCATAGGTACAATGTATTTTAATTTACCTACCTTATTACTAACTTTAGCTAACCAAATGCACGAGATAACAGCCAACTGATTCGCTAACTCAGTGTCTAACACTGAATGATAGATAGCCGTTTGACATTTATTTTTAATACATTGGAGGTTTTCTATGAAAAAATGTTTTAATATTACTTAGTGAAAGAGCAATGTAGAACTAACCAATGTCAAGAATGAGCTCGGTGGCTATCATTCAGTGTTAGACACTGAGTTAGCGAATCATCCCCACGCTGGCAGGCACATACATATAGCTTATTATTATAATATGACTGTTCTCTAGTACATAATGTATCGCTGAGTGTTCGTCGTTCGTAACTTCACGTTAACTTTCACAACATAGCAACTTGATTCTTTTGAAAATAAGCGCGATGTGTCATAGCCGCTTGTTTAAAGAAAACGTGCGAACTGATTAAACATAATAGGTATGATTCTGAACCACGCTGCACGCAGCAGTGCTGCCGCAACAGTGCTGTCACGGCACTACTGGTCCCCATACAATCTCTATAAGCTTATATGAGATTACATTCCGAGCTAGGCAGCAATGTCGCGGCAGCAATGTAGCGGAACATTGCTGCCTAGCTCGGAATGTAATCTGGTATAAGCATATAGAGATTGTATGGGGACCAGTAGTGCCGCGACAGCACTGTTGCGGCAGCACTGCTGCGTGCCGCGTGGTTCGGAATCATACCTTAAGTGTGCTAAGACGAGTGGCGTTTTGTCAACTGCTGCCGAAGTTACGTGTCGGCGTTTGTCGTCGACTTTGTCGGTTGCTTTCCGACTGTTTGTAAACTGCTTTCCGAAACATGCGTGTTTTCTTCTATCGTCTATATAACGGGGAGTATTCTAAAGACTGGTTTGATCTTATTCAACCCTCCATTTTCTACAACCGCACCGCAAGTCACCGTAAGCAATTTCACCCTTACCACCTGGGTGCAATTCGATCACCCATTGTGACAGATCATAAGATCAAATTGTGGAACTCTTCTTCCGTGGTGTTGTTCCCAGTGAACGTCAGATTTCAACGTGGGGTTATTCAAGGGGCGGATTCTTGAAAAGCCGCCCCAACGCATTGGCGGTCGTTCTAGTGTTACAAATGTTCATGGGCGGCGGTAATCACTTAACATCAAGAGGGAGTCCAAACTTTTTATTAAGTGAGTAATAGAGTACAAGAACATAATATGCCAACTCAGCAAAATACCTTAATCACCTTTTCCTCAAAATAGGAAAATCCAAAATACCTAACCAGATTCACAGATAGGTAAATCATGATAAAAAAAGGTATTTTAAAGCAATTACGGCATTTAGTATGACCACAGGGCATATCGGTACATAAGTAGGCAAAGGTTTGGACATACACATCGCGATGCAGCGGTTAACGGAAAGTCAGTCAGTCCCACTGAACACACATAATATTATATCATCTAAATATATAAAAGGAGAAGGCGACTGACTGACTAACTGACTGACTGATCTATTAACGCACAGCTTAAGCTACTGGACGGATCGGGCTAAAATTTGGCATGCAGATAGATAGCTATTTGGCTATTATGATGTAGGTATCCGCTAAAAAAAGGATTTTTGAAAATTCAACCACTATCGCCAGAAGCCCTTCTCAAGGGGACAGGCAGTAATCATGGATGGCACGCTTTGTGCTTAACCCACCTGCGATGAATGGAGTGAGATACCATGTCATCCTCTCTCTTCCACTCCGCTGACTCCGTCTGCGAGGAGGTGATGTCGCTTCCACTGCCTTCCAAGATCTGATCTGATAATTATAAAAGTCATTTGTGGGAATGAGTGTAATATTTTATAATAAAACCCCACAAACAATTTTGGACTTGCCTTTACACAAGTTTAAAAAATCTATTAAAAGTATTCTCTTGAAAAAAGCATATTATACAGTGGAAGACTACGTAAATGATAAGAAAGCTTGAGTTTGACTCGCTCCAGCAATGCACGGGGCTGCAATTGCTTGTACAGTATGGTATAATAATATTGTAAATTGATCACTTGAAAAGAGCAACCGCCGAGTTTCTTGCAGGTCCATCTCGGTAGGAACGGCATTCCGAACCAGTGGTAAATAAAAAAATAAAAAATAATTAAACTAGTTAGGTAACGATTCAAAACCATGCCGCACTTGTACTTAGCACTTGTAATAAGTCTACTTGAATAAAATATATTCTAGTCTATTCTATTCTATTCTAACATTGCCCACCATGCTGACCTCACTACGTTGTCCTACGACGTGGGGTCCCGTAGTGGATACGCTACCGTGTTGCGTTTGTCCAAGGTTTTATTAGGTATATGTATAACGTATTCCAGTCACGTTTTAATAGCTCCTTAGTTACGTTGTCACGATTTAAGTCGGTTTTTTCTGCTTATGTCATTTTGAGTATTTTTCCTTCCCAATAGGAAATATAAGACTTTCCAATTTTCCTACTATTTTTTTTTACCTAATTCAGGTAAATTAGCATTGAAAATATCATTATGATTAAGAATATCTTAATCATACGCAATTTACCTGAATTTGGTAAAAAAAATAGCAGGAAAATTGGAAAGTCTTATATTTTCCCAATGGTATAGTACCATTACGTAGCTATTTCAACTTGTCACTTCAGAGTATACTCGAGGAAAATTTGCGAATCCGAATCCGAAGTACAAATTATTGCGTCCGTCTATGGATTTCGATCTGTCAGACCTCAGAGCCTTAGTGCAGGTTTTTTTTTTGATTTCTGATAAGCATGTTAATTGCTGCCCTTGACTGCATCTCACCTGGTGATACAGATGATGTAGTCTAAGATGGGAGCGGGCTCACTTGGGAGGGCTATTACCTCTGATCCTCTCACCTCTGCTATCGGTTTCTGCGCGGCATCGTGCTGGAATGCCAAATCGCTTGGCGGCAGGGCTTTGGCGGCATGCATTTGCGTCATCATCATCATCATCATCATCAGCCTGTGGACGTCCACTGTTGGACATAGGCCTTCCCTAAAGAGCGCCACCACACCCGGTCCTCAGCCTTTCTCATCTAGCCACTTCCCGCCAGCCTCTTTATATCGTCGGTCCATCGTGCTGGGCGTCCCACACTACGCTTGCTTAAACGCGGTCTCCACTCAAGGACTTTCCGGCTCCAACGGCCACTCCAATGGATTTGCGTGTATACACTATAATATTGTACGTTATACACTAGGATATCTAAACGCTATAATATTATCTCCATTGAACATCTAATATCAGAGAGCACTATAGCACACGACAGATATCTAATAAGATGGGCAGGCCAAGTGAGAGCTGCAATGGATGTCCCAGGATTATATTGGAATATTGCGAAGGGCAGGAAGGAATAAAAATTATAAATCTATGTCCCACAGTTAACCTGTAACTATAAATAGGTAAGTAATTGTAAGCTATTAAATAGCTCTGATTAGCATCATGACATCAAACTATCGTCTTCCTCATTCTACCGTATCCCTCTTTGCTGAAGGCCGAGTTATTAATCTGTTATGATTATACCATCACTTATTTCAACTTCGCATGATCGTGTTACGTGTACGGTGTAGTTATTAGAAATAATCTACCTAAATATAACTATCCCTATTCAGTGGCGGATTTGCCCTAAGGCCCAGTACCTGCACCCGGGCCTAGGGCGGCCAGATATTCTTTCTCGTCATGGTGGGCACACGCCTCATTGTCTGCTACTAGAAATGGACTCCCATCTTAAGAAAATATGTGTAACTTAACGGTGAAAACTTAACTGGCCCATGTAATAATTTTGTGAATTAACTTTAGGTTTATGGTAGCAGTGGGAGGGCGGGCGGTAAATGTCGCATGCTGCATATTGCACCATACAGATTCGATCTGCAATTATAGCAAATTAAGCTTTTGGTTCATTCATCATTCATGGATTTCCGCAAAGTAACGCCTGCTTCTATACAACATTTGAAATCAAAGTTTAAGAACTCATTCATAATTAGTAAACTAAGAATTATTACTTTCTAAATCCATGGGTTAAATGTACTTTTGACATGACAGTTGACACATAGAGGTGACACATAATGGTGAGTAAGATCTCAAAAGTACGCACTTTACAAATGTATTAATTAGATGAGAATTTTCATTAATTTTAACTTGATGTCTAGAAAGGAAACATAAGTAATATTTTCTTATCACTTGTCGTGGCAGGTTTATTACAGGCGGGACTATAAATAAACGCCAATATTAGTGTCTTTTGCAGAGGTTGCGGTTAATGCGTCTGCGTCAAGGTTACCCGATCCTATCTCTAGGGTTGGCAAAAAGGAAGGGGTAAATATACCCCATATTTTAGTTTTCATTCGTTTGCTTAAAAGATAAAAAAATTCAGAAACCTCTTTATAAAGGTGTTTAGCCTGTACAAACAAATAGGTATTTAATACTGTTTGTTAGCAATAAGTTATCTTGTAAAACTGTTGCATAAATTATTATGAAAATAAATGACAGTTAAAAATCAAATCAAATCAGAAACCTCTGGTTTTTCTTCGTTTGCTTAAAAGATAAAAACCGGTCAAGTGCGAGTCAGACTCGTGCACCAAGGGCTCCGTACTACAGTCGTATTTTTTCGACATTTTGCACGATATATAAAAAACTATTAAGCGTAAAATAAATAAAAATCTGTTTTAGAATGTACAGGTGAAGCCCTTTCATGTGATACCCCACTTGGTATAGTAATCTTACTTCGAAAGTTGAAAATACTAATTATTATTATTTGTTTAACACATTTTAATTTTTTTTGTGATGTATTTGTAATGTTTTTTGTTGATGTCGATGACGGGTTAACTTGAATATTTAAAAAAATATTAGCCATGTTAGACATCAGTACCCTTATTATAAATGCGAAAGTGTTTGTTTGTTGGTTTGTTGGTTTGTCCTTCAATCACGTCGCAACGGTGCAACGGATCGACGTGATTTTTTGCATGGGTATAGATAAAGACCTGGAGAGTGACATGGGCTACCTTTTATCCCGGAAAATTAAAGAGTTCCCACGGGATTTTTAAAACCTAAATCCAAGCGGACAAAGTCGCGGGCATCAGCTAGTTACTAATATTACCTTTTACCCTCTAACCAATGAAAGTCACAACCGCACTGTTTCATAGAAAATAGAAATTCTTTATTTTATTTTGTGTTTAGTTTTTCTGTTTGTTACAACCCTAGTCCTAGTAACGTGCATGTGGCGCCACGATTATTAGTGCGGAAATAATTGGAACTACATTAATTTATGTGATTCAGAGCTAAATACAGAAAATATCGATAGCGCGACTTATTTACTTATTTCTAAGTAAATAAGTAAAATAGTCTTATTTACTTATTTCTAAGTAAATAAGACTATTTTCTGACAAACATTCCAATCCAAATTCAAGTCAAAATTGAAATAAATTTTGAGAGAAGCTGTGAGATTATCTAGGTACGGTAATTAGGTAGGTAGGTCTAGGTAAGTACTTATAGTTTCTTTCAGAAAATTCTTTCCTTACCATTGAGGAAGCATGAAACATTAAATTCAGATTGCTTATCATAATTTACTGAATTATTTAAGTAAGTAAGTAGCAGTGGCGTGCACAGGAGTTCAAGCCAGGGTATGCATTTAGGTATGAACTTATTTTACGGCAGGTAAAATGAAAAATAAGCATTGATTTATTACAATGACGGTAAGCAGTGCGTTTATGCCTCTATGAGCTGCATGCCACTGGTAAGTAGGTACTAAGTAGGTACCTTAAATTGAGAAAAAACTTTATAGGGGTAGTAAAAGTACCTACCTATCGCTTATAACGAAGAATTGCAAAAGCCAAAAACTGAAGTAAATATTTTATTACGAGTTACGATTTACCATTTTCATCATCATCATCATGATCAACCCATCACCGGCTCACTACAGAGCGCGGGTCTCCTCTCAAAGTGAGAAGGATTTTTGGCCATAGTCTACCACCTCGAACCCCCGACCTCCGATTAAAAGGCGGACGTCCTAACCACTAGGCTATCACAGCTTTTTTTAACCATTTTACGCTTTTACCATTTTATAACCATTGAATTATTTTGTATAGTGTGCGACAGGTCGAGATGACAGTCGGGGTGGGAACGTCCGCATACCCGCACAGGCCCCGCGCTAACCCGATGCGGGCGAGCGCGGGTGACGTGCGGGTGTGGGCGGCGTCCCCCCGCCTTATACTTCGCTTGCCATCTCAACCAGTTGCGCACTTATATGTAGGCATCTAGTCCTACCTATCTACCAAAGTTTTTTAACAAGGAAGTTTGTAATTTCGTGATACATGTACTGAATGACCGGATATTTAAGTACATTAGTACTAAAGTGGCGTCTGTCTGTAAAGGTGTAGCTATAAATACATACCTACATAAAATTATAGAAATTCCTCGTACCATGACGCAGTACGCACGGCCCATGGGGTCGCCGCGGCGGGTGAATCAGCGCAATTGATTATCTTTAGGTTATTCTACGTGCTTGGACTAAATTATGGAAGGTATACGTAGGTATAAGCCCCGCAAATTGCTATTGCGCTGGAACCATGTTTCATTAACATCGAAATGACGTCATTTTGAAGTCAGCCGAAATAAAATAATATATACCTACCATCAGGTCTAAACTTCAGTCTAGTGCTGACGTCACTAAAATGGCGGCCACGCGCATTTGTATTTTGCGGGACTTACAGCGGTGATAGCCGAGTGGTTAAGACGTCGGCCTCTAAATCGGGAAGTCCGGGTTTGATCTCGGACACGCAGCTTCAACTTTTCGGAGCTACGTGCGTTTTAAGCATTTAAATAAGTGGTACACGGCAGA
Source organism: Maniola hyperantus (assembly GCF_902806685.2). Classification (NCBI taxonomy): domain Eukaryota; kingdom Metazoa; phylum Arthropoda; class Insecta; order Lepidoptera; family Nymphalidae; genus Maniola; species Maniola hyperantus. The sequence goes on from NC_048555.1 coordinate 11,388,246, forward strand.
AAGTAATGTAGGTACATTTCGGCTTTGAAGAGCGTTGTCTTTGTCACTCATACCTATATATGTATTTTCCTTTTGTCTACACTTACCTGACTTACTACATTATCACTTGCTTTATAGGAACTATGGAAACTGAAAAAATAATTATGTTACAATATAGGTAACTAAGTAACACGGGTAACCCGTAACACCTATCTAATCTATCTGTACCTATAATAAGCGACAGGTCGAGATGGCAATCGGGGAGGGGATGCCTCGCACGCGAGCACAGCAATGCGCTAGCGCGGCTGACGTGCGGCTCTGCGGGGCGTTCCCCCGCCTCATATCCCGATTGCCATTTCAACTTGTCAGAGATCATAATATTATTATGAATTAAAACTTAAGTGAATTATAAAATTAGTCTATTAAGTACCTACCTACCTATAATATTATCTACCTTTACTATTAATAAATTATTTCTAAACTAATAAATTAAAACATGCGTCCTAGATTGTATGTAAAATTATTATACACGAATAGGAATTTATTAAGACAGACAAACCATTTGTAACGGTATGAATTCTAGTCCAAACTTATAAATAGTCCACTTTCTAATTAATTAAGACAGATAAATAACAACGGACGGACGGATATGATTTATAGCTTTATAATAATTAAACTGATATTTTAAACGCGACGATAACAATGTTACCGACACCTTGGCTTTTAGTTCCGCTATTCAACGCTAGATGGCGTTGATATAAATAATTTTTATCAAACATGTTTTATAAAGCATATGTAGTACCTACCTACCTATTATTACCTATTATACTCTACAAACGTGACTGAAATATTTGTATTTATTAGTTATTCATAATATTATTATAATTATTGTCCTTAATATCACGATTATTACAGAGTATGCATACGAAATAAATGGAAACATTTAATTTAATCGATTTCGTTTATTGTAGTTAACTAGGTAGGTAGGTAGGTAAATTATAAACTAAAATCAAAAATAGGGTAAAGTACCCTATATTGGTACGTAACTCAGAATACATAGTACATACCTAATTATCAATTCTATTTTTAATGGTGCACAATATTGTTATTTTTAAACTACTTCGCTCTACATTAGGTACTAGCAATTTAATAAACTTAGTTCTCGTGGGAATTTTGAAAAATCTAGCCGTATTCCTTGTTAACATTACAAAGTGAACTTCTGTGTAGGTATAATTTCGGCTTTCTAGGTTGGGCTTGGGCTGGGCGTTAAAGAGTCAGACAGTGAGAGAGTCAGTTCTTTTCTTTTTCTTATTGAGTTCAATAATGTTTCAAAATTATTTCTCAAAAACCGGCCAAGTGCGAGTCAGATTCGTGTACTCGGGTATTTTTGTTGACATTTTTCACGATAAATCAAAAACTATTAAGTTAAAAAAAAAACTGTTTTATAATGTAGGTACAGGTAAAGCCCTTTCATAATATGATATACCACTTGGTGAAGGTAGTTATCTTATTTTGAAAATTGAAAATAAGATAACTATTTGTTATATTATAAGATTAATTTTGTTCATAAACACATTTTAATATAAATATTTTTTGTGATGTAACCACAAGTGCCATATGCCATGAGACCTACCTACGTCCCAAATTTCATGATTCTAGGTTTTCTTGACAGACACGACAGACGGACAGACATACAGACAACCAAGTGATCCTATAAGGGTTCCTTTTTGCCTTTTGAGGTACTAAACCCTAAAAACCGTCAAAGTCAAATTCATTATTATGTACTGGTAGGTGGTCCTTCTTATTTTGAAATACAAATAATCTTCCTCTGCATACGAAAAATTCTGCGATTCTATGATTAGGAAGTACAGTAAGTAGATACCTACCTATCTAAGTAAATTCTACACAAAGTAATATAAAGTAGGTATTGTAGGAGGTTGGATGTTGCTAAGTTATATTCAAGCCGATATCTGATTATATGATAACGAATAACTCTCTACGATTATCCAATACGTAGATCTTGAGTTATGCTTCTAAGTTGAAATGGATAGTTTCATGTAGTGAATAGTAATTTTTAAGTTGACTCTTTCTGGTTTCATCACAATCACTTGATAATATATTATAATTAAAGTAATTAAATATCATAATCTCCAGTAATTTTAGAATTCATAATTGAAAAGCTGAAAATGAAATAGGTAAATATACAACTATATCATCGGAACGTGAAATAAAATAGCATTCCTATTCGAGGTGTTCTCAAATATAATATTAAGTATTATTATAAAGAAAACATGCCATGAAAACATAGCACACGATTGTTTTAGTCAAGATTTCTAAATAGATCAATGTTTACATTGATCTATTTATAATAGATATCCTAATTTTGACAACTTCATAGAAACAATTTTTGTTTGAAATAGACCTTTTAGAGATACCAGTACAGTTCAGTGGTCATCACTCATCATTCTTTTACTCTATTTATGTGACTGTCTCTCTTTTGAATAACGCAATCCATTTGAAGATTATTGATAACCTTTCGCCTTCCCTGCTGGCAAGCGACGTAAGCGAGTATTTATGGCTTTCTAGTTTCTATTCCTTTTGAATTTATCTTAACAATAACTGGGAATAAGTAATTATGTGTATGTATAATTGATACGCCATTTGCATTTACGCATGTTGGTACTCAAGAACAAGATACAAGCTATTGTTTAAATGGAGAACTAGCCTATGCCCGCGACTTCGTCCTCGTGGACTACACAAATTTTGAACCCCTGTTAAATCCTTTCTTAGCGAATGCCTACGTCATAATAGCTATCTACATGCCAAATTTCAGCGCGATCCGTCCAGCAGTTTGAGCTGTGCGTTAATAGATCAGTTAGTCAGCCAGTCAGTCAGTCAGTCAGTCACCTTTTTGTTTTATATATTTAGATTTGGGACTAATAAAAAGACACAGTACAAATAAAAAAAAACTTAAACTTAAGTTTCTTCTGTAAATTTTATTTTGTTGAATTTGCCACTTGCTCTTTTTCCTCTTTTTCCCTATCCCGCTGAATTTTGAAAAATCTGGCCTCATTCCTTGTGTTATTGTGTACAATAAAAGAGAACCTCCAAGCGCAAAATTTCAGCGTTCTAGGTTTTGGACTGAGCGTTGATGAATCAGTGAGTCGGGACTTTTCATACTTTTCATTATTCAATATTTAAAACCAATGTGGGTATTATTTTGCACAAAACAATTATATTGCCCTATACGATTGAATAATATTATTGTAATTACGTAAAAGTTTGTTGTGCCTACGTGATACTAAACACCTATGAAAGCAGGATAATGTTTATTACTGAAGATAGTAAGTAAAGAGTAACATAATGGTGATGCCTTATTTCGGAGACACTGAAAATTTCCAGTAGGTATCGTAATACTCGACAGTACCATGTTCATTTGACTACAGGCTAGTGGGACATCAGCTGTAGAGGCAACGCGTGATATTATAACGTAAACTGAACACTACCTCTGCTACATAATGCACATATTTTTTGGTTAGGTCTAAAGATTTTTGTGGACAAAATTCAACAAACAAAAGGACCTTGCTCCGTTTTTCATTTTTTACTTTGACTTTAAATTAGGTAAGGATTCTCAATTTGATGCCTATTTTTTATGTCGTCACTCCACAACTCCACAAATCTGAACCGCCTACATTATTTTATTTCACATTTTAAAAGATGGGATCGGTCTCATTTTTTGGTGAACATCTGACGATTGTCTTTTGAGATCCAGAACTAACCTTCCTAACCTACTAAACCTTTTAAATAACTTATGTGTATTATACATGGCGTTTACTAGAATTTTAATAAAAACAACCGCTGGGTTTCTTGCTAGGTTTTCTCGATAGGAAGAGTATTCCGAACCAGTAGTAGATTCACTTGATGAATCAAAAGCTCTTGTTAGATAATTTGGATAAATTGTTCTATTCTATTAAGTCTTAGTTACAGGCATTACAGTCAACTAATCCACAAAGGGACTAACTACTTACAATATAGGGTTTTCCTCATTACTCATCAAAGCTGTAAAAATCAATGTGTAGGTTTGTGGTCAATTATTGTCACATTGTACGTACAATTGGTAAATAGTATAATATGAATTTATATGTATTTTATGATTAGTTAATATTGGACCGCAATTAAAACGATCGTGTGCTCTGTTTTAGAGTTTTTTTTAATAAATAATTTACAATTATTTTAAGCGAAGATTTTGAATTAAGTGGTAGATAATATTACGAATTAAATTAATTGGTTGAATTGAAAAGTGACTTTTGGATTAAAATTGTTGTTAAAAGTGAATTATCTATAACGAAGAGTTGTTATAATGGTACACACCAATTCATTTCGACGTAGTATAGAAGGTTTGAAGAAAATGGCCACATTAACTCGGAGTAGTGTGCAGGTAATTTGAACATAATATACCTAATTCAATCGTCTTAGCATCTAACTACCCACAGGATAGTGCAATCTATTATACGTAAATATAAAACGTACGGTGATTGACTAACTGACTGATAGTAACGCACAGCCTTAACAATGGATCTAGAGATTTGTTAACCCTTACCTACCTTTGTCAATCATGCTTCACACTGTGCGGTAAAGCGACTTGACGCCAAGCACGTAGGTACATTTGTTTTGCTTGATCAAACTGCTTGATGCGAGCTTGATGTGCCCGTCAAGCGGCTTGATAAAGCACTTTTTTCATATCTCGATCACTGTCCAAACCTCGCGTCAAGCAAAAATATAAAATCGCATCCAGCGCGTAAATGCTTGATTCAAGCATCAAGCCAACTTTGTAAATGGTGAAAATGCTTGACTCGTGCAAAAACCATACAAATTTTAACTCGATTAAATTGACAGGTCTGATGAGTAGTATGATTTTCAATGGAGAATATTATAAAAAAGATAAGATCCCTAATTTTAGACTAACAACCTTATTAGGACTGACCGTTATAATTCTATTAACCATAATATTATGCCTGCTTATAATATTTCCATAACAAAAATTTTTTTCAGCCTAATGCCTATTTATAACGTTCTTCGAAAATATAAATATAACGTCACTTGATAGATATGAAAAATTTTAGATAAGCTATATTTGTTTTGTGAGAAATACCTACCTAACATAGATTAATCACGTAAATATGCACTTACTCATTTTTGATATAAACCTACCTACTTACTATTGTAAATCCTTGTATTTTGTGATTGTATTGTGACCGATAAATAATTCCACACGTCAATAATTAATGACGGGTGAGTTGTATTGCTACTTCACTACATATTCATACGCTTTCAATCTTATCAAATAATCGATAAGGTCGATGTATCAAATAGTCCGTTAAAAAACCAAGTTCTTGAGTCAATTACTACCTACTGTCTCTCTCTCTCTCTCTCCGGTCGTTCCTTCATTGCTGAAGATCGTGGTCCTGGCAACCTGCCCTCGAATGGATTATCTGTTTCCATCGGCTTCTGTCGGTTGCCATTTTCGCAATGTGATAAAATCCACACCTACTGTCTATTATTACTGAAATTCGAATATAATAATGACATCATTTCTTTCTTAAAATACTAGACAATTATTAACTTAAACCAGTTACAATAAATTATGACCTTATCTTTCGATAAGTGTTAACTTTATTCTTTTTCTCTGACTACGTTGATCTGTCATCTTATCCTTTTTATAATTCGTCATCAATATAACTTAAATGATACACCTGAATTATTATTTCAAATGACGATCACAAACCAAACAAAAAATGAGGACATTAAAAATTCAGAAAAAATTGTTTCCATTTATAAACTATCTATTAATAATTTAGATACAGAAACGTTAGATAGGTACTAAGTGGTGGTAAAAAATACTCATACATAATTGAAATAAATCAATTCAAAAACTTGGCGTTTCCACTACTACGTTTCCAATATGATAAGATATCAATATAATCTCCCTATTAGTCACAATATTATTATATCGGTCTGTGCAATTTATTCAAAATATATGACGCCAGTAAACGGTGATTTAGTCCAATATAAAATTATTGTTTTTAAATTATTCAAATCAAAGAATCTATGAATTTAGTATTCTATTGTACTAGCGTATACTACAAACATTAGTTCTTAACTATAATTAGTGCTTTTTTCAAATATTTGTAATTTTATATGACTAGTGTGTACAGTGTACTGCAACCACTAGTTCCATATTAAAATCAGTGTTTTTTTTAAATAGTGTTTGTTCCTTGATATAATAGGATTTTTACGTTAAAATGCAGTCATACGTTTCTTACGGATCTGTGCCGGTAAATACCTGTGTAAAATTTCTTTGGAAAATATGATTAATTATTAATTAACTACGTCAGATATAACTGACCTAATTATTAGTAAGCAATACGTATTACTATTACTACTACGTAATAGTAATTTCGTAAGTAAAATGTGGTTATAGTAAAACTGTGACGTATTTTTTGTCATAGTAACCTTAACAGTGAATCAGCTTGGTTATCACTTCAAAGAATTTAGCGAGTATTTCTTGTAAAGGAAGGTTTTAAACATTTTACTATAACCATAAAATAATTTGCTATGGTTTTTGTAAGAGGTAAAGTATGTTAGTTTGGACGCAGGGGATAATCTCCAGAACTAATAATCCGATTCTTGAAATTCTTTCACTGATAGATAGCTACATTATCCTTGAGTGAATTAAATAGAAATTAAATTGAAAAATGCTTTATTGCACGCCATCATAAAAGAAACACAAAAGTAAAACATTACAGAACAAAATTAGTAGTACAATAATTTGGCGGCCTTATCGCTTTGAAGCGATCTCTAGCAGGCAATCACGAATGCTACCTACCTATAGGCTGTAAATTATAACACGCGGTGAAGTCACGGGCAAAATCCTGTAGGTGTTTTATAAATCGGATAAATGTGGATAGTAATATCTATTAGATTAATTTATGATCACTTTTAACTTTTCTCAACCTTTAGGTCATCCAAACCTCCTAATCTAGATTGATATCAATCAAGCATACACTTTGATAACCTAATTTCAATCCTAGTTATAATCTTCATAATATTTTTATAAAGTGTCTAAATTATATTTAAAATTATATCTTTGAAATTTCTGTATTGATAATTCAAACATCATTATCATTAATGTAGATCTAAAAAGAACGTAATAAGAACTCTTGATCCAAAACGCTCAAACCAAATTGTCTTTTAACGATTCCCATTTATTTTAAAAAGCCACTCTCTAAGATAAATGATAACTTTTAACCTTGCCAGAAAGGGTCACCGCACACATAAGACTTAGTATCGGCAAAGTTTTGATTAGTTTTCGGTCTCATATCAGACGTTGCACGTTTAACTCCGTACGGGCGTTTGTGCAGTCATCCGCGATTTCACGGATCTGTCAAAAAATACAAATCTAATGTACCTACGTATTTGTATGACGGCCACTTCGAAGAATCACGGATACGAACCGAATACGGATGAGTGCACAAACGTCCCACATTTGATAGTAAGTATCACAAGCTAAATGAAGCGTAGTTCTTCAAATAACTTCGCATATTCTAAAGCACGCCAGTAGCAGAGATTTAGTGAAGCATGACATCTTTTATTTGATGCACTATCGAAGCAATTTTCACGCGATAGCAGTAAGGCTCTGCGGTTATTGGCTACTATCACTTCTATTCTACGATGCCTATGAAATGCACGTTTTTGCAAAAGCTTTCACTTTTGGAAGTTTATGCAGCTTAATTAACACAGCTGCAGCTGAAAAGAAGCAATCGCTTACCTCAGGCAATGCTTATGTAGAAAAAGTCATAGAATCGCTGATCGTTGTCGATACTAAATGTCGTTTATGTGTTTTGGCTCAACCAGTCGTTACTCAAAACGTCTGCCCTCAAGCCCTCTAGTATTTAAGGTCAACGGTCCTAGAAAAGGGCGTGCAAGGACACGAGTCGAGCCAAGGTCAGCCTGACCTTACCCGCGATCGATATTTATGTAACAGAATCGGAATTTTACGTTTACTTATGTATACCTATATATTTGCTTTTTTCTTAGTTTGCTTAAAAGATAAACGAATCGAAGAAACGCGTAAGCGACATGATTTGCATAAGGCTTTAGACCTTTTGGAGTTAGGTTTTTCACTCGTATCACGTTTTCATTGTCAGTTCACGGTAACAAGGTCGTACGGGCCACGTATGCACTATGCACCCCCTTACGCATTTCAGCTAGAAGCTACTAGTTTATCTTTTCTATATAAGGAAAAATGGACTATAAATAAGTACTTAATATTGTAAAAACACTGAAAGGAAGTTATGTGCATTTAAATAATATTTGTTATACGGTTGACGGTGAAGGAAAACATCGTGAGGAGACCAGTTGGGCGATTGTCTAAAACCTGCATCAATCATTATTACTATCTCAATTGTTCTGATTGGCTGAATTTGTGCGATTCTTGTTGCAACAATACATTGTGGCCAATAGTGAGCGAGCATTAACCAATCAGACATGATTGCGATCGTGACATTGTAGCTGTCAAACAACTGCGGTAGAGCCACTGTATGTCTAATGTATGTATAATGTACTCTAAGAGATGTGAATTTTGCCAATCCACACTTAGCCAGCGTGGTAAGCTAGCCCCTTCATTTTAAGTGGAGACCCGTGTCTCAGAGGCCGACGTAAGATGGTGATGAATATAATGAAAATCATATAATTCCTCAAGCTCTTTTTTGAAGCTTATTTACATCTAATATTAATTTTATCATTAGAGGTCACTTTCATGTGGCTATTGTACCTATAATAATTTATAGATCTTTATACATACAGTATTTCGATGCTACTTAAGCTGTTAATATTAAACAAAAAAGTTATCGTCTATAGTCTGTACATTGGTGTTCATACCCTAAAATACCAGCTTTATTTTGATCTTAGTCTTTTATATATCAACAAGATGATGCCCGCAATTACGTCCGCGTGGATTTAGGGTTTTAAAAATCCCATAAGAACACTTGGATTTTTCGGGGTCAAAAGTAAGTAGCTTATGTCCGTCTTCACCAAAATTTCGTTAAAATTGGTAAAGGAATCGGCCGTGAAAAGGTAAAAGATAGATAGATATATATTAGACAAAGTTTGGGATAAAGTTTCGAATGTTATGAAGATTCATATTTTGATTTTGTTTTCATTTTTGTTCCAGAGAAAAGATGTGGAGTCGCAACTTATAAACGAACAGAATAGTCAAAAGAAACACAGATTACGGTGGTTCCTGGGTGTCGATATACCTCTACTAATAATCGGTAAGTTTAATCCCTTGTCTTTATATGAGAAAGCAGATAAAGAGTTTATTAATAACTAGCTGATGCCCGCGACTTCGTCTGCGTGGAATTAGGTTTTTTAAAAATCCCGTGGGAACTCTCTTATTTTCCGGGATAAAAAGTAGCCTATGTCATTCTGCAGGTCTTTATCTATACCCATGCAAAAAATCACGTCAATCCGTTGCACTGTTGCGACGTGATTGAAGGACACACCAACAAACCAACAAACCAACAAACCAATAAACCAACAAACAAACACTTTCGCGTTTATAATAAGGGTACTGATATCATTGCATGTTCTCTAACGTTAAATAATAATTATAAACCGACTGTTTATGTCTATAACTATGTAGGTCGAACTCAACTCACACGAAAAAAAAATTGGTGAACCCGTTTACGAAAATCGATTAAAATATCGATTAAACCCATTAAGATGCATCGAGCACCGTTCACTGACTTTTAATCATAAACCATGTCGATTCAAAGACAGTAAGTAGGTAGGTACCTACCTACCTACAAAATTACTAATCAATAGCCAAGTTTATAGGTAATTCGTAGTTATAAAATATAGCGGAGCACTTTAATTAAAACATAATAATCGTTAATCATTTTGATCTACGGACTTTTAATAGATACTTAAAATAAATTATTATCACAGGCGATAAAGTTTTGTTGTCACTGCTAGCGCCATCTATTGTCGAGTAGAGTTCTCTCTTCTTGATTTACTGTTGTAGGGTGTCAAAGAAAAAATAAGTATATACATAGTAGGTAGGTTAAACTTATCAATTATCTTATCTAATTATTTTTCTGTAACATTCTATGGCCGGCACTATAGACGTTCTAAAATCTAAGGGCTTTGTGTAGCACGTCGCTTACGCGTTTCTGCGACTAGTCACAGAATAGGTACGTCATCGCTGCGCATAAAAATTCCGCTATGTGGTAAAAACACAAGTTTTCAGGAGACTATAAATATTATATTATATCTATAAAAATGTTATCTCTTGAACTAAGTAGCATAATACACGCTAAAGACCGGATTTCTGCATGGCAGTCACACATTAGCACACGATGCCTTTAAGACTGAACAAAAAATTTTTACAAAAAAAATAAAAACCGACTTCGATACACAAACACTAAAAATTTAAAAATAATTTAATTTATTACCGAATATATTATGTATACAAGAGTTAATATAGTTCCATAATAATACTTTTTGGTGCCGGTGCCAATTAGCTATAGCTGCGCGAATCGTCTAGACTTCATATTTTTATGGCTGGACTCCACAATGGCACCTCATTGGCACCGACCCCAAAAAATATTATTATGGAACTATATTAACTCTTGTATACATAATATATTCGGTAATAAATTAAATTATTTTTCAATTTTTAGTGTTTGTGTATCGAAGTCGGTTTTTATTTTTTTTGTAAAAAAAAATTATTTCACAATTTTTAGTGGCCCCATGGAATTATGCTATGACTGGTTAAAAATCTACTGTTTACTAAGCTATTACACTGATCGCGAGCAATTTACTCTTATCCGTTGAGGAGTTCCAGTATCTATCTTCGAAGATGTTCATCAGATCTTCACCAAATTTAAATGGGACCAACTTTGAAGTATACCCTTTCAAACAAAAAAAGAATTTTCAAAATCGGTCTAGGCGTCTTCGAGTAATCGGGGAACATACATAAAAAATAAAATAAAAAATAAAAAAAAAGATTCCGACGAATTGAGAACCTCCTCCTTTTTTTGAAGTCGGTTAAAAATGACATTAAAAGCAAAAATTAAAAAAAAATACATAGGTATGGTTCTGATTGCTTAATAATTGATCTAGTTACCTAGTTCTCAAAAAAGGAAGATTAGATATTCACTAAGTACCTACGTAACTATTAACAATGATAGATTGTACACAGAGTGGGTAATTCATCTGTTGACTGTCTAGTCTGAAAAGGATGCACCTGTGATGCAACACTAATAACCTGATCGTCCCGGCCACATTGTAAGCCACGTGTGGTTACGGACGACAAACTCATGACTCTTAAAATAAGATAATAGTCTTTAAATCTATTGTAATAAGAGCTATTAGTTAAGTGATGAACAGCTTTCATGCGCCCAGGGTACGTAGCGTTTTGTTATTTAATTATAAACTTTATATGCTATAAAATAGAATCTAAAGTTCTCTAACCTTAAAATTGCTCCCCAATTCCATCCACATTGGAAGCCACGTGCGGTTTCGGGCGACAACACTGTAAAACCTCTATGCGCCTAGGGTTCGTAGCATAAAGATTTAATCGAATGTAAACTTTCATCCATCCATCCATCAGCCTGTTTGCGTCCACTGCTGGACATAGGCCTTTCCAAGAGCGCGCCACCAAACACGGCCTTCCACCTTCCTCATCCAACCGCTCCCCACCACCTTCTTCAGGTCATCGGTCCAGCGGGCGGGGGGTCGTCCTACACTGCGCTTACCGGTACGCGGTCTCCACTCCAGAACACGTCTGCCCCATCGGCCATCGGTTCTGCGACAGGCATGGCCTGCCAAGTGGCAATGTAAACTTTATAACCTACTAAATAGAGCCTCTATTTCACAGAAGAGAACACATTGAGTTGTTCGAATTGCATAAACCAATTTGAATAGAACTGCAGTTGATAAAATGCGCATCAGGCGCATCTAGTTCAGGGGGACTAGTAGGTACGGAAGTTGTGACTATAGTCTAATGTGCCTAAAGAGGAAGTCTTTTCAAAAACACGATTTGTCTTGTAATTTTTCGTATAGGTAATATTTCGATACCTCTGAACTAAAATTGCTCGCACATCTCTCTCTACATAGTATAAAATAAAGTCACTTCCCGCTGTCTGTATGTAAGTATGTAGGTTTTTTTATTTTTATTTTATTCATTATAGGTATACGCTTGACCACAATCACACCTGATGGGAAGTGATGATGTGGCCTAAGATGGGACGCGTTTACCGAGAAGATGCCTATTCACTCTTGTTTTAAAGATACCCGGGTTGTAATTGGTAGGAAACACATATTGCGGAAGAGTATTCCAAACCTTAGCCATACGTATGAGGAATGATGACGCAAAACGTTTCGCGTGTAGATGGAATGTCGACGACATAGGGATGGAAACTCGCCCGACGTCTTGCGGTTCGGTGGTAAAATGCTGGTGCATGAAAATTGGTATTTGGGTTTTCGGTCTGTAAGTGTAGTGTTCATATATGCATTGGCCGGCATTTTCCGAACTGCTAACGTGTACTGGAGACTTAAGAGTACATACACAGGGTACATAACATCGTGGCATTGATATGGACGTTGGCATCGTTAGCCAATTGAATCGCCGAAACCCCCGCTTCCGCCATTTTCAGTTCAAAGTCAATGTCAAATTGCCAGGATGGTACAATTGCGTAATTGCGGAGGTCAAAATCTGCGAACAGGAACATTGTGCTTTTGACTCCTTTGTTTATTATCTTATTAAATTCAATCTTACTAGTCGTCATCTTTCCTCCGTCGTCGTATCCTTACTTATTTATATCATATATGGTAATACTAGCTGAGACTAACGACTTTGTCCGCGTGGATTTAGGTTTTTAGAAATTCCGTAGAAACTCTTTAATTTTCCGCAATATAAAGTGGACCTATGTCACTTTCCAGGCCTACTATACCCATGCAAAAATCACGTCAATCCGTTGCACCGTTGCGACGTAATTGAAGGACAAACCACCAAACCAACAGACCAACAAACTAACAAACCAATAAACCAACATACCAACAGACAAACACACTTTCGCATTTATAATAAGGGTACTGATTCAAACACCAGTTACAATAGTAAAATGTATAAGACTCAATAAATCATTCATCCATTCATTCATTCACATTCATTCATCGTCAACCGATAGACATCCAATGTTCAACATGGATATCTTGTAGGCTCAATAGAAATAGGAAGATTTTTATTCAAATTAACTTTTATAAGTGAGTGCTTTTGAATCTTCAACTGAATGTACCACGTTACAAATGCCCTTCTCACCGAAACCAACCAACAAAAACTCGGTGGTCCTCTATTCAAAGTTACAGTTCTTCGCATTTTGCAGCAATGCTGCCAGCATCTCGGGTACAATCTTGATGAGGTTTTAGATTTAATAACGTATATATTTTAGTTTTTAATCTTAATTTAGATTTTAGTTTATTTTATAGATTAGTTATTATTATTGTTTTTAAGTCAATAATTAAAATATGAAATGCTTTTATATTTTTCTCAAGCACTCCCCCTAAACTCGTCTCACACGTGCGGCGTGCATGTCAGCTTAAAGATCACGTGACCTTAAAAAGAAAAAGAAACACCGTGTCTTAATTTTTTGCAGATCTTCGTGGCGTTGATTTTATCTTTGTTTTGTTTAACCGAGTCATTTGATTTAATTATATTCTGCGTTTGCAATGCAATATTAAGCATGTTTTCTTCAAGCACAGATTTTATATCTGTTTCGCCGAAAGTTGTTTTGAGATAGAATATAAAATAATGAGAATAACCAAAATTAATTTACCATACCACAATAACTTTAGGCACGTTTTAAACAAACTTATACCCGTTCATCCCATACAAATGCATGTACGTGTTTAAGATATAACTTTGTTAAGTTTTAGTGGTGAGACCGTATAAACTTCTATCAATTAATGCTTATAGAAATAATACTACCTTTATAAGTTACTGACGGTTGGCCCCAACTTCTTTTATTAGAATTAGAATTAGAATTTACTATTTTTATTTGTCTAAACTCTAATATATTTTCTTGTGAATAATGAAACTTAGTAGTTCCATATCCAACTCTTGAACTATTACCGTCAATCAAGATAGGTTCAACTGTTTAACAATTAGGTATTATGTTGTGGATGTTCGTTATTTTAATCTGCCTCTATATGATTATAAATAGTTGTTTTATTTACAGTATCTCTGCTCATTGGCCTCTTCGAGTTCGGAGTGATACCACACTACAAGAATGGCTTCTTCTGCAACGATCCTGCTCTTTCTTTCCCCTTTAAAGGAGACACAGTGTCCATGGAAGTCATTGTGTCGACGATAATACTTTTCCCTTTTGCACTGGTAATTATTTCATCTTTTTTATTGTTGATGATTTTAAGCTTGTTTCGTGATATAACGACATAACCTTTTCTTTAATGTTTATCATTTTATTGTACCTAATTGTATTTGCAATGCCCTGACAGAGTTTCACGTATATTTAGCTTTACGCATTCACCATCAATTAATGTTCACGAAAGCAAATAAATAAATCTAATCTAATTTTAATTTGCCATTTTTTTTCTTTGACAAAACTTTCACATACAAACAGATTATTATTTCTAATTTCTCTTCGTGTATTTTATCATTTTTATCCTCTCACTGTGTTGAGGATCGCTGTTACTGAATGATTTTATTATTATTAAATTCAATCTTATACCTTTTTTTATAATCTTTGCTTACAGATCTTCATCACTGAAATAATCCTCTTCGACTCGAGCTACACGATGCGAACGAAGCTAAACTATGTCTCTCGAAGAACTGCCATATTGTATAGGAACTACGTTTATGGCATGTTCTTCAACCTTATGACCATTGAAGCCATGAAAGGCATCACTGGTAACCCGAGGCCCACTTTCTTCGATATCTGCGAACCGGATACCTTGAAGACTTGTAATGGGTAAGTTCATTATTATCATCCTAAACAAAAATAAAAATAATTTATTTAACTTTCACAGGTGCTTTCGAATTGCCAAGTGAATCTACCACTAAACAAAATGCCCGTCATACTGAGACGAACCAGCAAGAAACTGGCAAGAAACAATTTTGTGATTGCAGTCCATTCCAACCTTTTTTGGCACAATATAATTACCTATGTAGTAGGTACGGAATTGTATAAAATACTAGTTTTACGAGAATATTTTTAATAGTTTCGGATGCGTAGGAGCAAATTTTCAAAAATATCGTATTTTATTCCTATGATTTAAATTTTTTTCCAGGTAGTTTGTGGTATTCCTCTACCCCTCTTTCTTGCAGTCATGGAAAGGCACTTTTTCATTTATTTATAAAATAATATAAGCATTTATATACTAATAATTATATGATGTTTATTTCTTCTTTACAGATCTGAATACGTCAGCACGTTTGAATGCACTTCAACGAGATTTCCTAAATGGTACCAGACTGACTCGTACCATAGCTTTCCTTCAGGACACACTTCTCTGTCGCTGTACTGTGGATTCTTTATGGCTGTAAGTTCATCCCTTGTTGATCCCATCATGTCAGTTCACGCTCACGAACCTGTATGTTTTATGCCCTGCAAATTTGAAATGGCTTAAAACGGTACAAGTACCGGTAGCAAGTATGCCTCTCTTATCGAGAGTTACATTTTTGTTCCGTTTGCCGTGGAGACCTTGGGCCATGGAGTCTTAGGGTGAGATCTATAGAGCGCACTCTGACTGACTGACGCACACCAATGAGTCGGTGCCATTTTGTTTGTTCAATGGCCCTGTCCATACGAAGTAATATATAAGTCAACTGAAGGTACTTTAGTTTTCTTGTCTAAGGGTGAGATCTATAGAGCGCATTTTGACTTTGCTTAGACTTAAGACAGAGTTAAAACGAGACAGAGCTATATCTCTCACATAAATCTGTCTCCTTTTAACTCAATCTTAAGTCAAAGTGCGCTCAATAGATCTCAGCCTTAGTGCTAAAAAAATTACGAGACATTTTAGCCTTTTCTAATTATTGTACAAATCATGCACGCTTGAAATGGTGCCGAAAATTCTGGCTCCATTTTCGCGTTGCATAGCCTGGCTAAAAATGAGCCAGCCTTTCTGTCACTAGACGAGGGTATAAATTAGTTTCATTAATTTAATCCTCATTTTGTTCCAGTGGTACCTCCAACAGCGAGCCTTCAACTGGCGCCACCGCACCGTCTTCCTCGTCCCCTTGGTCCAGCTCCTCTGCATCACGTACACAGCAGTCTGCTCGTTGACGCGGATCACTGACCACAGACACCACTGGTGGGATGTCCTCGTTGGTGCTGGCATTGGTGTCGTCACTTTGTTGTTTTCAGTGAGCATTGTTTTTGTAAAAGTCTCTACTTCTCTTTTTTAGCCTTGACCTCTCTTTCCTTTTTTTTTAAATTTTTATTGTGTTGGGTTTGGTATTGGCTTGGGATTGACAACAATCATGCTTAAAAAGGAATGATGAGGACTAAGTTGGAGCGCGCTTGCCTAGAAGGTGCCTATTCACTCCTGCTTTGAAGGTATATTTAGGTTATACGTGGCAAGAAATACGGACGCGGAAAGGGTATTCCACACCATAGCGGTTCGTATAAGAAACGTACCAATCGAGCCTTGTCCCATTATAATATGAGGTTATCTCTGAATTTTTGTGTACCCATAGTATTTTGATGTCAATAAAATATCATTACCTTTCATTTCATGAAATAAAAATTTCAAAGCTTGCAAGAGAGACGAGTTCCACCAGTTAGAGGCTTTGTTAGAGATTGCTCTAAGTTGCAAGATAGATACAACTGGGATGTTCTATTCAGATAATGATTAATTGAACTTGATTGATTTCGATTTTGATTTAATTTTTGCAATCAACCACTTAACAAAGAACAACTGCCTACCATCGTTTTCGACTTTTTATTTTTTTCTGAAATTGTGAAATGGTTTGATTTTAGTTGTATCAAATTATGACCATTTTGTTTATCTTGGTGTTTGTCGTCATTTGTTTGCTTAGGATTATAGTAAAGTTCAGTACCTAATCCTGATGTATGAGGATTAGGAGGACGAGTTAGTTAAACAGTCGGTCCTTGTTAGCTGTTTAACTTACTCTTAGTTAGTGAAGTAAACCAACAAACGAGGGGACCTAATTAAATCCCGCATTGTGTTGTTATATGTGGTCAAATTAATTTACAGACTCGTGGACAGAATAAATATTTCATACAAGTTTGCTCAGGCCAATGGCCTCTCATGAATCCACCATGTTACTTGGGAGTTAAACCCTAGTTTAATGTTTACTTTTGTTTCATTTATGTCCCTAGTACAACATATAACGCGTAAAATTTAACTCCTCACGCGCCAATTTAACTTTTTGTGTAAAATTTCCTGTCAAAATATTTTATAATTTTTATAGTGTTTTTCCTACACTTCAAGGAAATTTCTAAATAATTTTAAATAGGTACATATCAAAGATTGCGGACCGTCAGGAATCGAACCTCTCCTGGGATCGCGCCCGACGCACTGACCACTAAGCTACGGTTCGCTTGCTGCCAGTGACGAAATTTGTGCTATGTATGTTCACTCAGAACTGAAGTAACTATTAATGCCATCTAGTAGCGACACTTTGCAGCTATCGAAACTACTTTCAAAAGGCCATATTACAATGCAACTTTTTGAACGAGAAATGACATATTTGCTCTCACTTGGTCTGTCTCTGTCCATCTCATGACATAACCAATAGGGACATAACCAATACAACTTTTTTTAATAGAAAATATTGTACCTTATCTATATATATAAAAGGAAAAGGTGACTGACTGACTGACTGACTGACTGACGGATCTATCAACGCACAGCTCAAACTACTGGACGGATGGGACTGAAATTTGGCATGCAGATAGCTATTATGACGTAGGCATCCGCTAAGAAAGGATTTTTGAAAATTCAACTCCTAATAGGGTTTTGAAATTTTGTAGTCCACGCGGAAGCCCGCATGGAATGGTGCCAAGAATACTGGCTGCATTTCCGCGCTGGGCAGCCAGGCTGATCCGTTGCGCAAAAAATGAGCCAGCCCTTCTGTCACTGAGGCTTTTAATTGCGGTGAAATGTCTGGTTAGTTAAAAATCCTTTTAGCACTATGATTTCATGTCCCCAGGGTCTCCACGGCAAACGGAACATAAACATAACTCTTATATAATTTTACATTATAAATAATATTTGTTCCAGGTACTAGTTATCTGTGACAACTTCAAGCTACCACCGAAGACCTTACAAAGTAACGGCATGACAGACAGTCAGCAGACTGTTCGGACTTTAGTGTTTGATGAACCCCATCAACCTTCCGTCATGACAGACAGTCAGCATACTGTTCGGACTTTAGTATTCGACGAACCTCAGCAATCACCTTCTTAGTCCCTCAGTTTATTGATCTTTCTATTTAATAAGGGTCTGTTAAGTCCTGATAGTGAGTACCTATCTAAAGTGCCGTCACAGCAGCGACAGGATAAGACATTATACAACGTTAATTTTAGTATACGCAAAACCTGAAAGTAGTTTGTTCAGAATCAGTAACAGAATCGATTGCAATTTTTACAACTTTTTTTGACCAAAAAATACTTTAAAAACCTGCAAGTTTGGACACCTAGTTTAATGACCGCATGCACCAGCTGATTCGAGCCGTGCAAGCGGGAGCGCGCACGATCGACGCCAGCCGTCTCGTTCGCTCACAGCCGCTAGCTTGGGGTGACCATGTTTTTGCGATGACGACTCAACAGAACAAGCTTATAACTTCGTAAATTCTTAAATATTTTTGAAATTTTGTACATAATATGTATATTCTTTCTATGAAAATATTCGACACGTGTTTATGTTTTTGCGCTTACTAAAACAAGCGTTGTATACACGGAAAGCATGAGAATTATTACATTCTCCAAAAAAATCTTCCGAGAACCAATGTGAAAGTAATAATACGAAGCTGATATTTTATAGTGATTGGTAAAACTGACTTTTTTTAATTGAAAATTCCCGCGTTTTTACATATTTTATGAACTGTATGTAAAAACGTAAATAATTTATTGACTTTTCACGACCGCCAGATAAACTTTATCCAACGAATTTTGACCTGTTATTTATTCGTTGGATTTGGGTGTATTGGGTGTCTGTCAAAATGTCAAATTTATCCGTTAGATTAAGTTTATCTAACGATTGTGAAATAGGCCCCGATAGTTGGTTGTTGACCTATTAGACTAGATTTAAATAGGCATCAATTGTGAATATAACTAGAAATAATAATGGACATATCATTAATGTTATTTTAAGTAATTATTATTATTAAAAAATTACTAGGTACTGTTTAGAGCAATCAATCATTCCAATCTACCTATAGTTTTATACGAGGACCATATTTTAATATCTGTGATTTTAGCATAGTCACGATAAGTAGGTAGATATTTAAAAAATAATGACGATAAATTTTAAGAAACTGAAAAGTATTTTAGCAAGTAGGTAATTATTAAATTTAAACTAACTGTGAGTTTGCACTAATTAACATTAAACTTAGTCTGAGATCTATAGAGCGCACTTTGACTTTGTTCAGACCTAAGATTGAGTTAAAACGAGACAGATTTATGTGCGAGATATTTTAACTTTATGTGTCCATGTTAAAAGTACGAATTTAGACCTTATTTTAGAGGTGAAGTGGGTGAACCGTAAATTTGACATGACAGTTGACCTATAGACAGTGGCGTGCACAAGGTTAGACATTAGTTAGGTAGGAACCTGTTTACTGGCAGGTCATAATGAAAAATATGCATTGAGCTATTACAACTGGGGTAAGCAGTGCATTTATGCCTCTATGACCTGCACGCCACTGCCTATAGAGTTAAAATGGCGCGTGAGAAGTCATCTTGTACGAAATAATTATTCACGTTACATAGTTTTCAAACAATGCAAACTCACGATAATAGGAAGCGTAAGTTTTATGTTAAAAATTAAAATTAAAATCTTTTGAAGCGTTGTACATAATTTTTGTAAATACCTCATTAGGTACCTTTGTTTGTATACTCATATTTTTTTTAAATAAAAATATTGACGAATTTATTTGTTTTTATTATTTCCATAAAAATGCCTAGGTGCCATCTATTAGTGAATACCATCAATAACATGATTCTTAAATGTATAGAAACAGTCCATTGCACGCATGATACCTACGCCGTGCCGCCAAACGATTTAGCGTTCCGGTACGATGCCGTGTAGAAACCAAAGGGGTGCGGGTTTAATAAAAACTGCCATACCCCTTCCAGGTTAGCCCGTTTCCATCTTAGACTGCATCATCACTTACCACCAGGTGAGATTGCAGTCAAGGGCTAATTTGTATCTGAATAAAATAAAATAAAACATAATTAATTATCACCAACATCTTACATATTCAACAAGACCATCAAAAAGTTATTCTGTATTCTGAGCAAAAAGTGTACAAATTACAAAACAATGATACCTACCCAATTTAAATAAATGATTTGACTTTGACTTTGACTTGACTTTGGACTGGTATAGGTAGGCATTCTTTTCTTTAACGTAGGCACTCACTAAGAAAGCATTTATAGAAATTCTACCTCTATGCCCTATGGGTTTGTAGTGTTAGTGTATGAACTATTAACTACTGTCGTCTCGCTCCGATATGCCACACACTAGATAGAGTGATCATGGATCAGAGAAACCCCTTCCAGAGACACAATTTTTTTTGTATTTGATATTAATTAGGGCTCCCGCTCTAAATTGAAGAAAGTTTCAGAATTTTTAAAAATTACACCCATTTATCGATTTTTAGAAAATTCCACTCGAATGAAACAGGGGCGGGGCGGAGTTATGAGTAAACATTTTTTGTAACTGAAGATCTATTTTACAACCTAATGGGGGTCTAGAGGGCAAAGGACATCAATTGAGAATGATAGCCTCACCATTGCCTCACCGTCGTTTATGTCGTTGCGTAAATGAGGATGCCGGGGCCCGGGATCGATTCCCGAGTGATGCAAGACGGACGATGTGATGATGTAGCCAATTTAGGATGATCGTGAGAAGGATACGTTTGACGCATGTGAATAAATTGTGGTGTTAAGAGGATTTTGATTGGACCATGGGTGCAATGACATGCCACTTTGTTATGAAGGAATCTTCAGGAAAAATATTTACCCTTTTTCTTAGCGTGTTTCCCAATTACTCGGGATATACCTGCCACAACCACACTTCGCTGGCCAAGTGCAGATAGGCAGACTTTACACACCTTCGAGAACATTATGGAGAACACTTGGGCATGCATAAAAATAAATGAAAATCAGTTTTAGAAATTAGAATGTACAGGCAAAGCCCTTTCATACGATACCCCACTTGGTATAGTAATCTTATTTTGAAAGTTTAAAATAGTAATTATTTGTCCATGAACACTTTTTTATTTTATTTTCATGATGTAACCACAAATTCGTGATTTTCGGATTTATCCCTTTCGTGTGCTATAAGATTTACCTATCTGCCGAATTTCATGATTCCAGGTCAACGGGAAGTACCCTCTAGGTTTAGAATAGAATAGAATAGAATGTTTTTTTATTCATGTAAACTTTTTAAAAGTGCTTATTAATAGTCAGGTAGTTTTAATTTACCACTGGTTCGGAATGCCGTTCCTACCGAGAAAAACCAGCAAGAAACTCGGCGGTTGCTCTTTTTAATTTTTCAATTTACAATGTTATTATACCGTACTATACAAGCCATTGCAGCCCCTTGCATTGCTGGAGCGAGTCAAATCCAAGCTTTTTTATCGTTTACATAGTCTGCGACTGTATAATATGCTTTTTTTAGGAGCATACTTTTAACACATTTTTTAAACTTGTGTAAAGGCAAGTCTAAAATTGACAGACAGACAGACAGACAGACAGCGAAGTGATCCTACAAGGGTTCCGTTTTCCTTTTGTGGTACGGAACCCTAAAAATTACTTACTAGACGGAAACCCTGAGAGTTACAATGGTTGAAAAAGACTAGAGGCTGGTGATCATAATGGGGTAGGCTAGAAAAAGACAGATTTTAGGAGTTAAAATAATCTACCAACTGACTTGTTACCATCCATGGACTTTGGATTGGTTAAAGAAACTCAATCGATGGCAGTCAGATTTCGAAGACTTCTTTCTAAGTTAGAATCAGAGAAAATACTTACTTCTTTCTGAGTTAGAATGAAGTCTTTTCTCTCATTGCCTCCGATTGAGTCTCTTTGACCAATCCTAAGTCCATGGATGGTAGCAAGTCAGTTGATAGGTTATACCTAATACATGAAGTATAGTCATAGAATAGGTATACTAGGAATATGTAATGACGTAATAACCCTAATGTTACCCGAGGGTTATCTACATCTTTGATGTGCCGTCACTCAATCGCTCTTATCTATACATGTCAGTAGAGCTGATCGAAAATAGAAGACAATAGGATAGTGATTAATTAGTGTAGTTATGTACTTAATTTGAGTAGAAAAAGCATTAAAAAAAAAAGTAGGTACATTTGCATTTTTTTCCTGAAACAATGGTCAAATCCAAGCAAGTGGAAAATCTAATCCGGCTTCAGGCTATTCATCATCCTCTTTACAACCTATCGCCGGCTCATTACAGAACAAGGGTCTCCTCTCAGAATGAGAAGGGTTTTGGCCATAGTCTACCAGGCTGGCTAGACTGGCGTTCTTCACACACCTTTAAGAACATTATGAAGAACTCTCAGGCAAGCCGGTTTCTTCATGATGTTTTCCTTCATCACCCCGACCTCATAGGCTATCACAGCTTTATGGGCTATTATTTTCTCCAAAATCCTTTTGCCTAAAGACGAATGCATAATTTGGTAGGTATGCTTATGATTTTCTTTAAAAATATAATTTAAGTAAATAAAAAAACTTGTGTTTGTTGTGTATGTCAATTGGGTAATACCTCGTAATCTCCGGTGGGGTAACGACACGGGAGACGAGATGCGCATCGCTCGCTTTTATTGTGATTTATGATCATATCTTAGTTCCCCTCTATACCTAAAATAACTAGCCAACAGGTGGGCATCCTGCAGTGTGCTTTTATTACATAACGAAAAAACCGGCCAAGTGCGAGTCAGGCTCGCGCACTGAGGGTTCCGTGCTACAGACGTATTTTGTCGACATTTTGCACGATAAATCAAAAACTATTATGCCTAAAAATAAATAAAAATTTGTTTTAGAATGTGCAAGCAAAGCCCTTTCATATGATACTTGGTATGGTAGGTAATCTTACTTTGAAAGTTGAAAATACAATATTTGTTCATGATGATCAAATAATGTTAATTTTTTTCTTGTGATATAACCACAAATTCAGTTTTAAGATTTTTCCCCTCATGTCTGCTATAAGACCTTAATACCTTCCTGTCAAATTTCATGATTCTAGGCTAGGTCAACGGGAAGTACCCCTTAGGTTTCTTGACAGACAGACAGACAACAAAGTGATCGTATAAGGGTTCCTTTTTTTTCTTTTGAGGTACGGAACCCTAAAAATGTGTGTAACCTATCCATGCTAATGTTATAAATGCGAATGTGTGTCAGTCTGTCTGTTTACATCCATCTGTCTGTTTGTTACCTTTCACGCGACCCATCCGTTAAACCGATTTTGACGTCAGATATAAGGGAATCTCCAGCATTAATAATCAGATTCTGAAACTTATTATTTCACTGATTAGATACCCAGGTAAATAGTCGCGGGCAAAAGCTAGTAAATAAAAAATTACCTATTTAACAATGTGACGCGCGCAAACATACCTTTGGGAAAGTACGTTTTTCGCATGTCATCTGGCAAGGGAAACCCTATGACTATGCAGCCCTATGCACTTAATAATAATTACTATGGAGTCACGTGAACGAGTCATTAAAATACACTCAAAAAATACTTATCGAAAATTCATAGATCCAAGAGCACACACAAGGCAAAACTTGGTGGTTTGCCATTGCCATTGCCACTTAAGCTTCGCAACCCGTTGAGCTATGTCAGTTACTCTAGTTCTCCTACGGGTCTCATCATTTCTGATTTGATCACGTAGAGAAACTCCAAGCATAGCTCTCTCCATCGCCCGCTGAGTGACTCTGAGCTTTCTTATGAGGCCTATAGTTAGCGACCATGTCTCGGATCCTCACTGGCTGTAAATACTGTTCATAAACCAAATAAGGAACACTAAAAATGTGCCAAACAAAAAGAAGAGTAATAAATAACAGACGCAGATGTTAAATGCAAGTTGGATGACCCCTCGACCCCAGACGTTGGCGTTGCTAAAATAATCATCATCGCGAAATTACGCTCATTAGCTATGTGGGACACTTTCATTTGCGCCGACATGAGTTTAGTTTGCAATTTGTTATTTAATAAGTACGTCAGACAATGTGGGTATATTAATTATCTCAATTTCAAATCATTGCAATTCTATAAACTGTGTACAAGGTAGGATTATGGATACCCAGTTTGGGTATCGCAATTTGGTCAGTAGACCTTAGTAGGGAGACCCGTATTTTTTTTTTTTTTTATTTGCGTCGTTTAAAAAATCATTAATGGCATAGTATCACTTTTCTAATAAAAAGTTAGTTCGAATTATCTCTATTAGTTGGATTCAAATGGTTTTTATTTTATTCAGAAAGGTACAAGCTATAGCACTTGACTGCAATCTCACCTGGTGGTATGTAGTCTTAAGATGGAAGCAGGCTAACCTGGAAGGTGTATGGCAGTTTTTATTAAAGATACCCCTTTGATTTCTACCGGAACGGTAAATCGCTTGGCAGTAGGGCTTTGCCGGTAGGGTGGTAATTAGCCACGGCCGAAACCTCCCACCCTGGCCTACCTAATTATCCTATTAAGTAATATTATCTTGGGGTGACGGAAGCTGCCTATTTGCTATAGCAAAGTGTCATGACGTGATGTTCTTCACTCGTTCTTATGAATTATAATCACCAACAACCAGCTATGCAATGAGACGGTTCCTCGTTATTTTGAAATTATTTAGTATTTTTTTTATGTGGCTGTTAGAGGGGCGTCTATGAGGTGCTTGCCTAGGACGCTCTCGACATTTATAATCCACCTCTGTCCTCTCCGCTCCGCTTATGGTGGAGACCGGGCCTTAATCTAGTACCTATGCCATAATTCGTAAACGGACAAATCCAGTGTATCGACCTCCCATATCTAGATGAAGCCAACGATCCAAAAGTTAATGGTAAACACTAACGTGTTTTGATAAGTTAAAGATTAGAGTTATAGTTATCACCATTCATAAAGCTTATTGTATTGTAATGCCAATCAGACTTATTGTGACAATGGTTGAGTGTTCTGTCGTAATAGTTCAATTACCTGCACACGACCTGCCTGGCGCATTGGTGGTCGCCGTGGCATTATAAGTGGCAGGCCATGGGTTCGATTCCCGGCTGGGAAAGGAATTTTATGATTTTTCTGGTCTGGTCTAGTAAGAGGATTTGGCTGTGGCTAGTAACCACCCTACTGGCAAAGTCGTACCGCCAAGCGAAATAGCCTTTGGATTTAGCGTTCCGGTATGATGCCGTGTAGAAAGCAAAGGGTTTAGTAAAAATTGCCCTTCCAGGTTAGCCCGCCTCCGTCTTAGACTGCATCATCACTTACCACCAGGTGAGTCAAGGGCTAACTTGTATCTGAATAATAAAAGAAACAGCACATTACCTACAGTGTTGCTGATAAGCTTACCTATATGGATCCCGTGTACGATAGGTACGATGACTCTATAGGGCGTTGAACAATGAAAGTCAAATCATCATCATCATCAACAACCCATCACCAGCTCCTCACGAGCGACGTTTTCCTTCACCAAAGCAAAGGATATTTAATTGCTCTGAATAGTAAGAGGTTCGTGACCGGGATCGAGCCCCTGACCTCCCGAATGGAAGGCCGACGCGACATCCTATTCACTAGACTATCACCACTCTTCAAAGTGAAAATACCTATAAGTCTAGATACTTTATTATAAGTAAACCATAATATACTTGAGTGTACATAAAAAACAGCAACGCAATACACGTCGTGTCCAATTATTATTGTCACTAAAATGCAATTTTTATTCAGGCAACTAAATATATATATATATATACTACCTGACCCTGCGAACTTCGTTCCGCCTAACAGTCATATTCAGATTCAAATTTTTTAATTTTTTTAAAAATATCTATTCACTATCAGAAATTCTAAAATCCCCACGATTAAAGTCTGAGAATAAAGTCGTTGCTTGGTACCTACAATATGAATTCACTATGAACACTTCCTGAATCTTGATAACTCAGGCGGGCAGTAACCCTGCAGCATCAGGATTAAGGAGTTGAATCCAGATTTTTTTATGTGACCACCACAAAAACTTTTTTTGTTGATTTAAAAAAAAAATTGCAAATCGGTCCAGAAACCTCGAAAAAATCGATGTAGAAAAAAGAACCACCTCATTTTTGACAGTCGGTTAAAAACCGATTACCTTGAAATATTTACGGAACAATTTTTAAAATATCCCCTTTCTAACAAAAAAAGAATGAATGAAATCGGGCTACGCGTTAATGAATTACAACTCAGTATACATTTTAACTTTCATGCCCTCTCCTACGGGAACCATGCTGAATTTCGGGATAAAAAGTATCCTATATTCTTCCTCATAGTATGACCTCAAATTGTACCAAGTTTCATTGGAATCCATTCAGTAGTTTCAGCGTGATGCGCGGCCGTGATACAGACAGACAGACAGACAGACAGACAGATAGACAGACAGACAGACAAAAATGAAAAAAATTACAGTTTTGTGTTCAGTATCGATTATAAAGTGCCCTCGAAAAAAAATTTTCAAAATATCTTCATATATATATATGAAAAATATAAATATCGGGAAGGAATTACTAAGTGAATAATTAGAGAAAAAATAAATAAAAATAGCTGTTTGTAAAATTTAATTAGAGCTAACACATTATAGGTAGGTACATGACGCTGAAAAATTAAAAACATTAGCTGATCTAAAATTTTAATCATCAACATCATTAATGCACTTACCTACCTATTAGATGATTATGCTAAAACTAAAAAAAATATTATATTTTACAGATTTTACAAGATAAGTTTTTCCGTAATACTTGTTCATTATTTTAAGTTAGGTATATATAAATAAAATAAAATAAATAAAATAAAATAAAAAAAAGTTAGGTATAATATATACTGAAAATAATGTAATAAAGTAAACTAGAAAAATTAACATTTTTACCCTAATCACAAAAAATCCAATAAAATTAAAACAACAAATTTGATCTGTTATCGATTCTAGCAAAGTTATGCTAAATAGTGGCAGTAAAACTAGTCAAATAGTAATTAGTTAAAATATCACCACAAAATAAAAATAAAACTGAATAAGGATTTCAGAATGAACGAAAAGATATCTTACGACGATAGAGGGTGGTTCATGGTACTAAGAATACTTAGAAGTCAAGTAAAAAAGCACAAACAATATTATGTAGAATCAAAATTAAAGTGTGAGTAAAGTGCAACGTAAACGGTGAAACATGTTTGCCAAATTATTTGAACGTCTGCGGTCGTGTTTGATGCGTTTGTCAATCCAACTACGTGTTTTTAAAAAATAAAATACGTGTTTGGCAAGGTAAGTCAAACATGCTTGAAGGTGTAGGGTGTATGGCTGCGTTTGTCAAACAAACAACGTGTTTGGCCAATTTGATTGACGGCGTGTTTGACAAACATGTTTGACCGTTTACGGGGCACTTAAAAAGATCTTTATTTATTAGGAGTCAGTTGCACAAGAACGATGACGTAGGTGATACAAAGACTGATGAAGCTGAGTGACAGACCGACGCCCATCGGCATCATGCGGCAGACGTGGTACTGACATGGGCGGAGACTGATGTGCTGGAGAGCACGTTGGGTTTCCAGGCGCAGAGTTTCATCTGAAATAGAATGTAATCTGGTTGGTTTACTTTCCATTTCTTCTTCTTCTTCTCGAGTCGACGGTCACCTCAAATACGGGGAGCTTAAAAAGCCGCAACCGCGATAGCTCTGTCGGTAGCCTCGTGTAGCTCCTCGTTCGTGCAGGTTGTCGGGCACGCAGGGCACCCAGTCATATGCGCAATGGTTTGTCTCGGATGACCGTATCATGTCCAGAGATGAAACCCCATTTACTTTCCATTATAAGTACTTATTACACTTATCTCGGTTTAAAGAAAAACCGAATCGTAGTAAGTTGGATTATCATCATCATCTGAACCCATCGCCACCGGCTCACGGGTCTTCTTAAGAAGGGTTCATCACTAGTCAAGTATGGACAGACTTCACACACCTTTGAGAACATTATGGAGAACTCGAGTATTCAGACTTCCTCCCAATGTTTTCCTTCACCGTTAGAGCAAATTCTAATACCTATTTAATTGCTTAAAACGCACGCAACTCCTAAAGCTTCCAGCATTCCAGTTGCATGTTCTTTTATTTCCCATTTTGTCTTACTAATTTTATCGTTTATTTAATTCTAGTTCTTTATCTTTTTCTTCTACTTTTTAGTCTTAAGTTACTTACGATGGATTTCATAAATACTTCTAAACGATTGTTTTTTCTAGAACATTAGCTGTAGCATACCTGTATCCAAAAGGGATTGTTTAAATAAAATGTCTTTAATAGTGTCCACTTCATTCTTGGTGAGTTCAAATAGAATCATTGGCCAAGTTCCCACACAAACTGTGTAGAGCAGTGTCTCTACAGCCGAAAATGTTTTAAAAGTTAATAGTTCCTGAAAACAATTTACTTAATTATAAATATGCACTTAATTTTATCGTAATGTTTAAGAAGGTACTTAAGATTTAAAGTAAAGAAATTCGTACAGAAATCGAGGTCAAAATGAAGTAATTTAAGGAAATGCATACCCCATTTAAAGTAAACAGCATGGCATTGCGCATAAATATAACTGCTTTTGGAAAATATAATAAAACAGTGAAGAATAGCTGAAAAATACAAAAGATTTTAAGAAACAATTTCTTCAGAACACACTTAATTTAAAAAAAGGACAGGTACGAATAAGAATATTAAAAACATGACGAAAAAAATTTCTACAACAATAATTCTGCTATTTTTATTGAAATTGTAGAATGTTCATAGTTTATCCAAATTCCAAGATCGGGGTCCAGATTTTCGATAATCTTATACGTTTTATTGATTCAAATGGCATTTTCGGCAATATAATAAATGACTTTAATAGTTTTTCTGATCAACTTCATGGCGTGAAAAACTACATCGTAAGCCAATATTCTCATAACATAGGAGAAAGTTATAATATCTCACACCACAATATTTGAATGTCAATTTTCAAAACGGATACCTTAAATAATTTAATTACTATTTACCCAAATTTCAAGTCCAAGATCTAAATTTTCCACGTGTTTTAGTAAATAATCATAGACGGATAAACATGCCTTGATATTTTTAATTCTGTGTTTGACCCTCTCCTTACCAATAACATTAACTTCAACGTATTTGTATTCGAAAGCCTTCCTAACGGTCTTCATGCGGTGGAAAAGAACATCGAAGAACAAAATTTTTGAGATGTAGCTTACAAAGATAGAGAACAATAATAAAAAGCAAAGAAAATGTGACAGGATGAAACCCAAAGCTCTATCGAAGTAAAGATAGATGAAAATACGAATAAATAATAAAATTAGCAATGTTCCAAACATCTTGTAAGATACCTCGATATATTTAGCGTTTATAATATTTCCAGTAATAGACACCAGAGAGATTATCCCATTTACATAGTCACTTTTAAATAACAAATTTAGCATACAATTGAATATAAATTCTGTATAAGTTACAAAATTTATAAATTTTACATCTACTAATTTTAAACAAGTAGCACAAGTAAATGTTGAGAAAACAAAACAATAACACCATATTAAAAATTTCATGGTTTTGGATATGCCCACGTAGTAATAGTGGCCGAATATAAGGCGGATGAACATGAACCATTTGACAGAAGTTAAGAAGTTAGAAGTTAACATATTAATTTATTTAGTTAGATAGTTGTTAGTTATTCAATTGCTAAAAACGCGAGTGCGAAAGAATGGAATTACCTACTAGATGAAAAAACACTCGATTTTCCCTTCTTAAATGATAATATGATGGAGAATTATACAGAAAGGGATAACTCAAGTAAGCATGCCGTATTTTATGGTCGTCTCTGATGATAAGGAAACATCGGAAGGTGGAAGAGTTACTTCTATTAGTGCAGATTTAGAAACACCCGATCATAAAGTTACTGTATCCAAATATCAGGTTCGATGATTTTATTTAGAAAAAACTTCTCTCTATAAGTTTCTTGAATTAAATAATGACACTTTTACACTGGAGAAAAATAATAAAATCTATTCATTAAGGTTAAGGTAGGTTCTAGGAGTTGAAGATATTTGTCGAACCTATTGCTCGTATCACCCCTTTGGACTTTAGTATGGTTTGGACAACATGTACCTAGGTCCAGGCAATTCACATAAAACTGTCATCTTTGTAACCTAAAGTAATTGTTTTCCTATCGTGCTTAATTCAATTTCATTTTTGTGAATATGTAGGTAGATCGCTTTTTCTGAATTATTTATTAATGACGTCTCGTTTATTATGAAATAAAATTTACGCGGCATGGATAAAACGTTACTAAGTAGGTACCTATGTATACAGTTTTAATATATTTTTCTAGATAGAAAAGGTACCTAGTTATTCTATGCAAGGCAATGAATATTAGTTCATAAGGATTGCAGTTTAGGAAATAACAATGGTTATAAGCCCCAAATTTTTCATAATCTTTGAATGCATTTTCTCCAGCAGATCATAGGTAAACTAGGTTTATATTGACTCTCAGACTTGATAGTATTCCATTCCATTCCATCAGCCTGTATCACTTATATGCAATGTTCAATGCTGGGAATAGCTTTCCAAGAGCGCGCCACCAAATATGGTCCTTCACCTACCACATCCACCCGCTTCCCTCCACCTTGCCTTGTTGAATTAAACCTTTGCTCAGTTGTAAGTAATCACTACCCGTATTATAAATGCGAAAGCGTAGGTCATCGGTAGGTTTTCGGTTTATTGGTTTATCCTTCCATCATGCATCATGAACATAACGTCTCCTTCTTCTCCCCTGTCTTCTTCTGCGTAGCGGGTGGGCATCAGCGTCAAGCTTTCGTTCAACTCCGCGGCCTCCTTCGGTGTTATGACAGTTTCACAGAAGGAGGACATTACACCCCAACTCGTCTCACTACCAAACGTGTCATCTACCATATTCACGTTGCGTCTTCATATTACTTGTTTTCAGTATTTGTTGTTTGGTACATAATCATCATCATGATCAACCCATTACCGGTCAACTACTGAGCACGGGTCTCCTCTCAGAACCAGAAGGGCTTAGGCCATAGTCTGCCACGCTGGATCGTCGGTACATAATATTATACTGAAATTTCATATTCCTAACTACCTAGTTCAGTTTTTGAGATAGACCCCATCACAAAGATGATAGTAATAAATATATTATTTTTGTGACGGGGTCTATCTGGCCCCCATTTCTTTATTTTTAAGATGAGACATCCCACATGTTATAGATAGGTACCGATAGACGTTGGGATCCCAAGGTGCTGGAATGGCAACCTCGCATCGGAAGACGCAGCGTTGGACGACATCAGGCGGCGCAAGACCGTGGCGTGTGGAAGTCCCTACAAGAGACCTATGTCGAGCAGTGGACTTCTAAAGTAAGTAAAAGTAAGTAAAATATGCTTTATTGTACACCAAAACAAAAACAATAGACATATAACAAATACAGCATGTACAATAGGCGGCCTTATCGCTAAAATAGCGATCTCTTCCAGGCAACCTTAGGGTAGAGGATATTATAAAAATTAAAGAAAGCGGAAGGGGTGTACTGATTAAATAAAGTAAATATCTTCTATCGGTTGATGTTGATGATCTCACATGCTAGGTTGAGAAAAAAAGTGCGAGTCAGACTCGCGCACCGAGGGTTCCGTATTACAGTCGTATTTTTTGACATTTTGCACGATAAATAAAAACTATTATGTATAAAAATAAATAAAAATCTGTTTTAAAAATTACAATGTACAAGTAAAGCCCTTTTATATGATACCCAATTTGGTATAGTTATCTTACTTTGAAAATTGAAAATACTAATATTTGTTCATGAACAAATTTTAATTTTGTTCTGTGATGTATTACAAACTCACATTTAGGTTTATTCCATTACTTGTCCTATAAGACCTACCTACCTACCACATTTCATGATTCTAGGTCAAGGAGAAGTATCCTATAGGCTTTCTTGACAGACACGACGGACAGACAGACAGGTGGACAAACAGACAGACAACAAAGTGATCCTATAAGTCTTTTTTCCTTTTTTTTAGGTACGGAACCCTAAAAATTCCGGCTCCTTTTTTTTGTATGGGAGCCCCCCTGAAAAACAATTTAATTGAATTTTTTTATTCAATATTCTTTTTTTTGGGTCAACGTTCTACACCAAATACCAAAAGTTCAGGTTTGTAACTCATTTCGTCTACGTGTTAGAGATCTGTGATATGCGGACGGACAGACAGACAGCAGAGTGACATTAATAGGGCTTTGATTTAACCTCTGAATTTGGAATCGTAAAAAAACGTAGATGTGTCCACTTTATTGTCGCTATAAAGCGTTTTTTTTTTTAAATTCAGACCGCAATCTTACCCGGTGGTAAGTGATGATGCAGTCTAAGATGGTAGCGGGCTAATTTCGAAGGGGTATGGCAGTTTTCATTAAACCCCTTTGGTTACTACACTCCCACTAATAAGACCACAGCGCTTACCACTTCGCCAGGGAGGTTGTCAAATGCGTTTCTATGAAAAATAGAAATATCCAGTAAGTATTACTAAGTAAACAATTGAAGAAGAAATACGAGTAAATAAACAATAGCTGTTTTTTAAAATTTAATCACAATTACCACACAATAAATGAAAAGAAATGAACACTTAAAAATTAAAAACATCAGCCGATCTATTTTATGTATATCATTAATATACCTACCTAGATACATAATATTATTATTATGATTATGCTAAAGTTTAATTCTTCTTGCTAAAATTAAAATAATAATTGATTTTAGTCTCTATAAGTAAGTAAACATTATTACAAGATAAGCTCTATAAATAAGTTTACAAGAAAATTTTACATAGAGAAATAAACATTCTTATTTAATCACACCAATCCAATAATTAAAACTGCTGATGATCTGTTATCGATTCTAGCAAACTTAGGTTATATAGTGAAATAATGTATTTAACGAAAAGAGGTATTCTTCCGGTAATAGAGAACGGTACCTATTATACTTTCAATGCAAGTGAAGAAGTACAAAATACTCTGCAGGTATGCCAATGGGTAATCTCAAAACTAAAGTGTAAGTAAAAAAAACCGGCCAAGTGCGAGTCAGGCTCGCGCAACGAGGTTCCGTACTACAGTCGTATTTTTTCGACATTTTGCACGATAATTCAAAAACTATGATGCATAAAAATAAATAAAAATCTGTTTTAGAATGCACAGGTGAAGATCTTTCATATGATACCCCACTTGATATAGTTATCTTACTTCAAATATTGAAAATACTAATTATTAGTTCATGACCACAATTTAATTTTTTTTGTGTGATTTAAGCACCAATTCACGGTTTTCAGATTATTCCCCTAATGTCTGCTATAAGACCTACCTACGTGCCAAATTTCATGAGATAGACAGACAGACAGACAAACAGACAGATAGACGACAAAGTGATCCTATAAGGGTTCCGTTTTTCCTTTTGAGGTACCGAACCCTAAAAAGAAAGGGTATTCATTTATCAGGTGTCAGTTGGACAAGAACAATGACGTAGGTGATACAAAGACTGATGAAGCTGAGTGACAGACCGACGCCCATCGGCATCATGCGGCAGACGTGGTACTGACATGGGCGGAGACTGATGTGCTGGAGAGCGCGTTGGGTTTCCAACCGAAGGGTTTCATCTGAAACAAAATGTACTCTCCATAAAACTTAACTCATTTAAAAAAATCGATACGTAAGCGTATGTTGAATCATCATCATCTTCTCAAACCATCGCTGTCGGACTTTTAAGCACGGGTCTCCTATCAGATTGAGAAGGATTCAAGCTATAGGTAATTACGCTTTACACACCTTTGAAAACATTACGGAGAACGTTCAAGCATGCAGGTTTCCTCACTATGTTTTCCTTCACCATTAACTCAAGTGACAGTTTATTGGTTGAAACGCACATAGGTAGTTTCGAAAAGTTAAATTCAATTCTGTTTTTATGGTACGCAGTTGTATCAAATGGGTACAATTTACTTTGCCAATGATGCGTGGAATAGAAGAGACGCTAGAGAATGGTTGGTGATAGCTATGAATTTTGAGAGCTATCCTTCTAATAAATATGTCTTTAGTTTATACTTACGACGGATTTCTTACAAAACTTTTAAACAATTGTTTTTAAGGATCCGTACCTCAAAAGGAAAAACGGAACCCTTATAGGATCGCTTTGTTGTCTGTCTGTCTGTCGTCTGTCGGTGTGTCAAGAGACTTACAGGGTACTTCCCGTTGACCTAGAATCATGAAATTTGGTAGGTAGGTAGATCTTACAGCAGATATTCGGGGAAAAATCTGTAAACCGTGAATTTGTGTTTACATCACACAAAAAAAATTAAATTGTGGTCATAAACTAATAATTAGTATTTTCAATTTTCGAAGTAAGATAACTATATAAAGTGGAGTATTATATGAAAGGTCTTCACCTGTACATTCTATAATAGATTTTTATTTATTTTTACGCATCATAGTTTTTGAATTATCGTGCAAAATGACGAAAAAATACGACTGTAGTACGGAACCCTCGTTGCGCGTTGTTTTTTTCTAGAATATTAGCTGTAACTAACCCGTATCCATAAGAGATTGTTTAAACAAAATATCTTTAATGGTGTCCACTTCATTCTTGGTAAGCTCAAATAGAACCATTGGCCAAGTTCCCACACAAATTGTGAAGAGCAGTGTAGCTACAGCCCAAAATGCTTTAAAAGTTAATAGTTCCTGAAAACAATTTATGTACATACTTAATTTGAATTTCAAAAATTAACTAAGTCCTACTTATGCTTAAGTTCAAAGTTTAAGAAAAAAATCGAGGTCAAAAAAAGTGATTTATTAAAAAAATACCTTATTTAAAATAAGCACCATGGCATTGCGCATAAAAATAACTGCTTTTGGAAAATATATCAATACAGTGAAGAAGAGCTGAAAAAATACAAAAGATAAATAAAATTAAGAAATTTCTTTACAATATACACTTGAGTAAAAAACTAAAAAGAAACGAATAACAAAGACATTTCCTTTAATAGTTCTTAACTTAGGTATGTAAAATTGTAGAATGTCCATAGTTTACCCAAATTTCAAGCTCATGGTCCATATTTTCGATGTAATTCATTAAACGATCGTATACATCTAAGCATTTTTTGATATTATTGATTTTATATCTTAACCTCTTAATACCGATGATATTTACGGTGATATATTTGGCCTCAATTGTCTTTCTGATTAATTTCATGCGGTGAAAAACGACATCGAAAGCCAATATTCTCGTGAAATAGCAGAAACTCGTAGATAAAAATGTAAATAAATAAACATAATAATAAACGCTGTTCTTAGCAGATATTATAAAGAAATTAGTAATACCGAGAAGTACGAAAAATAGCAGAGAGGCAAACATTTTGAAAGAAATGTTTATAGATTTTTCGTGCAAAACATTTCCAGTAATAGTAACGAGAGAAAAAACTTTGTCCATATATTTACACTGAAATAGCAACGATGTTATGGAATTTATGAGGAAATCGAAATAATTGAATTTAGGAATGATACCAGTTATTGGCGACTTGATATAAATGATGGAAACTGCGGAGACCACAATGACACAGTACAAACGGAGCGACAAATTTAAAATTTTGCAATTTCCCATGTTATAGTAGTGCCCAAATAAAATACGAATGGCTAACATTCTCTTAATACGGAGTATAAACGCTGAAGACAGCATTTGAAATTATTATTTTTGGCTAGAAAATTGTTCCACAGGTGAATAATGTCAAAGCGGAACTTCAGTATCTTTAAAACTATCAGTAGGTATTGTTAAATATTGGGAAAGGCACCAGGGATAATTAAATAAGACAACAGGATTACGTACTTTGTCTCCGGCGCTGCACTTATGGATGCACTAGGGTTTTAGATTTCTTCTGTAGTTGCAGTCACACACTCACGACACTTGCTGGCCAGCGGATAGTTTTATTCGGATTTTATTGTTCACATTTTTGTCCAAAACTTAAACCTTTTCGGAGCAGCGTGGGCTCGCGTTCGAGTGTTTTTCGCCATCTTGGATTTTTTCTTCGGTTGCGTTCCATTCCACGCGGCTCGTAATTTGGAGGGAATTTTGAGTGGGAAAGGAGATAGATTAAATAAAATAAATGATATATTAAGAATAAAAACAAAAGAACCTGATTTGTTGTAACAAAAACCAAACATTCTCCCCCCGAGAAAGGCTAAAAGCCTTTATCCCTTAAACATTGTATTAACTTAAAGGAAGCCGACACAGTTTGGCAACAGGTCGGACCAAAGAACCAGTGGACGTTAATAATTTTACCACCCTAACTACCCCATCTCTCCCAGGTAGCAGCTCGTTAATTCTAGCAAGCCTCCATTTAAGTGGCGGCAAATTCTCGTCCTTAATTAAGACTAACTCTCCAACGGTAGGAGGGTCAGTCGTGGCAGTCCACTTGTTTCGCATTTGAAGGGTGTGGAGATACTGCTCACTCCACTTAAGCCAAAACCGCTGGGACATTGCCGTAACCAACTGATAGCGGTTTAACCGAGAATCCGGAATATGATGCCAGTCATACTCGGGAACTGCCAAAAGCGACCTGCCGATAATAAAATGAGCCGGAGTCAAAGCTTCTAACTGATCCGGGTCTTGAGATAAAGGGCATAAAGGCCTGGAGTTCAGCACAGCCTCAATTCTGACCACCAAAGTTACAAATTCCTCATGCGTTAAGGTTTGATCTCCCACAACCCTTTTTAGTAAGGTCTTAGCCGACTTAACAGCACTTTCGAAAAGCCCGCCAAAATGCGAAGACGCGGGGGGATTGAACTGCCAAATGACTCCCAATTGGCCAGCTTGATGGGTCAAATTATCTTGCACTTCCTGAGTCCGCAAGAACCGCTGTACCTCATCCAGATGACGGCTGCTTCCAACGTAATTTCCCCCACCGTCTGATCTTATCCGAAAAGGTAAACCACGCCTCGCCGAAAAACGGGAGAAAGCCGCTAAAAATCCTTCCGTTGATAAATCTCCGACCACTTCCAAATGTACTGCTTTTGTAGCAGAGCAGACAAATACGCACAAATACTCTTTTAAGACCTTGGCTTTTCGTAAACGAGAAGATTTAATTGCGAACGGACCCGCAAAATCCGTTTGCACCGTATGAAACAATCCAGTGGCATTTATCCGGTCAGCTGGTAAGTCCGACATAAAAGGCTCGGCTGGCTTGGCTTTAGTCTTAAAACACTTTACACACTTAAACAACTGGCTTCGAATAGCCTGCCGAGCGGAAATGACCCAGAATTGTTTTTGTAGAATTGCCTGAAGGGCAGTTGCTCCCACATGGCAACATCGCTCATGATGATGCACAATTATCAAGGATGTTAGGACATGAGACTTGGGCAAAAGCAACGGATGCTTAGCCTCGAAAGGTAAACTAGATCGTTCAAGTCGGCCTCCCACCCGAAGTAGTCCTGAATCATCAATAAAAGGGTTCAATCTTCTTAGGCCCGTGGAACACATTCGTTTGTTAGAAATCGCTTCAATATCCTTGGAAAAGGCGTCTGCCTGGACTAACCGAACAAGCCGTTCTAAAGCTTGTTTACGTTCTACCACTGTTAGGGGACCCGTGATTCGGCTAGTCGGTTTTTTACAGTTCGACGCAAACCGAATGCAATACGCGGTCACCGCTATTAACGTGGACAAAGAGCTGTACTTGGCCATGAGAGATGTATCCGATACAGCAACCGCCGACACAGTGACGTTACCGCCCCTCCGTAAACCGGGCAATGTGTCAACCGGATCCACCAGATTAACCGGCCAATCACCTTCATCCGACAACAGCCACGGTGGACCCCACCACAGGTCATGAGACCGCAGCTCGTGCCCCTTACAGCCTCGGCTGGCAACATCTGACGGGTTCCCCTCCGAGGGCACG
The DNA here is from genome assembly GCF_902806685.2 of Maniola hyperantus. Taxonomy (NCBI): domain Eukaryota; kingdom Metazoa; phylum Arthropoda; class Insecta; order Lepidoptera; family Nymphalidae; genus Maniola; species Maniola hyperantus. The sequence continues at coordinate 11,426,696 of NC_048555.1, forward strand.
TATCTCCATTTAATATCCAAACCACTGTTGTTGATTTGGGTCACTCGGTTTCCTTCAAACGTTTGAAGCCGATGAGGTGGATATTTCAACCACGAAAGAGCTATCGTGCTATCCGACCAACCAAAAATGTCATGCACGACAACTTTATCGTTAATAGAATCTAAGACGTATGTTAGCAATTTGACTGCTAACGCTGCCGCCGATAGTTCCAACTTAGGTATGGTTAGTTTACTCTTTATAGGAGCGACCTTCGATTTAGCCATCATTAAAAAGATCCGAACCTGACCACTCGTAGTCACAGTACGAATATAAACTGCGGCGCCAAAAGCCTTTTCCGAGGCGTCCGAGAACCCATGTAACGAGCAATGAACGACCTCGTCAGCCAACACAAACCGATTTATTTTAAGATTTTCCATGGCGGGGAGGTGATTAAATATGTGAGTCCATTCCTTGATAATTTCTGGCGTTGGACATTCATCCCAGGTTAATTTCAGCAGCCAAATCTGCTGTAACAACAGTTTCCCTTGTAAAATCACAGGGGTTATCCAACCCATAGGATCAAACATACGAGCGAGGACGGACAAAATGGCTCTTTTTGTCCAAACCACGTCTGGATCCAGATTAGTATGGTAAGTAAAAGTATCCGCAACCGGATTCCATTGAATTCCTAGGATTTTTACATAACCAGGACCGTCCGTGTCAAATAAGTGGGGTTTCTCTCGATGATCTGACGGAATATCCTCCAAGAGGTGTTCGTCGTTTGACATCCATTTGCGCAGTTCAAATCCGCCCAAGAACAGCAGGTGAATTATGTCCTTCTTTAACCGTTGAGCTTCAGGTAAAGTAGGAGCTCCACTTAAAATATCATCCATATACACGGATGTTTGAAGCACGTGAGCTGCCTCTGCTAATCCGGAAGAATCCATCTCGCCTTGGTCAGACTCGCCTTTAGGCGTACGTGACTCATCCTCCGCGAGCTGTCGTAGAGTCCTTATAGCTAGATACGGACTACATTTCATACCATAAGTAACCGTTGTTAAGGCAAACAATTGCAAAGGTAGCTTCGGTGATTCCCGCCAAAATATTAACTGGTACCTTTGATCTTCCCGTTGAATCTCAATCATACGGTACATCATCCTGATGTCCGTAGAAAACGCAATTTTGTGGAGCCGAAACCGACAGATAACCTGCATAACGTCATGCTGTAATTTAGGACCGGCATGAAGGCAATCGTTCAGAGAAACCCCCGTTGATGTAGGACAGCTGGCGTCAAACACCACTCGAATTTTCTCCGATCCCGCTTTAAATATCCCATGATGAGGAATTACATAATGAGATGCTTCAAGATCTCCACTGAAAGGAACCATGTGCCCCAACTGCTGGTACTCCCGCATGAAGTCCACGTATTTGCTGCTTAACCCCGGATTCGCCTGGAGCCGCTTCTCCAAAGTGTGAAACCGTCTACGTGCTTGGTTTTGAGAGTCCCCCAACTCAGGATGATCCGCTAGAAACGGTAGCCGCAGTGCGTATCGTCCTGTTGCATCCCGTTGGTGGGTCTGTTCAAAGTGAACTTCACATGGCTCTTCTTTCGGATTCTTCATCTTGACAGGCACCTCCTCCACCTCCCAAAATTTCTCCAATATAGCATCCGTGTTAGCAAAATAAACTTGTACCGAGGATTTAGATTCCCTATTAACTTGACATGCCCCCTGTAAAATATAACCAAATATGGTATTCATGGCCCATGGCAACCCCTCAGGTCGGATAATCTCTCCACCCAGAAAAATGTCCCCCAGGAGATCCGCCCCAATGAGCATGTCAATTTTGGCGCTTTTAAAAAATTGATCATCAGCCAAATGCAGCCCCGGATAGCAATCCATCAACTGACTGGGTAATGACCAACTAGGCAGATCATCCGCTACCTTATTCAATACCAAAGCGGTTGTCACCAACACTGGGTTATCAACGTGACGTGGGGTAATCCTGACTGTAACACAGCCTTTATACCCGGATAACAGGCTTCCCCCTACCCCCCGTACATCCACAGAACCCGATTTTTGAACCCTCAATCCCAACCGGGATATACATTTTTCCGAAATAAAGGTACTTTGGCTACCGCTATCCAACAAAGCACGGACTTCATGATAATTTCCATATTTGTCCAAGATATGCACCAAAGCTGTAGACAATAAAACCGTGCGCCGAGCACCTATCGCTGCTGAATGCAAAACATTAACCGCATCTGACTTTCCCTCATTCGGTGAACCCAATTTAGAACCCCCCGTACCCGGTGGAGCCGAACCAGAGTCAGTAGAGCCGCTCCCTACAGACCCCTCATCCAAATGAAGCAAAGAATGATGTTTCCGAGAATTACAGGTCCCGCAAGATAATTTGACCTTACATTCATTAATATGATGCCGATGAAAACACCGAAAACACAACCGTTTTTCAATAATAAAGTTTTTCCGTGCTGCTACATTCAGCTTATTAAATTTCTCACAGTGATTTAAATAATGAACCCCGTTACATAGAATACACTGAATCGACTGTTTTTGCGTTTGGTTTCTTGAATAAGCCACGTGCACTTTATGCTGCTGAGTAGAATTTGTTGAGCTGGTACCCCTTGAACTTGAATTAGTAGTCTCTAGAATTTGAACCTCCTTGGTTAAAAAAGTGATTAAATTTTCAAAGGTTGGTAACCCCTGGCCTCCCCCAAATTTATCTTCGAACTGACGCTTAAGCGTAATGTCTAATTTGTTTAAGTTAATATACAACAGCAAATAGGACCATTCTTCCGTCGGGAACTTTAACTTTTGCAGTCCTTTGCTAGTCTCCATCAACACATTTAAAAACGATTTTAAAGAACCTAAATTTTTTGTTGCCGGAGACGCCGACATCATAGTGTGAAGTAATTTATCGGCCTGCAACCTTGGGTTGCCATACCTTGACTTTAAAATATCCAGCACAACCAGATAATTTTCCCCGGTAATTGACAAATGTTGTACCAAACTCTTCGCCTCTCCACTCAGAGCCCCGCACAAATAATAGATTTTTTGTGTGTTAGACAACTGATTATCATTCCCTACCATTGCTAAGAACAAATCCATAAAATACTCATATTCCTCTATCTTACCACTAAAGCTTGGAATTTGCACCTTAGGTAGTAACAGATTCGGTTTATACGATTGATTTGTTGAATCATCGCTTTTACTTGCAGTCGCCCTTGGCAGCTCCGAGTCCTCAAAAAGTTCGGCATATTTCGCCTTAGATGTATAGTAAGAATTACTAATTTCTTTGAACACTAACATGTGTTTTTTCCTGATCAAACTCCGGTCCCGATTCCGCTGCCAATTGGACATGCAATTCCTGAAAATCCTCAAATAGTTTTTCCAAATCAGCACATCTAGCTTTAAATAAAAGCTTATTTTCATTTGAAGCCAATACCACCTGAGAGAGAGAGCGTATTGTCTCAAAATTAGAAACGGTCATATCATAACGCACTTTAGTCATTAACTTTTTCCCACCCATGGTTAAAGTTTAATAATTAATTACCTTAATATTTTAAGACTAAAGCAACCCTAATTAACCAATCAAAGCACCAATGATTAATTCCAATATTAATAAAACCCAAGACAATTTTCCAAAATTAGCTCAGTGCGGAACCGCCCTTATTTTCAAGAATAGAAAATACCTAATAAGGACAACCACAAATTACCATTATTAGGGAAACATGCGTCCCACACATAAACTACAATTTGCAATACACCTGCACTAATGTGAAGCAACCCTTATTTCCAACGAAATACCTAATAGGTGAAATCGATCCTAAACCTATTAGGGAAAGTGCTCCTACAATAATTCCAAAACCTTGAATAAATCTGGCTAGTGTGGAGCGGCCCTTATTTCCAAAGAAATATCTAATAAGCGAAATTCCGACCAAAGCTTATTAGAGAAAAATGCTTCCAACAACTAAACCAAACTTTTTAATAAACGCGCACTAGTGTGCCGTGACCCTTACTTCCCAAGAAATTCCTAATAAGCCAAAACATAACCCTTAACTTATTAGGGAAAAATTATTCCGAAAAAATAACCAAACCTTTTAATACGCCCATGTGTAGTATCCTTTAAATCCAATTTGAACAGCTAAATTCCTAGAATCCGCGCTCGCCCCACGCGATGACGCAATCCGATTCCCAAAATAGAAATTTAACCATAAATAGCCCCTACGCCATCTTCGTTTCTATTTTAAAGTAGAAACGAACGAAAGCATGCTTAGCTTTTGTTACACAATTCTAAGTTCTAACAAGAGCGTCACACGGTGCTATTTTAAATGTAGATATATATCGTATTATATACTACAACCATTTAAATAAGGGATTTATTATATACTACACTCGATATAATACACATATATCGTAATAAACATGGCTTGTACAGTGTATTTTCGTGAACTTTACCCCGATTGACCCAAGATATTCCCGTGTGACGATATGCAACCCCATAGGATAACTACCAGTTTTTTATACACCGAAAATTCGATGCATTCGCGAACGAAGGACCAAATGTTAAATATTGGGAAAGGCACCAGGGATAATTAAATAAGACAACAGGATTACGTACTTTGTCTCCGGCGCTGCACTTATGGATGCACTAGGGTTTTAGATTTCTTCTGTAGTTGCAGTCACACACTCACGACACTTGCTGGCCAGCGGATAGTTTTATTCGGATTTTATTGTTCACATTTTTGTCCAAAACTTAAACCTTTTCGGAGCAGCGTGGGCTCGCGTTCGAGTGTTTTTCGCCATCTTGGATTTTTTCTTCGGTTGCGTTCCATTCCACGCGGCTCGTAATTTGGAGGGAATTTTGAGTGGGAAAGGAGATAGATTAAATAAAATAAATGATATATTAAGAATAAAAACAAAAGAACCTGATTTGTTGTAACAAAAACCAAACAGGTATAATTTCACTATTGTAATGAAATTGTGCTCCATTAGCTCGATTCAGTTAGTCAATGTTATTAGTTGAATTATGAACATGTTTCAAATTAATGAATAAATCCATTTTAATATATTCCTCTTTATAAATTATTACTATCGTATATGTTTCATTTCCGCCAGAGCTTGTGCGACATTGCGGCATGCCTCAGGGCCGCGTGGTACAATAATTTTAAATGTAGCATGAATCGTCGGCTAACTGTCATACCATAATATTCTAGTTCTACATCACGTAATTATGTAGTTATATCACGTTGTCTTGGCTTAAAATAGATTGAAGCATGCTTCTTATGACCACAAAATTAATTTTTCCATTTTAGTATGCCGCATTGTCGTATATATCGTTTCCGGCGTAAAACATTTTTAAATTAAATGTTGCATAATTTTACCTTAGTAAGAAGTGTTTAGATGGGAATTGGAAAGATTAATTATATCTCACACCAAAATCTATGAACGCCAATTTTCAAGATTCAAGAATCTTTATTTATTTCAAAAAGGATAGGAAAATTTAGCTATTATTTACCCAAATTTCAAGTCCAAGATCCAAATTTTCAACGTGTTGTACTAAATGATCATAGATGGCTAAACATGTCTTGATATTTTTAATTCTGTGTTTGATCCTCTCTTTACCAATTACATTAACTTCAACATATTTGTATTCGAAAGCCTTCCGGACGGTCTTCATGCGATGGAAAAGTACGTCAAAGAACAATATTTTTGAGATGTAGCTTACATATATAGAGAACAATAATATGAAGCAAAACAAAAATGCCACGAAATAACCCATATCTCTACTAAAGTAAACATAGAAGGAAATACGAAAAAATAATAAAATTAGTAATGTTACATGCATCTTGTAAGATACTTCGATATATTTAGCGTTTATAATATTTCCAGTAATAGACACCAGAGAGATTATCCCATTTACATAGCTGCTTTTAAATACCAAAGTTATCATACAATTGAACATAAATTCCGTGTGATAATATGTTACAAGAGTTACAAATGTTACATCTATTAATTTTAGAAAGAAAACGCAACAAAATGTTGAGAAAAGAAAACAATAAATCCAAATCAATACTTTGAGGGTTTTGGATTTGCCCACGTAGTAATAGTGGCCGAATGAAACATGAACCATTTGACAGCAGTTAGGAATTTGGAAGCTAACATTGTAATTTGTTTAGTTATTCATTTGATAAAAACTCGAGTAGGTACTTAACACAAAATATCAGGCTAAAGAAAAAGTAAGAAAGACGGCCTGAAAGGTTGGACGTACCAGATAAATATCACTCGTTTCACATTTTCTAAATGTTTATAAATGGTGGAAAATCTATGGGGAATATACAGAAATGGACAACTTAGCCAAGTATGCCGTATTTAGTAGTCCTCTCTAATAATAAGAAGCAGTGCAAGACGGAGGAGTTACTGTATTAGTAAAGGTGCTTCTAAAAGCACCCAGCCTCAAAATGCTAAACCCAAAGTTATCGCTGATTATTTTTGTCATTAGGAGAAAGAATATTCCCCGGAATACACTTAAATTATTCCTTAAAAGAGCACAATCTATACAGAAATATACAGTAATAGAGTAAATTAGGTGGCGAATATATAATTTGGCTTTAGTGCTCGTGTCACTCTTCCATCATTTGGACTTATGTATGGTTTGGATAACACTGTTATCTTTGTCACGTAAAGTAATTGCATTTACTATCTTGTTCAATTCAATTTCATTAATTTTAATACATTGCTTTTTCTGAATTATTAATGATGTCGTCTTTTACCCGCTTCCCTCCACCTTGTTAAGACTGCAGCAAATTAGATAAGTGTGTGCTTTAACTCAGTTATAAGTAATCACTACCCATGTTATAAATGCGAAAGCGTAGGTCGTCAGTAGGTTTTCGGTTTATTGGTTTGTCCTTCCATCATGCCGTAACAGAGCGACGGATTTACCTGATTTTTTTACATTAATATAGTTGAAAACCTTATCCCGCACAAAAGCGGATAAGTATGTGGGACTCACTGGCACTGCTGTGGGGCACTAAAAACCCCAGTGGCACAGTCCGCGTCAGGAATGAGGCGTCTCAGGATCCCTGGTATCGAATGCGACTCAGACGTCCCGACGTTGAACCGGCACAGGTTTGCACCTATTTCGTAAGGTGGGAGAAGATGAGCATACTGTTTCCTTCTTCTCCCCTGTCTTCTGTGAAGCGGGTGGGCATCAGCGTCCAGCTTTCGTTCTACTCCGCGGCCTCCTTCGGTGTTATGACAGTTTCACAGAAGGAGGCTATTACGCTCCAACTCGTCTCACTACCAAACATGTCATCTACTATGTTCACATTGCGTCTTGATATTAGGTACGTTGTTTTCAGTATTTGTTGTTTGGTACATAATCATCATCATGATCAACCCATTACCGGTCAACTACTGAGCACGGGTCTCCTCTCAGAATCAGAAGGGTTTAGGCCATAGTCTCCCACGCTGGATTGGTACATAATATTATACTGAAATTTCATATTTCTAACCACCTAGTGTAGTTTTTGAGATTACTATTTACAAACTTTGATGGCCCCCCCATTTAGTTATTATTTAAGATAAAAAAGAATAAAATTGTAGGTACTTATTCGTACTTCACTCAGTGAGCTTTGGAAAGTGATATCCCACATGTTGGGTAGAGAAATAAAAAATCCGGCTCCCTTTTCATGTATGCCCCTCTGAAAAATAATTTAATTGAATTTCTAATTCAATATGCTGTTTTGGGTCAACGTTCTACACCAAATACCAAAAGTTCAGGTTTGTAACTCATTTCGTCTACGCGTTAGAGACCTGTGATATGTGGACGGACAGACAGACAGCAGAGTGACATTAATAGGGCTTTGTTGTAACCTCTGAATTTGGAAGCCTAAAAAAAAGTAGATATACATGTGTCCACATTATTGTCGCTAAAAAGCAATTTTTTTTATTCAGATGCAAGTCAGCCCTTGACCGCAATCTTACCCGGTGGTAAGTGATGATGCATTCTAAGATGGTAGCAGGCTAACCTGGACGGAGTATGGCAGTTTCATTAAACCCCTTTGATTTCTAAACGGCACCGTACCGGAACGCTAAATCGCTTGGCGGCACGGCTTTGCCGGTAGGGTGGGAACTAGCCACGGCCGAAACCTCCCACCAGACCAGACCAGAACTTTAGAAATCATAAAATTTCAAACCCCTGCCAAAAATCGAACTTGGGACCTCCCTCTAATAAGACCACAGCGCTTACCGACCACAGCGCTTACCACTTCGCCAGGGAGGTCGTCAAATCCATTTCTATGAAAAATAGAAATATCCGGTAAGTATTAGTAAGTAAACAATTGAAGAAGAAACACGAGTAAATAAACAATAGCTGTTTATAAAATTAAATCACAATTACCATACAATAAATGAACACTGAAAAATTAAAAACATCAGCCGATCTATTTTAGGTTTATCAATACTTATAATCATTAATATACCTAGATACATTATATCATTATGATTATGCTAAAGTTTAATTCTTCTTGCTAAAATTAAAATAATAATTGATTTTAGTCTCTATAAGTAAGTAAACATTATTACAAGATAAGCTCTATAAATAACTTTACAAGAAAATTTTACACAGATAAACAAACATTCTAATTTAATCACAATAAATCCAATAATTAAAACAACTGCAGATGATCTGTTATCGATTCTAGCAAACTTAGGTTATATAGTGAAATGTATCCATACTAATATTATAAATGGGAAAGTGTGTCTGTCTGTCTGTCCGTCTGTCTGACTGTCTGTCTGCTAGCCTTTCACGGCTCATCCGTTCAACCAATTTTGCCGAAATTTGGTACAGTGATAGCTTGCACCCCGGGGAAGGACATAGACTACTTTTTATCCCGGAAAATCAAAGAGTTCCCACGGGATTTTCAAAAACATAAATCCACGCGGACGAAGTCGCGGGCATCATCTAGTTTTATAATAAACGAAAAGAGGTCTTCTTTCGGTAATAGAGAACGGTACCTATTATACTTTCGATTCAAGTGAAGAAGTAAAAAATATTCTGCAGGTATGCCAATGGGTAATCTCAAAACTAAAGTGTAAGTAAAAAAGAAAGGGTATTCATTTATCAGGTGTCAGTTGCACAAGAACAATGACGTAGGTGATACAAAGACTGATGAAGCTGAGTGACAGACCGACGCCCATCGGCATCATGCGGCAGACGTGGTACTGACATGGGCGGAGACTGATGTGCTGGAGAGCGCGTTGGGTTTCCAAGCGAAGAATTTCATCTGAAACAAAATGTACTCTCTAAAACTAAAACTTAGCTAAAACTTTTAAACAATTGTTTTTAAGGATCCGTACCTCAAAAGGAAAAACGGAACCCTTATAGGATCACTTTGTTGTCTGTCTGTCTGTCGCCTGTCGGTCTGTCAAGAAACTTACAGGGTACTTCCCGTTGACCTAGAATCATGAAGTTTGGTAGGTAGGTAGATCTTATAGCAGACATTTGGGGAAAAATCTGAAAACCGTGAATTTGTGTTTACATCACACAAAAAAAAATTAAATTGTGGTCATAAACTAATAATTAGTATTTTCAATTTTCGAAGTAAGCTAACTATATAAAGTGGAGTATTATATGAAAGGTCTTCACCTGTGCATTCTAAAATAGATTTTTATTTATTTTTATGCATCATAGTTTTTGAATTATCGTGCAAAATGTCGAAATAATACGACTGTAGTACGGAACCCTCGTTGCGCGTTGTTTTTTTCTAGAATATTAGCTGTAACTAACCCGTATCCATAAGAGATTGTTTAAACAAAATATCTTTAATGGTGTCCACTTCATTCTTGGTAAGCTCAAATAGAACCATTGGCCAAGTTCCCACACAAATTGTGAAGAGCAGTGTAGCTACAGCCCAAAATGCTTTAAAAGTTAATAGTTCCTGAAAACAATTTATGTACATACTTAATTTGAATTTCAAAAATTAACTAAGTCCTACTTATGCTTAAGTTCGAAGTTTAAGAAAAAATCGAGGTCAAAAAAAGTGATTTATTAAAAAAATACCTTATTTAAAATAAGCACCATGGCATTGCGCATAAAAATAACTGCTTTTGGAAAATATATCAATACAGTGAAGAAGAGCTGAAAAAATACAAAAGATAAATAAAATTAAGAAATTTCTTTACAATATACACTTGAGTAAAAAAGGAACGAATAACAAAGACATTTCCTTCAATAGTTCTTAACTGAGGTATGTAAAATTGTAGAATGGTTACCCAAATTTCAAGCTCAGGGTCCATATTTTCGATGTAATTCATCAAACAATCGTATACGTCTAAGCATTTTTTGATGTTATTAATTTTATATCTTAACCTCTTAACACCGATGATATTTACGGTGATATATTTGGCCTCAATTGTCTTTCTGATTAATTTCATGCGTTGAAAAACTACATCGAAAGCTAATATTTTCGTGAAATAGCAGAAACTCGTAGATAAAAATGTAAATAAATAAACATAATAAGAAACACTGTTCCAGGGAAACTTAGCAAATATCAAGTAGTTGGTAATACGGAACAGTACAAAAAATAACAGAGTAGCTAACATTTTGATAGAAATATTTATAGATTTTTCGTGCAAAATATTTCCAGTAAACGTAACGAGAGAAAAAACTTTGTCCATATATTTACAATGAAATAGCAACGATGTTAGGGAGTTTATCAGGAAATCGTAATAGTTGAATTTAGCAATGATACTAGTTATTGGCGACTTGATATAAATGATGAAAACTGTGGAGACCACAATGACACAGTACAAACGGAGCAACAAATTTAAAATTTTGCAATTTCCCATGTTATAGTAGTGCCCAAATAAAATACGAATGGCCAACATTTTCTTAATACGGAGTATAAACGCTGAAGAAAGCATTTTGAAATATTTTTTTTTGGCTAGAAAATTGTTCCACAGGTGAATAATGTCAAAGCGGAACTTGAATATCTTTAAAACTATCAGTATAACTTCACTATTGTAATGAAATTGTGCTCCATTAGCTCAACTCAGTTAGCCAATGTTGTTAGTTTAATATTATAAACATGTTTTAAATTGATGAAGAAATCGATTTGAATGCACTCCGCTTTATGAATTATTACTATCGTATATTACGCCAGCGCTTGTGCGACACTGTGGCATGCCACAGGGCCACGTCGTACAATATTTTTAAATGTAGCAAGAATCGTCGAATCTGTCATACCATAATTTTCCAGTTCTACATTATGATGTTGTCTTGGCATAAAATAGATTGACGCATGCTTCTTATGGTCACAAAATTATTTTTTCCATAGTAGTATGCCGCATTGTCGTATATTGTTCCGGCGTAAAACATTTTTGAACTAAATATTGCATAATTTTACCTTAGTCAGAAAGAAGTCTTTAGGTGGGAATTGGAAAAATAATAATACCTCACACCAAAAATCTGTGAACGCCAATTTTCGAAAGGATACCTTAAAAAGTTTAGCTATTATTTACCCAAATTTCAAGTCCAAGATCCAAATTTTCAACGTGATGTAGTAAATGATCATAGACGGCTAAACATGTCTTGATATTTTTAATTCTGTGTTTGATCCTCTCTTTACCAATTACGTTAACTTCGACATATTTGTATTCGAAAGCCTTCCGGACGGTCTTCATGCGGTGGAAAAGTACATCGAAGAACAATATTTTTGAGATGTAGCTTACAAATATAGAGAACAATAATATGAAGCAAAGTAAAAATGCCACAAAATAACCCAAATCTCTACCAAAGTAAACATAGACGAAAATACGAAAGAATAATAAAATTAGCAATGTTCCAAACATCTTGTAAGATACTTCGATATATTTAGCGTTTATAATATTTTCACTAACAGACACCAGAGAGATTATTGAATTTACATAGTTGCTTTTAAATACCAAAGTTATCATACAATTGAACATAAATTCCGTGTGATAATATGTTACAAGAGTTACAAATGTTACATCTATTAATTTTAGGAAGATAGTACAACAAAATGTTGAGAAAAGAAAACAGTAAATCCAAATCAATAATTTGAGGGTTTTGGATTTGCCCACGTAGTAATAGTGGCCGAATATAAGGCGGATGAACATGAACCATTTGACAGAAGTTAAGAATTTGGAAGTTAACATTGTAATTTGTTTAGTTATTCAATTGATAAAAACTCGAGTAGGTACTTAACACAAAATATCAGGCTCAAGAAAAAGTAAGAAAGAAGGCCTAAAAGGTTGGACGTACCAGATGAATATCACTCGTTTCACATTTTTAAAATGTTTATAAATGGTGGAAAATCTATGGAGAATATACAGAAATGGACAACTTAGCCAAGTATGCCGTATTTAGTAGTCCTCTCTAATAATAAGAAGCAGTGCAAGGCGGAGGAGTTACTGTATTAGTAAAGGTGCTTCTAAAAGCACCCAGCCTCAAAATGCTAAATCCAAAGTTATCGCTGATTATTTTTGTCATCAGGAGAAAGAATATTCTCTAAAAGTCACTTAAATTATTCCTTAAAAGAGCACAATCTATACAAAATATACAGTAAACAAGGTGGAGAATATATTTTTTGGTTTTATTGCTTGTGTCACTCTTCCATCCTTTGGACTTATTTATGGTTTAGATAACACGTAGGCAATGTACGTAATACTGTCATCTTTATCACGTAAAGTAATTGGATTTCCTAATTTTAATACATTGCTTTTTCTGAATTATTAATGATGTCGTCTTTTGTATTAGGTACCTACTAAAAATCCATTAATAACATTTTTGTTAAAGGTGTGGGTGATTATTGTCAAAACTCAATAATATTTTCATGTGTATGAAAGTTAGATTTTTTTTTGAAATGATTTATTTGTTCTACAAAGGTCTTTTAAAAATTGTGCCAGGGACCCTGAAGTTAGTTTGCAAAACGTGTATCTCAGGGTCCCCGCTCTCCCTCCTCCGTCATTAACAAATAAACACTTACTTTATACAAAAACTAAAAGAATATGAAACTTAAAAATACGTGTGTGCGTGTGTGTGTCAGTGTGTATTGTGTGTTAGTGTATGTGTGTGAGTGTGTAAGTACATGTGTGTAATTTAAATAACAAATTTTACCTACCTTTTTATATTCCTACAAGTAATTCTGTTTCGTCGTACGTTTTTTCTTCGATTTGGGTAAACTCACCTACCTAAGTGCTTTCTAATAAATTACTGTAAATGCAGTGTTTATCATTACTTACATTTTGTTTTCGTCTATTTCTGGATGTTGGGACGCCTTAGAAGCGCTGTATGTCAGTCAGTCAGTGTCAGTCTGTTTGTGTAAGCACTCTAGTTCAAGAGCATTTGAATAGGGAAAAGTGTAGAGTCGTTTATAATTTTATCTAACTAGACCTATATCCAGCAGTGGACGTCTATTGGTTGATGATGATGATGATGATGATGATGAGATGATGTCCGCGAGTTCGTTCGTGTGGATTTTTGAGTAAATGCCTACTTACTAGGTAGGTAGTTAACAATCGCGTCTGCCAATCCGCACTTGGCCAGCGTGGTGGACAGCGGCCAAACCCCTCTCATACTGAAAGGAGACCCTTGCTCTGTAGTGAGCCAGCTATGGGTTGATTACGATGATGATGATGATGAAAGTCACCGGTAAGTATAGTACGCGACAGGTCGAGATGGCAATCGGGGTATGAGGCAGAGGGACGCCCCGCACACCCGCACGTCATCTGCGCTCGCCCGCACCGGGTTGGCGATGTGGGGTGTGCGGGGCCTTCCTTCCCCGATTGCCATTTCAATCTGTCGCGTACTATGGTAAGTATAAGTTTTAATATTATGTATTTATATCGGCCTTTTATTTATTTATCATTTTCTTTACGTACATACTATATAGATATCAAATTTAGGTACCTTCTACGTATTTGATGTTTAAATAGGGTAACATACCCTATTATGGACACATTAATTTTAAGGTGTGGAATTAATGGTGTTGACAGTGTTTTAATATGTAATGATTTATGATACTACTTAAGTAAGTATATCATAAATAATTATTACAGATGAAAACCTTAAAACCTCGATTATTGAAAGAATTAATAGTTTTACCGTTGACAATATCATCCCATAATAAAATTTCATAGTCACACTCCCCAAGACATTGATGAACAAATTACTTTATTTATAACTTAGAAACACAAATCACTCTGCACGAGCTTGGTTGTTTATCTTTCACCTTTCAGCCGACCTGTCGACGGCGTGTTAGTTCTTTGACACTTCACTTGTCTATTTTCAGTTTAAGATCAATTTAGGGGACTTATTAAAGACTAAAGCTGTCCCTGTAAAGATTTTAGGTAAGTTCTTGCTTTATTTTTATTTGTGCAAGATTTGAGACTAAGGGTGAGAAGTAGAAGTAGAATTATATATTTTATTCAACTAAACTTTTTACAAGTGCTTTTGAATCGTCGGGTAGTTTTAATTTACCACTGGTTTGGAATGCCGTTCCTACCGAGAAGAACCAGCAAGAAACACTCTGACTTAGCTTAGACTTAAGACAGAGTTGAAACGAGACAGAGCTATATCTTTCACATAAATCTGTCTCGTTTTAACTTAATCTTAAGTCTGAGTAAAGTCAAAGTGCGCTCTATAGATCTCGGCCTAAGAATTCTGAATTTTCGAGCAAGAGAGGTAAAAAAGAAATGTGTTTCAGGAGGACCAGTTTTTACAAATAATGATACGTAAGGTAGGTACCTACACTAAATGTGTGCGTTTGACAGCGCTTGCTCGCGACTGATTGGTCCGACATGCACGCACACTTACGCAATGACCATGTAAACGACGTTACCACAAGTAAAGTTCACTAGCCTTCGTGATTTGCAAGAACTGTACATAGGCAATCATTGTTTGTGATTGGGGTCGATTAGTCTGGCTCAAAAAAAAACAATTGTCAGCACAGAAATACCAGGCTTTCATAAGTCACGAAGAACTTAAAGAGCTCTTTCCACTTGATAAGGAGTGCATTTGTACAAAATTATTAGCCGTCTAAAACAAATATTTAAGCGATCATAGTCTTTATGTCATTGTAATAAGTGTTAGCGACATTGCTTTGCCTACAGTTGAATTTAAAAAAAGAATTATGAGGAGAGGTAAAAATGGCGGCAATAAGAGCGGGAGCTATTGATTTGAAGCAGGGAAAATTAGAATTTATAATTATGTCTTGAAGAAGTTAATAGTTTAGAACTAAGATTGAAGTTTATTAAGTATTGTCTAAATGGAATAAAGTCAGTTCCTATAAGTTGAGGATATTTTTATTAGTTCCAAAGTGAAGATTACTCATCGCCCACAATTTTGTGAGTACCTATTTTTATTCGTTTATTAAAGTACCTATGTACTTTGAGTGTTAAATTGAGTTTTGATTTTGTCTCGACTAAAATGCAGAACATAGATATTATAATAATTTATATTTTAAAATATTCAAATGGACTTTAGGAAAAGTCCGGAATCATAAACAATAGAGTAGTATTATATTAGGGTATAGAGTTATCACTCGCGGAAAATATTATACGAAACCATCAAGGAAATCAGCGCTCCTAGTAGTTGGTGTACGAACTAATTTTCTTAGATATACCCATAACTATGGTTCTGTTGTTCTGCTATATATAGCCCTTATCCTACACCTATTGTTGTTATAATTTTTCGAGGTTATTTTGATACAAGTTTATCTCTTTCATTGTTGTTGCTTAATATTTAACATAGTAACAATGAAAGAGGTAAAACTTGTGTCTAAGTTGAGTGTGAACTATTTAAAACAAAAGTAATATCATCACAATATCTTTGTTTTATTAAACTTAATAAAGTATAACATAGCATTTTAAATTTTAAAAAAAACCAGTAACGTCGTGTCTAGTGTTTACTGTCCAAATTCTGGACGAATCCGAATGAAAAATGTAGTAAAACACACCGACCAAAAAAAAAGGGTAAAAAAAAAAAAAAAACTGGGTGAAACATAAAATAAAGGTTTATTTATTTACTTTTTTTAGTTTACGGCCCTGGATAACAGTCCTTTAAGGCCTTTAGTGTATAACTACACTTCATTGACCACAGATCGATAACTTTTTTTTTACTGGTTTTACGGCTCTGGGTTCTAGCTCTTTTGAGCCTACCAATAACTTATAGGACAACAATATACTTAGTAGATAATCTATGGGATAACCTAACCCGGGAGAATCTGGAAGTGAGAAAAGTTGTATGATGTCAAACTAATTAATGTCGATTTATTATTTCATCAAAATGTAGAAATTTAATAATTTTAAAATGAATAGGGCATTAGGAGGCAATCAATCAGTTTATTGATTTATAAAATGTTTATAAGAATTTATATTACAGTCGAAATTATTAAAATAATACACTAGGTATATTTTGATTATTTTAACAAAAAAAATATATATGCGTATAACGAAACGTGTAACGATTCTAGAGAAAAAGTATGCCGGCATTAAAAATAATCTTTGGTATTGCTACTACAAATATTATTAGCTGTTGATGTACAAACTACCTATATCAGTTCATATTTCCATAGTTTTGTTCGAAGTAAAAAGCACCGTGACATAAACGTCGTTAACACTTTTCCCGATGATAGAACAGTTTAAAACACTCACTAATGCCTTGTGGTCCACGAACAACATATCAAATATACCTACACGTAAAATTCATTCTTTTTATCCATGATTTAAGCAAAATTTTTATTAAAAATGAAATGAAAACAAAATTAAGATCCACAGAGTAAACTAAAATGCTAGTTTGACGTTTCGCATTCTTTAATTTCTTTAGACATTGCAACCACAGACGAAAATGTATGAATGTTAGGGACCGTACACATCGATAATTCGTTCAGAATCGGAAATTGATCGAGTTATTTAAATCAAATTATTTTAATATAGCATTGTGTACAACAGAATCGGCCCCATTGTTTACGAACCATCAATAGATATATAAAGTTATTTTATATTGCATTCTCGTAATAATGTTTACGGACTTATAAGTTTTGCAAGTACATAAAATGAAAATATAATTCTTTACATCAGAGTTAATTCATTCAAACGTCCACATTCCCAATATAGTTAGTTCAGCAATAGCGCATCACTAGAGGTCAAGTCAAAATAAAGTCACGTGATCAGTATCGCCATATTTGTTATCTTTTTGGATCAATCATAAATTGGAATGCAGCTGTATAGGTGTAGTATGCATATTTCGATTCGTTCCTCGAAAAGGCAAAGGTCGTAGACCATGCAGCCTGGTGAATCGTAGATGACTTAAAATATTTTAATTGTGATATAATTTTTTGTAAAATTAAAAAAATTACTAAACAGCACATTAAAAAAAAATCTGAAAAAATATATATTTGCGCAAAAAATTATGCGCGGGAATCGTAATAAAAAAATTAATCTTTTACTCTTGAAAGTTAAACGTTTTTAAAACACGACAATTAACAATAATAAATTATGTACCACCTTTTAATGGTGATTTTGTTGCTGCTTTGTTTTTATTTCTGTTTCAGCAAGAATCTGTAATGATGATCAAGATGTAAATGCGGTACAATTTAAAGATCATAGTTTGATAAAGAGATTGATGTCATACAAGAAACAAAATTTATAAGCTATTGAAATATGCAGAAGATATTACTTATAGCAAAATGTGCCATGTTATTGCCAGGACGTTGTGGATAATATGATGACGATCACGATAAGACAATGAGACTATTAGTTTGCGGCCATCAGGTTGGTGAGCGGGCCACCATGGCGTAAATGATATAATTAATTAAGATGATGATTAAGATGATGATTAAAATGATGATTAAAATGATGATTAAGATGATAAGAGAAAGAGACTATTAAGTTTGCGACCATAGGCTAGTGAGCGGGCTGCCATGGCGTAAATGATATAGTTAGTTAAAGATGACAATTAATAATAAGTGAGTATATCTCTTAAGTTACACTGCATTTACACATTTAAAGAACTCAGATACTGCTTAATTGTTTTTATTTTGTTCCTTTCAGGCATCATTGACGTAACGATCGTGGATATTTTACTGATGTCATGACGTTGTGGATATGATGACGATCACCATAAGAGAATGAGACTATTAGTTTGCGGCCATCAGGATGGTGAGCGGGCCACCATGGCGTAAATGATATAGTTAATTAAGATGATGATTAAGATGATGATTAAAATGATGATTAAAATAATGATTAAAATGATGATTAAGATGATAAGAGAATGAGACTATTAAGTTTGCGACCATAGGCTAGTGAGCGGGCTGCCATGGCGTAAATGATATAGTTAGTTAAAGATGACAATTAATAATAAGTGAGTATATCTCTTAAGTTACACTGCATTTACACATTTAAAGAACTCAGATACTGCTTAATAGTTTTTATTTTGTTCCTTTCAGGCATCATTGACGTAACGATCGTGGATATTTTACTGATGTCATGACGTTGTGGATATGATGACGATCACCATAAGAGAATGAGACTATTAGTTTGCGGCCATCAGGATGGTGAGCGGGCCACCATGGCGTAAATGATATAGTTAATTAAGATGATGATTAAAATAATGATTAAAATGATGATTAAGATGATAAGAGAATGAGACTATTAAGTTTGCGACCATAGGCTAGTGAGCGGGCTGCCATGGCGTAAATGATATAGTTAGTTAAAGATGACAATTAATAATAAGTGAGTATATCTCTAAAGTTACACTGCATTTACACATTTAAAGAACTCAGATACTGCTTAATAGTTTTTATTTTGTTCCTTTCAGGCATCATTGACGTAACGATCGTGGATATTTTACTGATGTCATGACGTTGTGGATATGATGACGATCACCATAAGAGAATGAGACTATTAGTTTGCAGCCATCAAGTTGGTGAGCGGGCCACCATGGCGTAAATGATATAATTAATTAAGATGATGATTAAGATGATAAGAGAATGACCATAGGCTAGTGAGCGGGCTGTCATGGCGTAAATGATATAGTTAATTAAGGTGACAAGTAATAATAAGCATTATTGACGAACGATCATGGATGTTTTACTGATGTCATGACGTTGGGGATATGATGACGATCATAATAAGAGACTGAGACTATTAGTTTGCGGCCATTAGGCATCATTGACAATGATCATGAATATTAAACTGATGTCTATGTCTGTCTGATGTGTGAATGAGGACATTCTAAGAAAAGGATGGCCGAAACGAAATAATTGTTCGAATGTAACAATCATCCAAAGAAGTGGTTTGGTTTAAACAAAGATGGTGATTATGAGATTAAGATATAAGTATGAGTTTGATCAAATGAGAACCCCTGCCAAGAAAAGATGAAATTCTTCGAATGCAACAATCAACCAAAGAAGCGGTTTAGTTTAAGCAAAGGTGATGATTATGAGATTAAGATAAAACTATGAGTTTGATGGAATGAGAACCCTTGTCAGGAAAAGACGAAATTCTTCGAATGCAACAATCAACCAAAGAAATAGTTTGGTTGAAGTAAAGATGGTGATTATGAAATTAATATTAAACTATGAGTTTGATGAAATAAGAACCCCTGACAAGTTCGAATGTAACAATCATCCAAAGAAGTGGTTTGGTTAAACAAAGATGGTGATTATGAGATTAAGATATAAGTATGAGTTTGATGAAATGAGAACCCCTGCCAAGAAAAGATGAAATTCTTCGAATGCAACAATCAACCAAAAAAGCGGTTTAGTTTAAGCAAAGGTGATGATTATGAGATTAAGATAAAACTATGAGTTTGATGGAATGAGAACCCTTGTCAAGAAAAGATGAAATACTTCGAATGCAACAATCAACCAAAGAAATAGTTTGGTTTAAGTAATTATGTTTAGGTGATTATGAAATTAATATAAAGTTTGATAAAATAAGAAACCCTGACAAGAAAAGATGAAATTTTTCGAATTCAACCAAAGAAGTGGTTTGATTAATGAAAAGTTAGTGATCATGAAATCAAGATAAAACTATGAGTTTGATAGAATGAGAATCTCTTTCAATTGAGCCTGAATGTCTGAGGACAGACATGAAGTCAGAATGGCCGATTGTTAGCGACATTGCTTTGCCTACAGTTGAATTTAAAAAAAGAATTATGAGGAGAGGTAAAAATGGCGGCAATAAGAGCGGGAGCTATTGATTTGAAGCAGGGAAAATTAGAATTTATAATTATGTCTTGAAGAAGTTAATAGTTTAGAACTAAGATTGAAGTTTATTAAGTATTGTCTAAATGGAATAAAGTCAGTTCCTATAAGTTGAGGATATTTTTATTATAAGAGATGGTTTATGATTTATATTTGCTGGAATAAGTTGGCTTATTGTAAAGGCTTGGGCAGGCATGCTCTATTGTTTTTCTAGCGACGTCTCTTTGCTGTCAAGGATACTTATGTAGCCTACTTCAACTTCATATTGGATGGAAATATGTCCATTATACTGTCTATTAGGCTATTTACTATTTTATGAAAATATACCCATTTTACGTTATATTTAATGAATCATTACATTAACATCGACCTTTACCTCACCATTATGGTAAGGTAAAGGCACCTACTTTGGTGCATCATTAAATGGTGATATTCTACACGTCAGAAAAGCATTAGAAGTAATCCTAGTGATATGCCTAGTAGATAAGTAGATTGGCATTTCAATGGTGCCAAACTAATTAAAAAATTTCCCTAGCAGCCCTAGCACAATCAGTGTGACAATGCTTTCTTGTGGCTTTTGTAACGCTTTGTGATTATGCATTTACTCGTACATGAATGAAATAACGTGGTGTAAGTCCCGCAAATTGCTATTGCGCTGCAACCATGTCTCATTAACATCGAAATGACGTCATTTTGACGTCATATGACGTATATTTCAGTAAAAATACCATCACCTCGAAACTTAAGTCAAGTGCTGACGACACTAAAATGGCGGCCACGCACATTAGCAATTTGCTTAAAATTTACATATAATTATTTCCTATATTAAGTATGTACAAAATACCTACCTAAAACTATGTTAATCCAATCCAGAATTTCAAAGTTCCATAACATTCTAATCATAGCATTTTAAAAGAAAACGTTAACAAAATCGTCCGCTATGACAATGGAACTGTAACCCCTAGAAAGCTCGGTCAGCGTCGTTGACGGAAGCGTCGTGAATAGGCTCCGACGCCCACAATGCACATAATGCCCACGATGAGCACTACTGATAAATACTTTGTTACTTACTAGGTATTGTCCGCGACAGGTCGAAATGGCCATCGGGGATTGAGGCGGGGGGGACGCCCCGCATACCCGCACGTTACGCGCGCCCGCCCGCACCAGGTTAGCGCGGGGGCTGTGTGGGTGTGCGGGGCGTTCCCTCACCGATTGCTATCTCGACCTGTCGCGTACTATAGGTACCTACATGCTTGTGAGCTTTGGACGTGAGAAGTAGATAAGAATTCACTTGTTCGTTCATCATCATCATCAACCAATAGACGTCCACTGCTGGACATAGGTCTCTTGTAGGGACTTCCACACGCCACGGTCTTGCGCCGCCTGGATCCAGCGGCTCCCTGCGACTCGTCTGATGTCGTCCGTCCACCTAGTGGGGGGTCTTCCAACGCTGCGTCTTCCGGTGCGAGGTCGCCAAAGTTTCCACAACAAGTTTCAGCAATAAGTTTCGTCAACACGTTTCAGCCACAAGTTTTGTCAACAAGTTTCCGCAACAAATTTCAGCAACAAGCTTCGTCAACTAGTTTCATTAACAAGTTTCCGCAACAAATTTCAACAACAAGTTTTAACAATTAGTTTCAAGCAACAAGTGTATTACATATTTTAGGTAGCCAAGGTAGCTAAAATTGCTATTGTCAATACCTAATTACCTAGGTACATAGTACTTATATTTTTCCATCTGGCAACCCTAGTCAAAGGAGACTGACCAATGATTGACCATGCTGTAAAATTCCTCGAGTCCGAATCGTACAAGATCGTGACCTTGAACTGAGATCCCGTTCAAGTGCGAGGGTAAATTATAATATTCCAAAACGGAGAGGGGCCTCTAAATTGAATAATGTGTCAATTATTTATTGGTCACTCTTCCTTTGTGTTTCTGTCGCAATAGGGTATTTGACAGCGTGTAAAATAGGTATAGGATCTATTGATGGCATTCGTAGTTATTGAATGTGAATTTTGGAAACCAACTATTTCGTCAATTTAGAAAAATACAAGATAGGTAGACCGTACCTACGAGAATCGTTGATGACGTCAACTGCTTGTAAACTCTCTCAACTAGTCAAAGTTTACGAGGGTGACGTGACGATGACGTATGGGGCGCCATATTGTCAGCAAAACTTTTTCGCAGGATATTTAAATGTTTTTTGTTTTCGTTTATTTCTTGCACTACTTATAGGTAGGTATGTAATGAAACGTAAAATGAGACTTATTTCTTCTGGGTACAGAGTTATGTATTCTGGGTAAAGTCGATAATTATGTTCTGATTTAATTTGAATTTATTGATTGTTAAATTTAAAAAAACGGACCCACCGGCCGATTTGAGAACCACCACCTTTTTGGAAGTCGGTTAAAAATACGGAAACGTTCAAAGTTCAAACAAATAAAAGTTGTATTGAAACTAGTAGCGACATCTTGCGAGAACTTACCAAACAGTTTTTTTGTTTCTTTTTATTAAATATTTTATTATACCTATCTATAATTAAAACATTTCAAATGAACCTAGCAACAAAAATCATTAGTATTATATCAGTTGTAGAATTGTGTAGCATTTTTGTTAATATTATATTTAAAACAAAAAGCTAGCTTGGGGTGTTGGTTGTTTTACCTCGGAACAATTTTTAACCGACTTCAAAAAAAGGAGGAGGTTCTCAATTCGTCGGAATCTTTTTTTTTATTTTTTTTTTTTTATTTTTTATGTATGTTCCCCGATTACTCAAAAACGCCTGGACCGATTTTGAAAATTCTTTTTTTGTTTGAAAGGGTATACTTCAAAGTTGGTCCCATTTCAATTTGGTGAAGATCTGATGAACATCTTCGAAGATAGATACTGGAACTCCTCAACGGATAAGAGTAAATTGCTCGCGATCAGTGTAATAGCTTAGTAAACAGTAGATTTTTAACCAGTCATAGCATAATTCCATGGGGCCACTAAAAATTGTGAAATAAAAATTTTTTACAAAAAAAATAAAAACCGACTTCGTTACATAAACACTAAAAATTGAAAAATAATTTAATTTATTACCGAATATATTATGTATACAAGAGTTAATATAGTTCCATAATAATATTTTTGGGGTCGGTGCCAATGAGGTGCCATTGTGGAGTCCCATAAAAATATGAAGTCTAGACGATTCGCGCAGCTAAAGCTAATTGGCACCGGCACCAAAAAGTATTATTATGGAACTATATTAACTCTTGTATACATAATATATTCGGTAATAAATTAAATTATTTTTCAATTTTTAGTGTTTATGTAACGAAGTCGGTTTTTATTTTTTTTGTAAAAAAATTTTTAAGTTTTTCTGAACGGTTACAGTAAGTCAATGTCACAATAGCATTTCACATTGACACACTGACAGTGACTTTTGTTTGTTGTTTTGTCGGTTTTGTTTTCAAATCTTGAGTGTAACGGAAAAACGGAAAGTTGATTTTTCTGTATTTCGGCACTGTTTCAGTGAATTTTGGTGCTATCAAATAAAAAATGAATGAACATAATCATATAA
This sequence comes from Maniola hyperantus, assembly GCF_902806685.2. Classification (NCBI taxonomy): domain Eukaryota; kingdom Metazoa; phylum Arthropoda; class Insecta; order Lepidoptera; family Nymphalidae; genus Maniola; species Maniola hyperantus. The sequence continues at coordinate 11,450,489 of NC_048555.1, forward strand.
GTGATGAAGAATTCATCCCTTTTCTACGTAGTTTAGGCGTGGAAACTTATAATAAGTCCTTCGAATGGTTGCTTAGTGATCCAGACTATGCAGGTGTTCTGGGGTGGATTTACGATAATTTAGATCAGAACAATGCATTAACTGCTCGAGAAGAATGCAGGTAATCTAAAGTTTAATTAGAATAAACCTATTTGTCATCAGCTATGTTGTACATACCTATTATAATTTTTTTCATTTACGTAGGTATTTAACAAAAATATGACACTGAAGTCAGATTTCCGTAGGAATTTTAGAGTTTTTTAAGCAGCAATAGGCTGAATTTTTGGTCGAGCTTATAGTAGCACGGCACCGATTCTAAGCACAACCTAATTTTAGAGTATTCACACCCTCTTCTTACTATTGTAATATGAAAAGGACAGAAGCAGTTTGACATTTCTAAATTTAATTTTTAGATGGTAAAACCCGTGATTTTAGCACGCACTCGCGAACCTACTGGTTAAATTTGTATTGTGCACTAAAATTTAGAGTCTTTAACTGTGAAAGTCATGTTCCGTTCCTTTTTTAGCATTAGTAAAAAGAAAAGTATGCAGATACTCTAAATATAGTTTAGAGAGAGACTAGAGAATCAGGGCCATGACCCTCTTCTGTACAAATAACCTCTCTCATAGGCCAGATCATTGTTTCCATATGTAAATCGAGAATTACCGTGTTGAAGGGTTAAAATTACGGTGTTTCTAGATTAAATTACGGTGGATTAGCTAAAAGAATACCGTGTCATTTTTAAAAGAAAAAGTCACGAATTTGCTTTTTAATCAATTATTAATATTATTCTGAATCTGACTCTCCTAGCATAGCAATATCTTTTTCATATACGGATTTATTAATATTAATATTTTGTAAAATCTCATTAATTTTACATTTCACTCCTTCCTAATTGCTTGAATAAGGACGAAAATAGATTGCTGAGATTAACCGAGAGCAAGAGAAATGTTGCCATTACGAAATATGCTAACGTGACTGAGATTCGTACTCGTATTACGCAGTATACTATGAATTTTTAACGTGATTTTTGTATTACGATGACACGGTCAAGGTAATGGCATGTTTACCTTGACGGTAGATTAGGACTGAATTACGGTGCATCTACGGTAATTACCGTGTACATGGAAACACTGGGCCAGATTGATACTAAAGTAAGTATAAAATACCTGCTAGATTAGTATTAGTATTACTTAGAAAAGTAAGTGTCATACCTTTATTATCACTATGTGTTCATACTCTTTATCCTGGATGATCTCATGGAATTAAAAAAAAGCTCTAAATCCACTAAGTATTGAAGTCGCAGACATCATCTAGTATTCAATAAGAGAAAATTGGTATTTAAAATGACTACTATCCTGTATTCTTACTTTTTGCTATGCTGTTAGCAATAAAGATGTTTAAATGAATAAAAAAGTAAATAAACTTGATATCCGTTACAGATACTCTGAATTTCTTTATTATTTTTATAGTGTTTTAAATACACTTCAAGTAAGTGTAGGCCAAACAGTATAAAATTAAAAAAAGTATAGTAAAAAGCAAATATGTCATTTCTCATTCAAAGAGCTGCATTGTAATATGGGCCTTTGAAAGTAGTTTCGATAACTGCATAAGTGTCGCTACTAGATGGCATAAACAGTTGCTTCAGTACTGAGTGAACATACATATCACAAATTTCGTCACTGGCAGCAAGCGTGCCATAACTTAGTGGTCAGAGTGTCGGCCGCGATCCCAGGAGACGCGGGTTTGATTCCTGTCGGTCTGCAATTTTTGATATGACTAAAATTATTTAGATACTCTGAACTTGAAAAACAAGGCAAAGTGCTGTCACCAGAGGACTTACAAGTCAGCTTGCACCATGTACAAAATGAGTTCAAAGGTCTCTGTCTACCAGGAGACCAGGATGGGTTAGAAGATGTCAGACTTGATATTAGTATCCAGAAACAGAGGCTTGAAATGTTAAACAAGCAGGAGGACATTCTTAAGGAACTGATACAGGAGAACCAGTAAGTATATTCACAGTTCTTTTTCTATCCTTCTTAAGCCCTGTTTCAAAACTTACACAGTGTGGCGAATTCCATTGTACACAATCTCTAAACTAAACTAAATTAACAGGTCTAAATCTAGTGCTATCCTTTTCCGCAAGCAACATTATGAAAGGGATAGCAAAAGATTTAGACATGCCATTTTAGTTTAGTTTAGAGATTGTGTACAATGGAATTAGCCACATTGTGTGGTGAATTCTATTGTACACAATCTCTAAATTAAACTAAAATGAGTAGTCCAAATGTGTTGTGATCTCTTTCATAATGTGCCTTGGGGAAAAGAACAGCACTAAATTTAATCAGGTCATTAAACCAGTTAGATGTAGACATGTCTAGTACATAATATTATCCCATACAATTTCTTATTCAGTTTCATATTTTATTTAGATACTAGCTGATGCCCGCGACTTCGTCCGCGTGGAATTAGGTTTATAAAAATCCCGTGGGAACTCTTTGATTTTCCGGGATAAAAAGTAGCCTATGTCACTCTCCAGGTCTTTATCTATACCCATGCAAAAAATCACGTCAGTCCGTTGCACTGTTGCGACGTGATTGAAGGACAAACCAACAAACCAGCAAACCAATAAACCAACAAACCAACAAACAAACACACTTTCGCATTTATAATAAGGGTACTGATGATATGATAGGAAAGCTTGGGAATGGGTTGCTGCTACGCTGGGGTCTCAAGGTGCTAGAATAGCGACCTCAGACTGGAAAGCACAGGATTGGAAGACCCTCCACTAAGTGGGCAGATGACATGTAGAAGTCTCTACAAGAGACTTATGTCTAGCAGTGGACGTCTAGATTGGTTGATAATGATGATGATGTTGATTTAATTGTCAAATTTAACAATTGACAGTGTACATGGTACAGTGCGACAAGGCTATCTTGGCGCGTGGCGAAAATCGGAACTAACGTTGCCATCAAGTGTCCCCTTTGTTCTTGTTTGAATACTCCTAAGCCTTTGTTCTCCAACAGCGCCCCGCTGGCAATGTCATTCAAGTGCCAAGAGAGCCTTGTCACACTGTACCTAATTTGAATAAACAGTTTTGACTTTGATTTTGTCTTCCAGGGCAACAAATCAAGAACTCACAATGGAGTTGTCAAAACTGTATGCAGCTGAACAACAAGAGGTAGAGGATGAAGCCTCACATGGGGAGGAGTGTGTGAAGCTGGCCCAGCATGTGGAGGTTCTCACCAGTGACATAGTGGACACTGTCGCTGGTGCCTTGAACGTGTATGGCAGCTGTGCTGGGGATAAGGTATGAGGAAGAAGAGAGAAATGTAGGTGATGGACACTATTCCATGGTGTGGTTTAAAACAAGCAAAAGATTCTTCACATACAGCCCCTTTGACTCGTACCAGCAAACAAAAAACTTGTTAACATTATTGAAGTTCAACAGAAAACTCTATGAAAACTAAATGATGGTTTAGGCTGAGATCTATAGAGCCCACTTTGACTTTGCTCAGATTTAAGATTGAGTCAAAATGAGATGGATTTATCTGAGAGATATAGCTCTGTGTCTAAAATAACACATAGCTATATCTCTCAGATATAGCTCTGTGTCTTAAGTCTAAGCAAAGTCACAGTGCGCTCTATAGATCTCACCCTTAGACAATGGGGCCAGGTTAAATATGACACATGTAGTTTGAATTTTCCTCTAAAGAAACGCCTATCTTGATTATGAATTCCAGTGCTAATCGCATTTGTATTGATTCTATGATGTGGTTTTAGGAGGCAAGCAAAAGGTTCTTCACATACGGCCCCTTTGACTCGTACCAGCAAACAAAGGAGCTGTTCAAATCACACGTGGACATGTTCACGATGTTGAAGTTCGACAGCAAACTCAATGATGGCTTGGACAATGAGGCCAGGCTTGCAGTTCTTGAAGCCAGGAATATGGAGGACAGGTTTGTTGAATGTACTAAGTATGACGTTATAGTCCCAGAGAGGAATTGGCACCGATTCCGTTGTCTTTCTATAAACTAAATTTAGAGTATCTGCATCCTTTTCTTTTTAACAATGCTAAAAAGGGTCAGAACAAACTTTACATTTAAAAACTCTAAATTTTAGTGCACGCTACAAATTTAAACAGTAGGCTCGCGACAGTGCGCTAAAATCACGGGTTTTACTATCTAAAAATTAAATTTAAAACTGTCAAACTGCGTCTGTCCTTTTTCATATTACATTAGTAAGAAGAGGATGCGAATACCTACTCTAAAATTAGATTGTGCTCAGAATCAGTACCATTGAATCATTTTCGTGTAACAACATCTAATTATTCTTCTTATTTATTCAGATTGTCAGGTGCCATTGCTGCCTACATAGAATCAAAAGCGGACTTATCTGGGGAGCTAGAGAAATTGGCCCTTATTACTAACTACAGCGGTGGACACTCTAGTCCATATACGTAAGTTTTTACTAATTTATAAAATACTAGCTTATGCTCGCGACTTCGTCCGCGTGGACTACACAAATTTCAAACCCTTATTTCACCCCCTTAGGGGTTGAATTTTCAAAAATCCTTTCTTAGCGAATGCCTACCTCATAATAACTATCTGTATGCCAAATTTAAGCCCAATCCGTCCAGTAGTTTGAGCTCTGCGTTGATAGATCAGTCAGTCAGTCAGTCACCTTTTCCTTTTATATATTTAGACTAAGGCATCCCAGCGACTTCATCCGCAAGTTTCGGTTTTCAAAAATCCCGTCGTAGCTCTTTTATTTTCCCGGATAAAAAGTAATCGGGATTATAGGATCACTTCGTTGTCTGTCTGTTTGTCTATCTGTCTGTCATATCTGTCAATTTAGGGGAATCAAAACCTATCGGGTACGACCCATTCACGTAGAATCATGAAATTTGGCAGGTACCAAATTCTTATAGCACAAGTAAAGGAAAAAATCCGAAAACTGTGAATTTATGGTTACATCATTTAAAAAAAAAAGTGTTAAGTTTTTCTTGTACGGAACCCTTCGTGTGCGAGTCTGACTCACACTTGACCTGTTTTTATTTATTTTCAGCACACAGGCATCTCACAAATGTGCAATCCAGTTATTAGAACAAGAGGAGTCAATATTGGGGCAACAGATACACAACGCCATACAGCGCTTTGTTGACAGACGGACTAGTCTCACTGTGGATAGTATAGCTAAATCTACTCTACTTGTTAGAGAGTAAGTTACTAAATACTATACGTTACTCTTGGTAAGTTACTGTACGTTACTTTTAGTAAGTTACTGTACGTTACTTTTGGTAAGTTTCTATACGTTACTTTTAGCAAGTTTCTATATGTTATTTTTGTAAGTTATTATACTTTACTTTTAGCAAGTTACTATACGTCACTTTTAGTAAGTTACTATACATTACTTTTGGATAGTATAGCTAAATCTACTGTACGTGTTAGAGAGTAAGTTAGTATACGTTACTTTTAGTAAGTTAATATAATATGTTACTTTTACCAAGTTACTATGCGTTACTTTCGCAAGTCACTGTACGTTACTTTTAGTAAGTTACTTTACATTATTTTGAGTTAATTACTATACGCGTCAAATACGTCAAAATATCCTCTTACTTAACCTTAGATGAAACCTTATAGGATTTGAGGATTCTAACATAGAAACCATCTCATTACCCTAAAGCAGTCTACGCATGTATGTATGTTTGTATCAGATTCTGTGTGTTCCACCGTAGCGCCTAAATTACTGGGCCGATTTTGATGAATGAGGTAGGTAACATTTATTCGTTGTTATGGTCGGAATGACATGGGCTACATTTTATACGAAAAAAAATCTACCTGACGGGTGTTACATCCAAAAAAGTGCTCTCCGATTTTTTTTAAATTATGTAATTTTGAATTTACAGACAGATCTACAAAGATCTAACATTTCTCAAAGACATAACAAACGAAGCGGCCGCAGTAGACCGTTTGCTGTACAACGCCCTGCAGCATGAGCTGTATTCCACTCAGGAACTGTTATGTTTCGCCTCTCACCTCAGAATGTACTTACTGCAAGAGACCGACTCTGTTTCTGAGAGAATTGTAAGTATTACAGTTTACCCTTCATGCTTTTCATCATCATCATCATTTCAGCTTATATCTTCAATACTTTCACACTTTCATACAAAGACACATAAACAAACAAACCTTTCATACATAGACCGCAGGTCGCGTGCAGGGCTATTATGTGCCGTATGTGCGCCCCCGCTCTGTAGAAAGAACTACAAAAAACCAGTTCCTGTGACGTCACGCTTCACGATTCGTAAAGATGACGTGACGTCATCGATACGAAGCCGGCATTGCATTTTTTTTTTTGGAAAACAAACAGCTAAACATATTACATACATAGTATTTTGATTTTTGACAAACAGTCAGTCGGTTCCAATACGCCGTTGCGACACAGTGTCCACGCGTGTTTAGCGGCCGCACGCCAGACACGCGTCATCATAAATTTTATTTATTTACAACCAACATCTCTCACCACCATACAGCTTGCGGACGTCCACTGCTGAACATAAACCTTTCCCAAAGAGCGCCAGCATATCTAGTGCTCAGCCTTCCTCATCCAGCGCCTTCCCGCCATCCTCCTTATATCGTTGGTCCATCTTGTTGAAACGCGCCTCACACTATTCGCGGTCTCCACTCTAGAACTTGTCTCCACTGCTGATCTCACTCCAACAGTGGTGAAACTCACTCTCACTTTCTCTATCTGTCGGTCGGTATAATCCCTTCCTTACATGAAGCAGCAGCAATAGACCGCTTGCTGTACAACGCCCTGCAGCATGAGCTGTATTCCACTCAGGAACTGTTATGTTTCGCCTCTCACCTCAGAATGTACTTACTGCAAGAGACCGACTCTGTTTCTGAGAGAATTGTAAGTATTACAGTTTACCCTTCATGCTTTTCATCATCATCATCATTTCAGCTTATATCTCCAATACTTTCACATTTTCACACAAAGACACATAAACAAATAAACCTCTCATACATAGACCGCAGGTCGCGTGCAGGGCTATTATGTGCCGTATGTGCGCCTCCGCTCTGTAGAAAGAACTACAAAAAACCAGTTCCTGTGACGTCACGCTTCACGCTTCACGTCACGTCATCGATACGAAGCCGGCATTGCATTTTTTTTTTGGAAAACAAACAGCTAAAGTATTTTGATTTTTGACAAACAGTCAGTCGGTTCCAATACGCCGTTGCGACACAGTGTCCACGCGTGTTTAGCGGCCGCACGCCAGACACGCGTCATCATAAATTTTATTTATTTACAACCAACATCTCGCACCACCATACAGCTTGCGGACGTCCACTGCTGAACATAAACCTTTCCCAGCATATCTAGTGCTCAGCCTTCCTCATCCAGCGCCTTCCCGCCATCCTCCTTATATCGTTGGTCCATCTTGTTGAAACGCGCCTCACACTATTCGCGGTCTCCACTCTAGAACTTGTCTCCACTGCTGATCTCACTCCAACAGTGGTGAAACTCACTCTCACTTTCTCTATCTGTCGGTCGGTATAATCCCTTCCTTACATGAAGCAGCAGCAATAGACCGTTTGCTGTACAACGCCCTGCAGCATGAGCTGTATTTCACTCAGGAACTGTTATGTTTCGCCTCTTACCTCAGAATGTACTTACTGCAAGAGACCGACTCTGTTTCTGAGAGAATTGTAAGTATTAAAGCTTACCCTTCATGCTTTTCATCATCATCATTTCAGCCTGTGGACGTCCATTGCTAAACATATGCCCATCCCAAAAAGCACCAGCATATCTGGTGATCAGCCTTCCTCATCCAGCACCTTACCGCCATCCTCTTATTATATCGTCGGTTCATCTTGCTGGAGCGCGCCTCACACTTCGCGATCTCCACTCTTTTTTTTTAACTTGGCTCCACTTTTTTTAAAAAAGAATATTGGTACTGATTCTGAGCACAACCTAATTTTAGAGTATTCGCATACTCTTCTTACTAATGTAATGTGAAAAGGACAGGTACAGTTTGACAGTTTTAAATTTAATTTAGTGCTGTCAAACCGCGTGACTTTAGCTGCGAGTCGCGAGCTTATTGTTTAAATTTGTAGCGTGCACTAAAATTTAGTCTTTAAATGTAAAATTTGCAGATACTCTAAATTTGGTATTGAAAAAGACACCAGAATCGGCGCAATTGTTGCATTTGTAATATGGGTAATGGTTTTTTTCAGAAATCAATGGACAATATATGTATGGAGCAAGACCAAGCGGAGAATAACCTGCAAAATTCAGACGTCGTACTCGAAAGTCTATTTTCTATACTAAATGCTGAACCCGTTAGCGACCCATTGCTACCTATCAAACTTTACAATGATATACGCAGGAACATCCAACAAGCTAATGACGAGATATTATATGGCTATAGGATAAAAGAAGCTGCTATAGAAGAAATGTAAGTAAACGAGGCTGAGGTCAGCCAACCAGTCAACGGGAAGTACCCTATAGGTTTCTTGACAGGCAGACAACAAAATGGTTCCGTTTATTCTTTTGAGGTACGGAACCCTAAAAATCCATGTGTTTTTCTGCTGGATACTCAGGGTGATATCTATAGAGCGCACTGTGAGCTCAGAATTAAGATTGAGTTAAAAAGAGACAGATTTATCTGAGAGATATACATCTGTCGCATTTTAACTCTGTCTCCATCAGAAAAACACTTGGGGTTCCGTACCTCAAAAACGCAACCCTTATAGGATCACTTTGTTGTCTGTCAAGAAATCTGTAGGGTACTTCCCGTTGACCTAGAATCATGAAATTTGGCAGGTAGGTAGGTCTTATAGCAAAAGTTAGCCTATGGCACTCTCCAGGTCTTTCGCTATAAGCATGCAAAAAATCACATCGATACATTGCTCCATTCAGATGTGATTGAAGAACCAACAAACAAACTTTCGCATTTATAACATGGGCCTAGTGGTGTTAAAATCTTTCATAATTTATATCCTTAAAGTTCTAAAGAAGTTCTAACCTAAAAATTCCAGCAAAGATCAAGCTAAACCTCTACACAAATTCGTCTGGGACGGATGCACCAAGCGGCCGAACTGTCACAACAGAAGTGTCTCATCTCTGAGACATGCGTTGACACACGAGACTGCAGGAGTTGACGCCAGGGTGCTACAGATCAGCGAATCCTTCAATACTGTTAAGGTAAGCTATCTCGGCCCAACTGTCACAACAGAAGCGTCTCATCTCTGAGACATGCGTTGACACACGAGACTGCAGGAGTTGACGCCAGGGTGCTACAGATCAGCGAATCCTTCAATACTGTTAAGGCAAGCTATCTCGGCCCAACTGTCACAACAGAAGCGTCTCATCTCTGAGACATGCGTTGACACACGAGACTGCAGGAGTTGACGCCAGGGTGCTACAGATCAGCGAATCCTTCAATACTGTTAAGGCAAGCTATCTCGGCCCAACTGTCACAACAGAAGCGTCTCATCTCTGAGACATGCGTTGACACACGAGACTGCAGGAGTTGACGCCAGGGTGCTACAGATCAGCGAATCCTTCAATGCTGTTAAGTTAAGCTATTTCTATTTAGATAAAGACCTCCCTGGCGCAATGGCGAGGGCTGTGGTCTTAAAAATGGGAGGTCCAGGGTTCGCTTCCCGGCAGGCGCAATTTGGGAATTTATAATTTCTGTATAGTCTTTGGTCTGGTCTGGTGGGAGGCTTCTGCCGTGGTTAGTTACCACCCAACCGGCAAAATAAAAAACCACTACACAAACTCATCTGGGACGGATGCACCAAGCGGCCGAACTGTCACAACAGAAGTGTCTCATATCTGAGACATGCGTTGACACACGAGACTGCAGGAGTTGAAGCCAGGGTGCTACAGATCAGTGAATCCTTCAATGCTGTTAAGGTAAGCTATCTCTATTTAGATAAGAAGTGGCGATAGATTAAAGAAGAACAGTGATATCCTACTGAACGATGACGCAAATCGTTTCGTACGCGTAGATGGTATGTTGACGACATAGGGGTGGAAACTTGCCCGGCGCCTTGCGGTACGGTGCGCGGTGGTAGAAAAATGATTGTTTGGTGACTCAAAATGTTAAGTTTAGAACAACATGTTGTTTGTTTGTTACAGAATGGCGATAAAAACAACTTAAGAAAACTTTGGCAGTGGTTCCTCACAGACCCTACGAAGTTGTTAGCCGCTATAAGACACGTGAGAAACTAATTAAAATATTAGTAATAATTTTGTGACCGTTTGTTTTTCATATAATAAACTTCGTTTAAATACAAAAAGTTTTCTTTGTCATAAACTTACCGTGAATAACTTCACATGGTTTTACATTTCCAGATCTCATTCGCCATTTTAGCTCTATGTCAACTGTCATGTCAGAAGTACGATTTTACTTTTAGTACTTAATTTTAAGGTGAACTGTAGGTCGATTTCGTAAAACCTGCATCAATCATTATTACAATCTCAATTGTTGTGATTGGCTGAATTTGTGCGATTCTTGTTGCAACAATGCATTGTAGCCAATAGTGAGCGAGCGTCAACCAATCAGAGGTGATTGCGATCGTGATATTGTAGCTGTTCTGCAATCGAGCAGCCGTACTTTTGACATGACAGTTGACACAAAGCTAAAATGGCGAGTGAGATCTCAAAAAGCACGCACTATACAGCGTGTTTAGTTACACTAGTTGCCAACAGAATCAGTAAGGTAGCATAATGACTAGTAATTATGTTGTACACAGTCTTTTAACTGAACTAAAATGAAAAGTCTAAATGTGTTGCCATCCTTTTTATAATGAATCCTGTGGAAAAGGATAGCACTAGATTTAGACCAGTCAATTTAGTTTAGTTTTTTTGTGTAAAACAGAATTAGCCACATTATCTAGCGACCCACCCCGGCTTCGCACGGGTAGCTTATTGCACTTTCGTAGGGATCTCTATTTTTTCAAAAATAAAATATGGCCTATGTCACGCAGGAATAATGTAGCTGGTGAAAACAATTTTAAAATTGGTTTAGTAATTCCTTCCTACAAACAAACTTACAAACTTTACCTCTTTATAATATTAGTATAGGTAGCGATTTGCCCCCTCGTTTCTAATTTGAACCGCTAGGATATGGAACAACCCTTTCAGCATCAGTTTTATTATGAGTACCTTCAAGTCAAGAGTGAATAGGCATCTTATAGGCAAGCGCTAGTCTATGAATTAAAAAAATAACTTTTGGATATACAAAAACAACAAAAATCTGTAAAAACTATTTTATAGTAATAATATTACATAATAGGAAAATATAAAATAACTCTTAACTAAATAAATACTAAAACGATCACAATACCGTACAGTCAGCAAAGAAAGCGTAAAATTGACTATACATTTAACTATTTATATACACAACCTAAATATTCGGAGCACCATTTATATGAGGCAGTTTTAATGATAAAAATTTCTGTACCCAAAGGAGCCCAATTAGGGCGCCTTCAATTTTTCCGAACATCCGACTGTCCATGTGTCTGTCTGTCAGCAGACTATCTCGTGAACCGTAATATCTCGAGAGATGAAATTTTCACAGAATGCCGTTATAACAGCACAAATTGCTAATGGGCGTGGCCGCAATTTTAGTGACGTCAGAAGTTTCGAGCTGATGGTATATTTTTTGGCTGACGTCAAAATGACGTCATTTACATGTTAATGAGACATGGTTCCAGATCAATAGCAATTTGCGGGACTTATACGACGATACGGTATCTTTCGTGTGTCGGAATTGCACTTGATCGATTTTTAAAGTATATCCTACACTCACGTCACTTGATTTCAATGTAAAGAGGTATTATATATTACTAACTTATACCAAACCCCTATTTCACCCTCTTAGGGATTGAATTTTCAAAAATCCTTTCTTAGCGGATGCCTTCGTCTAATAGCTATCTGCATGCCGAATTTCAGCCTGATCCGTCCAGTAGTTTAAGCTGTGCGTTAATAGATCAGTCAGTCAGTCACATTTTCCTTTTATATATTTAGATTTCCTACATCCATGGAGGTAATAATTTCGTTTGCTATCAATGCCAAAATATGTTCCTACTAGTAGTTGATAGCAGTGTCTAAAGGTATTAAAATATTTCCAGCATCTCAGAGCATCTGCCATATCAGTTTCTCTTAGTAGTATATTCCTTGTTCAGTTTATGACTACGACTTACAGTGCGACAAGGCTCTCTTGGCACTTGAATGACATTGACAGGGGGCTCTGTTGGTGAACAAAGGCTTAGACTATTCAAACAAGAACAAAGGGGACACTTGACGGTAACGTTAGTTCCGATTTTCGCCACGCGTCAAGGTAGCCTTGTCGCACTGTATAGCTATTTCTTCTGTTTAAGGCAATGGTCCGACCGCCGGCGAGAAAACGACTAACTATCGGCGGTTTTCTCTCTCAAGAAACGCACAATAAATGTAAATTCCGTGTAAACGAAAGAGATGCATATATCAAAAGTTGCTCTCTGACTGTTCACACTGCCGCCTCGCTTTACTAGTTTTGTCGCTGAGCGACGAGCCTTCAAAAATAAACGCGCTCAGCGATATTCGTTCAGCGATGCTCGCTCACTTGAACACGTGTAACGCGCGCGCAGGTTTGCACAGGACTGAGCGACCGCGGGCGAATGGCGCGAGTAATCGCTCGTCGCACTTATAGCCTGGCGACAAATCTATCGAAACTACACACTCGCTTCTCGCTGATCGCAAACTCGTTTAAGTTTCTAGTTCTTCTCGTTTCTCGTTCATCGTCGGCGCTCAGACCACTGCCTAAAAGTCGTTGTTTATGAAGAATTCAGTCCCAAGTAGGTCGTGGTATTTTCCTCAATAGCGTGTCTTCTGGAGATATGTGTATAGGATTCGTGAAATCCACATCAATGTTCTCTGGGATACTCTGGAAGTATGTGATATGTCCTTTGTTGTTATCTGTAAAAGAAAATCATTTTTCAACATACTTTACTTGGAAACATAAGCTTTTTTTAAAGAATCTTCATCATTAGCATCAACCGATAGACGTCCACTGCTGGACATAGGTCTCTTGTAGGGACTTCCACAAGCCACAGTCTTGCGCCGCCTGAATCCAGCGGCTACCTGCGATTCGTCTGATGTCCATCCACCTAGTGGGGGAGTCTTCCAACACTGCGTCTTCCGGTGCGAGGTCGCCATTCCAGCACCTTGGGACCCCAACGTCTATCGGTTTTCCGAACTATGTGCCCTGCCCATTGCCACTTCAGCTTCGCAACCCGTTGAGCTATGTCGGTTACTCTAGTTCTCCTACGGATCTCCTCATTTTTTATTTAATCACGTACAGAAAAACTTTTTATCCACGCGTACGGCATTAGCTAGTGTTGAAATAAATTTTACCTGTGAAATTGAGTCTCGCAATGATTTCATCCAAATGTTGTCTGTCCAATGACGCCTTCACAGTGAGTCTGTCTCGATACAAACTCCGGCGGTGTCGCGAGGAGCGCCTGTTGTCCTCACTAGTGCGGTTCAGTAGAGGCAGTGTGAACACCATTTCTGATAGAGGAGTTTGATCGGGACCGAATTCCTGAAACCATGAGAATTATTATTTAAGTAACAGTAAAATATTCCCCTTTCCTTTCAACTACTTTAGGTGAAGATTTTGAGACTGTACGTAAATAATTCAACGGCTAAGGTGTAATGTTTTATTGAATGAAAATGCTTGTTGTTGAGGTCTTCGGGGTTTATTTTATATATTAATCACTCGTATTATCTTAGTATTTAATAAACAATAGAGCTTCGGCCTACACTCAGCGTTCACAGATAGTAATCGCATTGACAGATACATTAGAGACACTAGACATAGTTAGTTGTCTCTGCTAAATAAGGTGCTTCCAACTTCGAAGTAATGAGCATAATAGATATATAGCCGTTTTTATTATTGTTGAGTTAGTTTTTCCAAAACTGGTAAGATTACCTCCGCCCCCTTAATTCAACTTGCAATCGTCCAGTGTGGTCTGAGGATCGAACTGAAAGAAAATGACCTCTTACCAAGCATTTCCCGCTAACGCAATAAGAGTTGTTAGCTGTCCCACACGACGTGCACAGTGGAAACCAACCGTTGTGGACCCCGTCAAATCATAAACCATGCTCGACCCATCGTGACAATAATCCTGGGTGGTCTTAGAATCAAAATTTCCAGCTAACGCAATGAGAGTTGTTGACTCTTCTACAAGACGTGTCCAGGGGAAACCGTCCGTCTTGTGTTTTGAAGAGGTAGAATGCGATGATCGAGTGGTGCCCTAGAATTGAACTGAAAGAGAAAGACAACTTACCAAGCATTTCCCACTAACGCAGTAAGAGTTGTTAGCTCTTCCACATGAGGTACCCAGTGGAAACCAGCCGTCATGTCCGTTGACGAGGTAGAACCGATGCGCGACGCGTTCGTCTTGACACGCTATGCGACATGGGCGGTCGGGATCCTCTGAAAAAATATTGAAAAAATTATATTTGTGTTTATTGACTGAGTGGAATATAAAGCGTGTTGCCAACTTGCCAGTGATGGCATATGGATCTGATATATGGTCGCTAACTATGAGACTCATAAGCTCAGAGTAACTCAGCAGGTGATGGGGAGAGCTATGCTATAGATGTTGGGGTCCCAAGGTGCTATAATGGCGACCTCGCACTGGAGAGCGCAGCGTTGTAAGATGTTGGAAAAAGTTGCTGGAAAAAGAGGCGTTAGTAACAAAAAGTCCTGGTTTAGCAACATGCGAAAGTGAACGGGAATCGCTAATGCCCCTGAATTGTTTTGCCTTAAAAGGAGACAGCAGTATACTAAATTGACGACCTTTGCTAGTCGGAGAGACATCCGAAGAAGAAAAAGAAACAAACAATTCACAGGTCTTAATTGACGGAAATGAATATGGGATCTAGAGAGGAATATGCAGTTAAGCCACACCAAGTTACTTCAGGTCGCTGAGTCAGATGTGTTCTGGAGTGGAGACCGCGTACCAGCAAGAGCAACTTGGACGAACATCCAACCTGCCGGACGGAAGATGGCCCTAAGAAGTTAGCTGGAAGAAGTGGTTGGATGAGAAAGATGGAGGATCTTGTGTTGTAGCGCGCACTCACAAAACCTTATGTCCAGAAGTAGATACAAACTGGCTATGATAATAATTATGAAATTTCACCAATGCCTTGTCCCTTAATTTTTCATAATTAATTGTGTAAAATATGCCGAGATTTTTTTTTGTTACCTAATGCGGGCGATATCTGCATGCCCAACCCTGACAGTCTTCTGACCCTCTCCTTGTACTTCGAGCAGACCATCGTCGCGTACTGGTATGGTGACATCAGCTGACTGCAACCCTGAAATGATACAATAATAGAACGGGTAAAGTTTGAAATTAGTCAAGGTCGTTTTACCTCCAGAAAAACAAGCAATTATTCAATTGAATTATTGAGGAGAGTATTTATTGCCTCCTAAAAACCTAACAGTGTTCCCTTCTTCTTTCTTCGCTCTGGGCTGACTTCCGCACTGATCTTTCCGCACTTACACGTTTTCGTCTGTTAAAGCTTTATATATTTTCGCAAACGAATCCCTGAATGAAAAAATACACCACGATACCCCACACCATGAGATAGCTAAAAAATTAACCACTATTAATTATTGTCCACAAAACAAGGTTCCTTACCAGATGCGTCCGTTCTCTATCCGGTTGGCACAGCTGTATAGTTCGTCGTGAGGAAGAACTGACGAGGCGTAGACCAGAACCGCCCAACACGCATCGAAAGTGACATCCGCTGCTGGGGTGCCACTGCGCGCCGACCGCCCGGCGCCATGTGCCTGAGGTTTTTGTTCTGAAATTGAAATTTACGCAAATTTTGAAAATTACCTAGACCAGGGGCCAATCTAGAGGATTGATGGATTATTATTATATTAGATGGGTTTTACGTATTTTGGAAGGCCCTCTATTTAATATTCACTGAGAAATAATATATTTTTGGTGTAGTCGAATAGTCCTTGAGCAAGCGTAGTGTGGGACGCCCCACAGCCCGATGGACCGACGATATAAAGAGGCTGGCGGGAAGTGGCTGGATGAGGTCGAAGGCTAAGGACCGGGTGTGGTGGCGCTCTTTAGGGAAGGCCTATGTCCAACAGTGGACGTCCACACTATTATGTAGGTACACTTACGATGTAGTATGTTGCGTAACAGTCTGTACTTGTAACGCCTCCCATTCACATTCTCCTGCCGTGAGAGAAAACTCCGAGTCTGTATTCGCAGTGCAGCTGAATTTCTGCAAGAAGAAAACAATATTGACAAAGAAACATTATCTAAATATATAAAAGTAAACGGTGACTGACTGACTGATCTATCAACATACAGCTCAAACTACTGGACGGATCAGGCTGAAATTTGGCATGCAGATAGCTATTATGACGTAGGCATCCGCTAAGAAAGGATTTTTGAAAATTCAACTCCTAAGGGGGTGAAATAGGGGTTTGAAACTTGTGTGGTCCACGTAGACGAAGTCGCGACCATAAGCTAGTCTTACTTTAAAATAGAATTTCAGGCACTGCAAATTCTGCCTACTATTTTGCCGAACCACTTCACAAGCCCGTCAGTTGTAGTGATTCTGAGTGCAACTGAATTTCAGAGTATTCGCATATTTTTCTTACCAATGTAATAAGAAAAGGACGTATACAAACCTAATTTAAATTAGAACTTCCATCCTTATGTCGTCAACATTCTATCTACACGCACGAAAGGTTTTGCGTCATCATTCCTCATACGCATGGCTAAGGTTTGGAATACTATTCCACGTATGTGTTTCCTACCAATTACAACCCGGGTATCTTTAAAACAAGAGTGAATAGGCATATTCTAGGTAAACGCGTACCATCTTGGCCACATCATCAATTTTCATGAGGAATGATTGTGGTCAAGCGTTTACCTATAATAATAAAAAAAACTGTCAGACCTTTGAAAATCGACGCCATTAATGGTTAAATACTCACTCTGCAAATACCAGCGATGCAAAACTTAGGGGATAGCGTGGAACAAGAAGTCCCATCGGGTAGGGTCCATCCACGAGACTTGTATCCACCGCCGCGCGTGTCGCACCATACTGCGCAGGCGCTGCTTGCATCTGTGATGTCAAGAACAACCAATGTGACCAATCGTGATCCACAGGCAAAACTGATATCAGAGGGCGCCACAAGAGGTCCGGGCGGCCAATGTATAGCCATATATATAGACAAGGCTCCCTTGGCACTTGAGTGAGAACAAAGGCTTAGAATATTCAAACAAGGACAAAGGGGACACTTGACGGCAACGTTAGTTCCGATTTTCGACACGCGCCAAGATAGCCTTGTCACACTGTACATGACATATTTTTTTAAATTATGGCGTTTGACAGCTCAGTACCTATAGCCGGTTCCACAGATGATACTACCTCTATGGCCAGTTCACTTATGCGCGCCACCTGTCGGGATAAATCAGCAGTGTGGGTCCCCATCTTATTGTACCTACACAAGCTCTAAACTAAACCAAATTATGTCTAAATCTAGTGCTATCTATTTCCATAGAGAGCATCATGAAAGGGGCAAAAATTAGACTTGAACAAATTCTTAATTTTTCCGTCACTTGCCGAACATTACGAAAGGGATAGAAATTAGACTTGAACAAATTCTTAATTTTTTCACGGGCTGAATTTAAATGTTCCGTCACTTGCCGAGCATTATGGAAGGGACAGAAATTAGACTTGAACAAATTCTTAATTTTTTCACAGGCTGAACTTGAAAATTCCGTCATTTGCCGAGTATTATGAAAAGGACAGAAATTAGACTTGAACAATTAATTCTTAATTTATTACGGGCTGAGCTTAAAAATTCCGTCACTTGCCAGCAGGGCGGCATGCAGCAAAGCGGCAAGTCTATAAATTAAAAAAAATTCGGCACTCGGAAAACACACTAAAAATACTTACCATCAACATCCAACCTCTGTAGACCAGTCCCAATAAGATCAGGGTCCACGTCCCGAGCTCTCACACAAATCTGATCAGCGAATTCCCTCACCGTCATTCTTGGTACATTTTTACACTAAAACCAAAACAATCCACTCAGTTATAATTTTACCTCTAATCCTTCCATCGTGCATGTTCCCTGCCACGTATAACTTAAGTACCTTCAAGGCAACAGTAATCAAAAAAGAGATCTTCTAGCCAAGTCTATTAACCTAAATTAAGTTCATTATTTTAAATACTTTAAATTGCAGGGATTGTATTTTGAACGAGCTGATACCCGCGACTTCGTACGCTTGGATTTAGGTTTTTAAAAATCCCGAGGGTAGGTACTCTTTAATTTCCCGGGATAAAAAGTAGCCTATGTCACTCTCCAGGTCTATGTAACTATACCCATGCAAAAAATCACCTTGATCCGTTGCTCCGTCACGGCGTGATTGAAGGACAAACCAACAAACAAACACTCTTTCGCATTTATAATATGGGTACTGAATATCTTACCGTGACATGGCATGATTGATATTTTTTATCGTGTCCTTGGCAGAAATTTTTCCCGTTTTCATGTCTGAAAAAAAGTAAGGAACCATATATATTAGGTAGGATAATAATGATAAATTAGCTTCAAATCGTTTATCGTTTGAAGATACGCTGGCTGAAACGATTTTCTGCAGACTCCTGGCAGAGTGACAGCGAGGAAACTCTCGGTTTGATCCTGAATCGATATCTGTCAAATATTAAGCTAGGGGTGACGTTCAATAGTCCCTGGCGCTAGGACTTTGAGGTCGCGGGTGGCTGGAGTTTGGCTCTAGCCGGCGACCCTGAGAAGTCGGCAGCTTGCTGTGGCACAAGCTGCTGTGCCTACATGCAGGTGCATGAGGCCAGAGAAGTATTTTCTCCAGGATGAGTCGAATGGACGTCGCGTAAGAGAGGCACTGGCGTACGTTCCCGGAGCGTCTCAATACCGCGCTGAGGAGGGCCATCGAGGGGGTTTTAGTGGGTTTTTATGGGGTGGATTTCCCCCTCGAAAAAAAAGGCTAGGGGTGACGTGATTTCAAAGATATCGTTGTTTCATTACTGAACTAGGATACTACATTGGACGCCTGCCATGCCAGTGTAGGTGAAGCCTCGATATTTTGTTACAAATTCCATAACCGTCGTGAGCTGTGCTCCTGGTATAGTCTTACCTCGGTCTAGTACATCTTCTGGTAGCGATAGCCACGCCAGCAGCGGCGGGCGCGTGCTCCTCATCCAGCAAGCACGCGGACGCGCACTCCGACCACCTGGACCAGCGGCCCCAGCTCGCGCTGCCCACAAACACTCCCACACCCCGCGCGCTGCCCTGCTCCACACACTCACCGCCCCTGCAGTACTGTTGACAAACAATAAAAAATACATAACGTATTGGAATTAACGTTGGGGTCCCAAGGTGCTAGAATGGCGACCTCGCACCGGAAGGTGCAGTGTTGGAAGACCCCTCACTAGGTGGACGGACGGCATCAGACGAGTCGTAGGTAGCCGCTGGATTCAGGCCGCGCAAGACCGTGGCGTGTAGGAGTCCTTACAAGAGACCTATGTCCAGCAGTGGACGTCTATCGGTTGATGATGATGAACGTATTGGAATAATACCTTCTTTGACCTAGTATGTTCTTGAAGAAATATCGGGAGTACTACCAGGCCGGGCTTACTTGGTCACTTGAATCGAGATGCGGCTGCCACCCAACTTGGGGCACCGATTAAAAGGTGAATTTTTCAGATGAAAAATAGACGAGGACTGCATGAAGGGGTATGGAATAAAGTCTTCTTCGACGTACCACGTTCGCGGCGTTTTATCAGGAACTTTTAGGAAATATAGGGAATACTTATATTTCCTGAGATTTAAAGACTTAACTAAACTAACTAATTTAACTGACCATATTGGACTCTCAAAATTTGATCACTCTAAAGTTTGAATTGTCATTGGTAGCGAAGTCAGATTTTCGAAGGAATATTGAATTAGGGCAGAATTATGTTATTGGAAAAATCCAGCCTACTGATTCGCTAACTCAGTCTCTAAGACTGAATAAGCCGAGCTTATTAGACATATTTATTTTTAATCCGTTGAAGGTTTGCTACAAAAAAATAATTTATTACCACTCAATGAAGCAGCAATGTAGAAGCAACTAATGTCAAATGAGCTCGGTGGCTATCATTCAGCGTTAGACGCTGAGTTGGTGATTCATCCCGCTGTTCTAATCATTGCTTAGTATTAGCTGATATCTTTATAAAATTTCTTACCATATCTTCACCACATCTGGTCCCTTCGAGCGCAGGGTGCGACGTCCAGGTATACCTTTCTCTTTGGCAATGTAAATCTCTGCAAATATCTTCTAAATTCTGCGCCCCAGAATGTCGACTGCCACGGCCGTATTTGAGCATACCTAAAACGATTAAAGAGTAAAGGCTATTTTCATTGGAATTCATAGTTAAAATAGGGGCTTTTTTAGAGGACATAGTTAGTCATATTCAATCTTTATGCAATGCATTAAGGTTGTGTATGACACAATATGTCTGAATCGTCATCCAAAGAAGCCCCTATCTTGACTATGAATTCCGGTGTAAGAGGTCGGCCGCCTCCTCTTCGAGGGTTGGTGCCAATTTTGCTCGTGATATTGAATTAAACATTTTGTTTTGCCAACTACTTCGTATTCTCTTGCTTTATTCTAGAAATATATTTGATTGCTTTTACTAACGTTTCTGTTAGAAATTTCAATAGGGTTTTTTAACCCTATTGAAATTTCTAACAGAAACGTTAGTAAAAGCTTAAAAGTTAGCAGTGTAAGTTTTTACTTACACTGTTGGTCTGCGTCAAATCTTTCACCCGGTAGGATCCCTTCTGCACTATGATCTAATTGACCTGCCGAATTACCGTGGTCCAGAAGACATCTAGATTGTGATGTGCTGAAAGTCAACCAACATAAATATTTGAGACATGCATCGTTAGTTTATTTTTTTCCTCTTCATCATCACAGATTGTATAAATATTTACAGTGATTTGATAGATCTGACTAACAAAAATTGGAAGTCCTACTCGTCCCTTGCAATGCTTTGTAGATTGCTTTTATGGATGGTTAGTGATGTTTCATTGTCAAAGAAACCCACTATTTTGATATGTTATACAAACGATTTTTTTTGTTTTAGCAAATGAACAGTGAATACCATCCATATCTAGTAAAATTTATTTTGCTGCGCAAGAAAATCGCAAACGGCTGCAAATATCACAGTGCTGGCAGAGCCGAGAAATTTGCCATTGAATGCGCAAAGGCACACTTTTCAATAGGAACTGAAAGGGTCAGCAATATTTAGCGCTTTGTGACATCAGCACCATTGGACTGGGTGAGTAGCGCTGACTTCTGTTAACATCATCAGCCAATGCAGCTGAATCTGCTACACGCATTTCATATACCCAGAGTATTAAAAAATACGTTGCGTAATCTTACGGGTCTTCTTATGGCAAGTGCCTGGATATAGTACTTATCTTTATACTTACTCAAGGAACTTCTGTAGGTAGTTTCTACTGCATTGGGACCAGGTTATCTTGCCGCTTCCAAGAGTAGGGCTCATGATATACGCAGTGGGGTCGCAGCCATTATCTGCTAGAGGACCGTCGTGGCGCATTCCTAAACTGAAAAGAATACAATTAAGTAATTAAGTTAACTTTTTCTGCAAGTCCTGATGGTTTTAGAAGAGAAAAATTATAGTTTTCAGTGTCTTACTTCTGGGCAGCCGTACCCTCTAATATAGAAAGTGGAAAAAATCCTTTTACACACGTAAAGTGCGTATATCCGAGATAGTATCCGAAGGCTTCGTCACCAATCTTTGTGTTTTTCTTTATCCTAAGAGACTTGAAAATCCTTAGGGGTAACTTTCAAAAGGCTGAAACATTTCTAGTGGAGAATGAATTTTCAACACTCGGACAGGGAAATAAATATGCCTTTTTGAATATACCTAGTATAGTCTCTAGTCACCTACTGAGATCTATAGAGAGCACTTGGACTTTGCTCAGACTTAAGATTGAGTTAAAACGAGACAGATTTATGTGAGAGGTATAGCTCTGTCTTATGTCTAAGCTTAGTCAGAGTGCGCTCTATAGAAGTCACCCTAGAGATTGCAAGGCTAAGACTACTCCAATGATCTCAGCCTCTACAAAGTCTGCCCAAGACAAAAATTACAGCTTTTGACTTACTTGTGTCCAATTTCATGTGCAACGACATAAACGCTTTCAAAATGTCTCCCTTCGTTTACAGTGCAACTGCTGGTCACAGTGCACATCCCGGCTACAGGGGCTAAACCTACAAAAAAAAACATGATCCATATTACTGGCTGCTAGAGATACATGAAATACCGATTGGATTTTCGGCGATGATACGGACTGATTTGCACAATATCACAGGCTCAGTATAATAATGCAGCATCGCAAAATTATCTTGGTTTGTAGGCATGGCGAGTCAAGTGACAAACTTGCGCTGTAGCGTACAGCGCCAAATCATAGTATAAAGAGAGATTCAAAGTAGTCCGACGCCCTTGATCTGGTGCACAGACCACCACCTGTTAGACGCCTAATAACCGGACATCCCCGATCGCTAAGCTTAGGCAGCTGCTTAGCATAAAAGTCGGCCAACGCCCGTTTGGTACCCTCATTCCTCACATTGTGTTGATTACGTAACTTTTGAGTTCACCAATCACAACAAAGCATTCTCCCCTACCCCCCGTCAATATTTAACGATTTTGTTTCCATGCAAAACCTTGTATATGCGTACTCTTGGGATTGAATTCTTTGTGATCTGGTGGTAAATGACGACCTCGACGACTCTTCAACAGGGCTTACGTACACGTAGGCCATTTTGTAAACGGTAAAATTGCGGAAGTTGGAGTATTTTGGCCATATTATGAAAAATAGCAAGTACGACCTCCTCCAGTTCATAATTCAGGGGAAAATAGCCGGCAGAAGACCACCTGGCCGAAGAAGAACATCATGGCTCGAGAATTTTCGCCAATGGTACGGGAAGAGTACCCGTTCTTTTCCACGCAGCAGTGTCCAGGGTGCAGATAGCCCTAATGGTTGCCAACCTCCGATAGGAGACGGCACTGTCAGAAGAAGATGTAATATCATATTATCCGTAATAATTTGTGACCAAAGTGTGTTAAAAAAGTCAAGCTACTGCGCAGGTTTGTCACGTTACACGTTGTTTGTTGCAAGGCCCCAAAAAGATTTTCAATAATTGTACAAAAAGTGTTAAGAACTGAAAGCAATTTTGACCATTACGTGGCCGTTTGGGGGAGAGCTATAAGTTTTTACAGATAAATTATTAAGTTACGAAAACCGATTACTAATACAATTTCATGATCATATTTATTGTTGGCAATTTAATTAATTTGATCCAAGAACTAATCCACTTTTGCAATTTGGTGGTTATGGAGTAATGATCATTATTTTTAACTCATCTAAAGATTGGACGCAATGCGAATGAGAGCGTGTCAAAGAATGGTACGAAATCAATGTAAGGCAGTTGCACAAAACTTATTCGCCCAAACATCTAAGACCTATTTTTTAAGAGTTCTTTTCACTGTTTTTTTAAAAGAATATTAGCCAAGTTAATTACTGACTAATATTCCCTTTTCCCCTCCAATTAAGCGTAAAGCTTGTGCTAGGAGTTGGTACGACAGTAGGGCAACGGGTGGGATTTGAACCGGCAACCTTTCAGAATTCAGCCCGCTCCTTTAACCGTTGAGCTATTGAGGAAAGCTACTATTGCGAAGGTGATAGGCAGTTGGTCTAGTGATTGGTTGGTGTACTTACCTACAACTTGACTGCTCACTTTTCCATTTTTATTGACGACATACAAATCCAATCCAGTTAATATCAGCGCGTGGTCCCAATGCAATGGATCATTATCCCCTGGTGGATTCTCCAATCGTTGCCACGTACAAAAGTTACTCAAAAACCTATCAATATCATGAGGTCTCTTCAAATTCGAAGGGTCTTCGTGAAGGATTTCTAATCTCTTCAAAATAAAATTTACTGGCCTTCCCAAACTTGGGTCGTGGTATATAAGTTGTACTGCATTTATCATCGCTAGTACAAATCTAACTAACTCCCTTTCTGTATCCGTTGGAAAGTTAACTATCATGTGCTTGTATAAATCTCTGTCTACGAACACAGCTGTTTCGACAAAAATCGCTGGTAACACAGCTCTTTTCTGTCTATTTTCTCCTAGCACTAGTTTTCCCACAAAATCTTGTATAGTTTTATTCCTATGAGCTAAATTTAATTTAAATTGGTCTAAGCTATTCCCATTTGTAATTGTATCAGCTATAATTTCTCGTTTTCTTCTATGCTTAGTCCATGTTTTAGTTTCTTCGGGATTTTCAAAGAATGTAATGTTATGTTTCTCGATACAAATGTCTACATCTTCGTCATTTGTATACTTAGGGAGGTCAAAAATAGATTTTTTGACTATGATGTGTGGTTTTGAATGTTCGTTGTGGAATCTTTCTGGCAGTGGATGTATGTAATAGTAACTATCGTTTGACTTGACGACTCCTCTCTGAAACATTATAACTTTTTGGATTACGTGACCAATGAAGCGATGAAGCATAATGTTGCAAATTACAACAAATGATACCAGACATTGTTACGGCATGTTCACGAAAGAATTCTTGGTTAGTGATACTACAGATATTTTGGTTCGCCGATTTCAGTTGTGATTACGTTATAAGTCTTTAGACTTGATGAAAGTTCTTTATTATTCCCTATAAATAAGTAGGAACTAGATAAGAAAGATGAAGACTGTTAGTTCCTATAAATCTATAAATCTAAGACAGTCCTGTCATTTGTGTTTTGTGGTGCAATAAAGAATATACACACATACATAGAGTAGGTATACGTTATTCTTATTATACTAAAGTCTAGTCTAGAATCCCGTGGGAACTCTTTGATTTTTTCGGGACAAAAAGTAGGCTACGTTCTTTCCTGAGGTGAAAGCTATCTCGGATTTGATAAATGCTAAAACTACAAAATGGGGCAAATGGTTATTGGTATTGGATTATGTATAGGCAGTATAACAATTAACAATAACGCTAAGTTTTTGCTAGCGTTCCGGTTACAACCTGTATAAAACTTACCACATCTTCACAAACATACAAGGCAGCATCTTCACTTCTAAAATAACATAAATCTATCTCCTCATCAGTACGCTGGTCCAGCCCAGCTTCTGTACCGTTCGACCATCTCTTCAGCAACAAGAACTGTGGATCCAGGAGACTGTTTCTAGGACTCCGTTTTATATTTAAGTGTTTCTTCAAATGAGCTACATCATCGTTATCGTGAAATAATGATCTTTTGCGACGTTTCGGTCGTTTCATGTGTGCTATTTCAAATTCTGCACCTGAAAAATATTGATTAAGTAATATAAGTTCCTCAAATTGCTAATGCGTTATGCATGACCATATATATTTTTTTGTGTGATGATGTAACTACAAGTTCACGGTTTTCAGATGTTTCCCCTAATGTCTGCTATAAGACCTACCTACCTGCCAAATTTCATGATTCTAGGTCAACGGGAAGTACCCTATAGGTTTCTTGAAAGACAGGCAGACAGACACCAAAGTGATCCTTTAATGGTTCTGTTTTTCCTTTTGAGGTACTGAACCCTAAAAAGTACGAAAAAGTAAAAGTTCGCTTATAAAATTTTTCGCAAAATATGTAGTAGGCAGTACTTACCTTCATGGTTAGCACCAAGTAGGAACACCTTTTCCGTCTCTGAGAGATGCTCGAGCAGCTGATTCTTGTGTTCCTGTAACAATTAATTGTATAATTTAAATAAAAATATTATTTGTATGCTAATGGTTCATAATAATTGTGATGTTTGGTTTTATCTGTGCATCTAGAATTAGCCGATTATGCACGTTCATACATCAGGAAGCATCAAAGCTGAATGCTGACATTGAAGTATCAAAATAAAAACAATCTTTGCTCAGAAATTCATAAATTATCTCGGTCCTAAACTATACAATGCAATATGCAGAAAGATATTGCTAAAAGATTTTACAAGTAATAAACTGAAAACGCAATTAATAAAATATCTCAATGCTCTAAATTATAACGAAACTGAGGATCTTCTGATTAAAATAATATGATTGAAACAAACTAGCTAATATAAACAACAAATAATACACATACATACACATGCACCCACACAAACACACACATACACACCTTAACACACGCACACACACACTCGCATACATGCACACCACAATCACTTGTAATAGACACCGGTATAACATGTCCGACCTTAGCGCACCAAATTGTAATAACATTTATTCAACTTTTTAGAAATGGAGAAGGCAACCCACTGTAATACAGTGTTTACTAGTACAGGGGTTGCCCATTCATTCATGTGAATTAAGTACTGATTCCTTTTAAATCTTGTGCCCTGAATAGAGGTGAAATGGTCTAGCTAAATGTAATGTAAAGAATATTAAATTAAATTTAAATTTAAGTGTAAAATAATAGTCAAGAGTCAAGACTCAAGTGCAAGTTGCTATGAGCAACTAATTCCATCGTAACATCCGCATTAATACGTTATCATGAACTAAAAGGTATGCAGGCGTAATGTTTACAGTTACAGTAGACTCAAAACAGGCTGATTAATTGATTGATTGATTGATGGATTAGTCCTAATATGAGGGGAAAAGTCCTCATCATCATGATCAACCCATCGCCGGCTCACTACAGAGCACGGGTCTCCTCTCAGAACGAGAAGGGTTTTGGCCATAGTCTACCGTGCTGGCCATGTGCGGATTGGTAGACTTCACACACATTTGAGAACATTATGGAGAACTCTTAGGCATGTAGGTTTCCTCACGATGTTTTCCTTCACCGTTAAAGCAAGTGATATTTAATTAATTAAAACGCACATAACTCCGAAAAGTTAGAGGTGCGTGCCCGGGATCGAACCCCCGACCTCCGATTAGAAGGCGGACGTCCTAACCACTAGGCTACCACAGCTGCTTGCAGGGGAAAAGTAAGTTGTATCTAAACTAACATGGAAATAAAACGTCAGGCATTAACCTCGTCGGCCGATTCGACTTGCAGGCAATAACTATTGTTCTACCTGGGTCTACCTGTTATTATCGCCCGCCGAGAAAATGACCTCGACACTTTTTGACAATGGATATTTTTCACACGGATTCCCGTGCCTAATCGAATTTCATGTTTGGTCCATGTTAAAACTTCATAGCGAGTTTTTTTGACAGCGATCTCGTCTGATGGTAAGAGACTTTCAAGTCTTTTTGAATTGCAGTAATCCAGAATATGTAATGCAATGTAGGCAGGTATAGTACAGGTCGAGATGGCAATTGGGGTATGAGGCGGGGGGAGGCCCCGCACATCCGCACGTCACCCGCGCTATCTCGCACCGGGTTAGCGCAAGCGCTGTGAGGGTGTGCGGTTGTCGCGTACTATACTTTCCTGCTTATCTACTCGTAGAAGACAAGAACCGGTCATTATTTATGTTCACACGAGACGGACACGTCTTGCCAGGCAGACATACCTACAATACACGGCAGAAAGTAATGTACATCGACCTTTAGAAGGACATAGCGGATTTGTAGAGCATTATCTCTGTCGTTGCGACAAAACGTCGTATAGGTATGAGTGACAGAGACAATGCTCTACAAAGCCAAAATTTCATTCTAAAGGCCGATGTACCTACATTATTTTCGGCTGAGTACTGTAAGTCCGAAGAAAATTAGGAATTATTTCCTCCTCCAAAAAAAATCTCAGACCTCTACACGTGTATGTGCAGCAACTCAGCAACGTGTGAGTAAAACGCTGTTAACCTATGCTTTACACCACCAACCAGTGTTACAGACATCAAAACTGCTTACGATTATCTCGTCTTGTTCCGTATTTGTTTTACCAAGTTATCTTATCTTATCTTAAACATGGGAACTTCCTTTTTCCGCCTTCAAAAAAGTTCTCCAATTAACCATAATGTGGCTTTTGATAAATTGCAAAAATATGTATTTCGTTTAGTAGCATTACGCAAAATGCGATCATTAATCGCAAATGAGCCAAGATGCCAGCTTCTGTAAAACAATGAAAGTGTTTGGATACGCGCGGTCTAGTTTTACGTAACATAAACGAATCGTTTGGTGGATTTACTCTTCTTGTCGGGTTGTTACTAAATTACGTTCGCTTGATCAATGATATACGGTTGCGAGATGAGACTGTTATGAGATAGGTTGAACTTATTTTGAAAAATTATTGGAAAAGGTATCGTCGTACCTAGTTGTCAACTGATAGACAGTCATTATATTATAATGAATCAAAAACTATTATGCATAAAAATAAATAAAAATCTGTTTTAGAATGTACAGGTAAAGCCCTTTCATAATATGATACCCCACTTGGTCTTATTTTGAAAATTGAAAATGTTAATTATTTGTTCATGAACACATTAATTTTTTGTCCTCCTACTTGCAAATTTCATGATTCTAGGTCAACGGGAAATCACCTATAGGTTTTCTTGACAGACACGACAGACGGACAGACAACGAAGTGATCCTATAAAGGTTCCTTTTTTCTTTTTGAAGTACGGAACCCTAAATCATGGATTTCATGGGTTATCAAAACACCATCTATAGCAAACCTATCGATATTCAAATCGTGATAGTTACCATCTGTTCCGAGCGTGACGGATCATGAATAGGTGTCACAATATTCCTTCACTACAATTGTCAAGGTAAGCCATTGCATCTGACATTACCAGCGCTATTGTGCACGGAATTTGTCAATATATCTATAGTACGCGACAGGTCGAGATGGCAACCGGGGTATGAGGCGGGGGGACGCCCAGCACAAACGCACGTCGCCCGAGCTAAATATATAATTATATATATAAAATATATAATTATATATATAAATTCGTCGGCGCGAAGGCGTTAATAGTTAATCGTAGTCAATCAAAAGTTAAATATTACCTTGTTAACCAAGTACTAAAATAGCCTCAGTGTTTGTAAAGTTGATTAATCATAGTGAACAATTGAAAGTGATGACGAATTGTTATTGTAAGCGAG
Source organism: Maniola hyperantus (assembly GCF_902806685.2). Lineage (NCBI taxonomy): Eukaryota > Metazoa > Arthropoda > Insecta > Lepidoptera > Nymphalidae > Maniola > Maniola hyperantus. Next base: position 11,479,691 of record NC_048555.1, read on the forward strand.
TGATTACGCATGTTTTGGTATAAATACAGGCGGACGACGTTTCAGGTTTCATTATTGCTTGAGACGTCGTGCTGCTCGAACCTCTCGAGATTTGCAATAAAAGTAAAGTTCAAACGAGTATTGTAGTTACATTCATAATGGATGAATATACTGAACACAGTGACGTCAGCAATGCTGACGTCACGCTTTTTAAAAATGGCTCTGAAACTCTTCAGCCGTCATATATATAAATAAAATATATAATCTAATACCTACTATTGTTCTTGTCTATAGGTATAGGACTATAGGTATGTGATAGATAGCCTTCTTCTAGAACTAGATATTCGGCGAATCCGAATTCGATCCCATACACACCTCTAACTTGTAGGACTTGAGCGTTTTAAGCAAATAAAATATCACTCATTTTAACGGTGAAGGAAACCATCGTGAGAAAACCTGTATGCGTATTCTTCATAATGTTCTCAAAGGTGTGTGAAGTCTGCCAATCCGCACTTGGCCAGCTGGTTGACTATGGTCAAACCATGGAGCCTCAATAGCTCAACCGGTAAAGGAGTGGACTGAAAACCGAAAGGTCGACGGTTCAAACCCCGCCCGTTGCACTATTGTCGTACCTACTCCTAGCACAAGCCTGACGCTTCGTTGGAGAGGAAAGGGGAATATTAGTCATTTAACATGGCTAATATTCTTTTTAAAAAAGAAAAAAAAAATGGTTGGGGGGAAAGGTTTAGCCATAGACTGTAGCTATCTTCTCCGTCGTAACACTCTTGGCAGAGAGGTCGTGGTCATCACGAAGTGACGTTTTTGGGGGCAGATGTTATATGCCTCACGAGCATTCGCCACTTCTCCCTGCTGGCCGATAGTCTGGTACATTCGTGCACGGGACCGCCCCCAGCGGACTTAATTTGGTCGGTCCATCGCGTAGGTGACCTTCCTCGCCCTCTGGTACCCTCCACCTTGAATATACCTTTCCCGTAATAGGCCAGCGATGGTTAGAGCTGATGACAATACTGATAACACCATACCAGCAAAGCCGTGGTTAGGACGATTTACATACCGTTACGATACCACGTAGAAGATATATTATTATGCAAGAAGTGGCACTTTATTTACATACTAATCGTCTGTCATAACTCCATAAATAATAACATAAATAATAACATAATGTCTGCATCGGAAAAATAATAATATGTAACTGATAATAATTATACTAGTATCTATAATAGTACATAAATCTGCATAATATCATAACCCACAAGCACGCACTCACGCATACTCTCTCTCCCACACACAAACACACACCCACACACACACAGACACACATACACTCACACATACACACACACATACATATGTTGTGAATCACCTACTAGGTATTTTTACTAGTTAATTGACTTTTATATTTTCATATTATTATATTATTGTAAAGCTTGTTTAAATTATCAAACGTACTGTTATAAATAATTTATATTTCATATCTATTTAAGTAATCTGTAAAAAATTGTAATCCTATTTGGCCTTATTTTCAGTCTGTTATTATGTAAAATTATATTGTATATATCGCTGTCGATTGCAAAAAACAATAAAAAAAAAAAAATAAAAAATAACTTAACAATTAACGGTAAAAAAATCATCAAACAACAATAATTAAGTGGTTTCCTTCCTAATAACTCATGAAAATAAAGCGAATTTTGCATGCATAATATCTGAAAAATTACACATCCCAACGCCTTTGTGTTAAATTGTAATTAAATTGCAATTAAAGGCAACAAAGGAGTGATATAAGATGTGGGAGATAAGACGACAATATGTGAGATTAACGTCTGATTGTAATTTGCTTGTATGATAAACTTTATGATTTTAAGCTTATTTCTTGGTTTAACGACATATTTTAATGTACTATATACGTACTGGTACATACCACGATTAATTTTTGTTTTTATTTGTCGATATTTCAACCCAATTGCAAGAACAACAAAGAAAGAGGGTAGTTCGCTACTGCCCATGACAGCTCGAACTTCGTCTCTCGCAGCACCGCAGTCCCGTCGTGACCGCGACCCGTGCAATTGGGTTGAAATATCGACAAATAAAATAAAAACCGGCCAAGTGCGAGTCAGGCTCGCGCAATGAGGGTTCCGTACTACAGTCGTATTTTTTCGACATTTTGCAGGATGATTCAAAAACTATGACAGGTAGGTACCTACATAAAAATAAATAAAAATCTGTTTTAGAATGCACAGGTGAAGACCTTTCATATGATACCCCACTTGATATAGTTATCTTACTTCGAAAATTGAAAATACTAATTGTTTTTGAATTTTTTTTTGTGATGCAAATTCACGGTTTTTAGATTTTTTTAGGTCAACGGGAAGTACCCTGTAGGTTTCTCGACAGACAGACGGACAGACAGACAGACAACAAAGTGATCCTATAAGGGTTCCGTTTTTCCTTTTGAGGTACGGAACCTTAAAAAATAAATACCCGTTATATACATTGAGATAAACTTTATGGTTGCTACCTCTCTTTGACAGGTACATAATAATCTAAAGTTCGTAGTTTTTATATTATTATCTTCTTTTATACGTAAAACTAGACTACCCGCAACTTCAACCGCATGGATTTAGGTTTTTTAAAAATCCCGTGGGAATCCCTTTAATTTTCCGGGATAAGAAGTAGCCTATGTCCTTCCCCGGGACACCGGGATGTACCTACTGAATTCCGTCAAAAAAGGTAGAGAGAGCCAGACCTTCCTTGCGCAGTTTGCGCAAAAAATGCGTATTTTGGGGAAATTTCGCGATTATTTTATATCGAGTCATATTGTGGCAATTGTGTTTTGGCTCTCGTAATTCACTAAAGAATATCTTTAACTTTTATTATATTAAAAAATAAATAAACATATTTGTAGTTTTTGAGGTCAAAACTTGATTCTTTGAACATCCGAAATGTGTCTCAACGCCGCTTTTGGGACGCATATCGCCTTAAATATTTTTTTATAATTTTCATCTTACTAAATAAGATCTTAGAACATAGATTATACAGTTATACTATTATACAGTTTTTCTACATAACATGCTAGCATGCCGCATAACGCAGTCTAATGATTGTCATTAAGATGATCTTTTGCCATGAAATTACAAGAATATAATATTTTTTGCCATGCGTGCAAACACACAGGGTCGAAATAATGAAAATGGCTTGAATGGGTGCGAGATGTAATTGCACTATTATCTTGATGTTAGTGCATTTACTGATAAAATGTTCATAATAATATTACAATCCAAAATGCGAAAGTGTGTCTGTCTGTCTGCTAGCTCTTCACGGCTTTTAAGTCATTAAGTATCACTTGCTTTAACGGCGAAGGAAAATATTGGAACAAGGTAACCTGCATTCCCAGCAATAATGTGCTCAAAGGTGTGTGTAGTCTGCCAATCCGCACTGGGCCAGCGTGACAAACCTAAACCCTTCTCATTCTGAGGAGAGCCGTGCTCATTATTGGACCAGCGATAGGTTAATCATGATGAATCTGAATTGTGCCTAAATATATCAGCGCATCTTCACGATCACTATTAACTTGAAGAAATATGACCTCATATTTCAAGGTCACTCTTTGTTTTGGAATATGGCATTGTAATGAACTTACGTTTTTTTAGTATCGCCTAATTCTATAGCGATTTCCTTACTGCATATAGGTAATTTAAAAGTAGTTGATGCCCCTCGACTTCCGTCTATACTCTATATACCTATCCTTGAATTGAACCCTTTGAAATCCTTTGAGAGAATGAAAATTGGGATAAGAACTTACAAATTTTCTAATTCCAGTCCGCTCCATAAATCATTGACCTATTGAGATGTTTAGAGTTATAATAAGCTTTCTGCATGAATCTATACCTATATAACTTTTACTAAGCTAAGTTTTATTTTGCGGAATGACCTGGGAACCCACCGCATTGTTAGCTAAACATATAAAACGAAAAGGTGACTGACTGACAGATCTATCAACGCACAGCTCAAACTACTGGACAGATCGGGCTGAAATTTGGCATGTACTTAGCTACTGTGACGTAGCCATCTGCTAAGAAAGGATTTTTGAAAATTCAACCCCTAAGGGGGTACAATTGGGGTTTGAGATTTGTGTAGTCCACGCGAGCGAAGTCGCGGGCATAAGCTAGTTTTTTTATATTTTTTTCTGAATAGTACCTATTAGAAATCACGTCATGGATTCCTGCCAGACACGCACTTTAATAAATTAAAGTTTAAGTTTAATAAATCGTTCCCTCCAGTGTTGGGGACAGTACGTAGAGAAACTTTCAGCTTTTATAAAATAAAGAAGGTCTGGCCCTCGCGGGCTCTCTCTCTCTCTCTCTATTACAAAATCTAAAAAGCAAATGTTTGTCATTTAAAAATAAATTAGTTTACCTAGTGTGGAAACTGGTGCAGTTTCAACAATTCACTCAAGTGTAACAGAAATACAAATGGGTACTTTATCACGCAAGCTGGTGTGTCAACGTTTTGTATTTGTACTGAACCGAGAAAGCTTAGAAGTTTCTAAAATCACATTGCTATAAGAAAATGGTCTTTTTGACGAAAAACTATGTTTCCGTATAACGTACCGCCAAATTACATAATGTAGATTTAGTCCGTACAAAATGACACCTCACGCGCCATTTTACCTTTATATGGGTGAACTGGTTCAAAGTACGGTTCACCTTTAAAATAAAGACTAAAATCGTACTTTTAACATGAAATTTGACACAAAAAGTTAAAATGACGCGTTGGGAGTTAGATTTTACGCGTAGGTAATAGATTCTTCGGCCGATAGATAGATATTTATAATGAAAAAAAAAACCGGCCAAGTGCGAGTCAGGCTCGCGCAATGAGGGTTCCGTACTACAGTCTTATTTTTGTGACATTTTGCACGATAATTCAAAAACTATGATGCATAAAAATAAATAAAAATCTGTTTTTGAATGTACAGGTGAAGACCTTTCATATGATACCCCACTTGATATAGTCACTCACTTCGAAAGTTGAAAATACTAATTATTAGTTCATGACCACAATTTAATTTTTTTTGTGTGATCTAACCCTAAATTCACGGTTTTCAGATTTTTCCCCAAATGTCAGCTATAAGATCTACCTACCTGCCAAATTTCATGATTCTAGGTCAACGGGAAGTACCCTGTAGGTTTCTTGACAGACGGACAGACAGACAGACAGACAGACAGACAACAAAGTGATCCTATAAGGGTTCCGTTTTTCCTTTTGAGGTACGGAACCCTAAAAAGATAAGAAGAGGTAAGTACTTTATATTGGTATCCGTATCTGTGATTAATTAAAAATACGCTATATTGAATAGATATACTTAACTGGATTCGAGGCACAACAGTGTATAAAGTGTATCTAATAAAGAAAGCAAAAAAGTAAAGTGACACAATTACATATATACTTAGGTACACAAACTTCATAATAACACCTAAGAATGAATACAAAAAGAAATTAGATCACACATAATTTCAAACACATTACACGGTAAGACATGAGAAAATAAATAGTTGTCTATTCATCCTGCATTATCTAATTCCCATGTAGAGTTCCTACATTAACCGACTACGGCAAAGCCAAAAGGAAGGGTTATGATTTTAGCAGTCTATGTATGTTTGTATTTATTAAACCTGGCAGCTACCTTGGTCAAAGAATTAGTTTGGCCATCCAGGGGTAATGCTGCCAGCATCTTGGGTACAATGCCTCGCTGCGGTTGTCTCGATGAGTTTTTAGATTTATATAACGTTTTTTAAAAAAAAGTAAAACTTTTAATTTAGATTTAAGTTTTTTTTTTTTTTAAAGAATATTAGCCATGTTAAATGACTAATTATCCCCTTTCCCCTCCAACTAAGCGTAAAGCTTGTGCTAGGAGTAGGTACGACAATAGTGCAACGGGCGGGGTTTGAACCGTCGACCTTTCTGTTTTCAGTCCACTCCTTTACCTGTTGAGCTATTGAGGCTCTATTGTCTATCCCTTTTTGAATCTAAAAGCATAAATAAATAATATAATTTTATTAAATCAAATCAAAATATGTTCCCCATTCAATTAAACTTTTACAAGTAGGTACTTTTGAATCATCATCCATGGTTCAGAATGTCTTAGATCCTACCGAGAAGAACCAGCTGGTTGCCTGCAATATGCACCACCACCACGCAGCACCACACAAATCCCAAAACACACTTGACGCAATCATCGATTCGGACGATCAATTTGGGATTTGTGTGGTGCTGCGTGGTGGCTGCTTTTCCCTGCATGTTTAGCAGTGGGAGGGCGGGTGGTGCATGCCGCATGCTGCATCTTGCACCATACAGATTCAAACTGTTTCAGCGGATTATGACAAATTAAGCTTTTGGTTCATTGTATATCATGGATTTCCGCAGAGTAACGCCTGCTTCTATACAACATTAGTCGGACTAGTGCGTAAAATAGTTCTTCAACTTCGGAACGTATTTTAACGGATTCGGAACGGATACAGTGCGTAACCGATCTAAATCTGTTATCTGGATGTTACATAAGGAACCTAATAATTAGCTTTTTGTTTGTCTAATTACTGTCGCACTGAGTGACTCGCTCGTATGTAAACTGTCGTAACAGTTACGCCCTAATTGTTTACACGGTACTATCTTTCTGTACTGTCTGCAGTCTGTGACTAACTGCCGTACTCAGAGTCGCTTAATCGTTACTTAAGTTTAGCTAAAACGAGACAGAGCTATATCTCTCACATAAATCTGTCTCGTTTTAACTCAATATTAAGTAACGATTAGCGACTCTGAGTACGACAGTTAGTGCTTTAGGGTGTTGCACAAAGAGCCTTAGCGCAAGTCATCATCAGCAACCGATACCCGTCCACAGATGGACATAGGTCTCTTGTAGGGACTTCCATACACCACGATCTTGCGCCGCCTGAATCCAGCGGCTCCCTGCGACTCGCTGTATGTAACTGTTGTAACAGTTACGTCCTAAATGTTTACTCGGCACTATCTTTCTGTACTGTCTGCACCTCTGTGGCTTAATGCTTTAGGATGTTGCACAAAAAGCATCAGCGCAAGTTATCATCAGCAACCAGCAACGTCCACAGCTGGACATAGCTGTCTTATAAGGACTTCAAAATCAAATGACAACAGTCTTATTCAAAATCTGATTTTTTTCCGGGCAAGTAGTCTGATGAATTATTTGTAATACAGAATACTAGCTCAATCTAAAGCTGAAAACCGTAATAAATATTTGAAAGAAATCAACGCGCGCAAAGCTACTCCATACCAAAAATGCGTTCTAATAACTTCTATGATCCTATTTGTATGTCGGTTTTGCAATGCCATAGGTACGTACCAATTCAATGCCCCCTTTGTATAATAAATGGTCACAAAAACTAAAACATACTGTGACCAATGCATTGAATACGGTTAGTATATGGAGAGAAAATGAACCGGCTTTGGCAGGAAAGCCTGTGCCTTTGACAATCGTGTCAACTAAAGGTTTGTAGATTAATTGATTCAGTAGATACTGACGTCGATTCTGTTGTCATTCTCTAAACTAAATTTAGAGTAGGTATCTGCATCTTTTTCTTTTTAATATTTCTAAAAAAATACAGAACATGAATTTTACATTTAAGGACTCTAAATTTTAGTGCGCTCTACAAATTTAAATAATAGGCTCGCGATTGGCAGCTAAAGTCACGGGATTTGACAGCTCAAGCTGATACTCGCGGCTTCACCCACGTGGATTTTTAAATGGCAGCTGACGCGGCTTTAATACCAATTTTGCCTACATGAACAGATAAGTTGGTGGCACTGTCCGCTAATAGATCTGTCAGTCTGTAAGAGACAGGGAAGCTTTTAAATTTGTTATAGATAACTTATAAGTATGTACGCGACAGGTCGAGATGGCAATCGGGGTATGAGGCGGGGGGATGCCCCGCACACTCGCACGTCACCCGCGCTATCCCGCACCGGGTTAGCGCGGGGGCTGTGCGGGTATGCGGGGTGTCCCCATCCCGATTGCCAGCTCGATATTGAATTGTCGACCTTGTCACCCATTTTATTAATCATCAGTACCCTTATTATAAATGTGAAAGTGTGTTTGTTTGTTGGTTTGTCCTTCAATCACGTCGCAATGGTGCAACGGATTGACGTGATTTTTTGCATGGGTAGGTATAGGTAAAGACCGGGAGAGTGACATAAGCTTATTATATTGAATTACGAGCCTCAATAGCTCAACGGGTAAAGGAGTGGACTGAAAACCGAAAGGTCGACGGTTCAAACCCCGCCCGTTGCACTATTGTCGTACCTACTCCTAGCACAAGCTTGACGCTTAGTTGGAGAGGAAAGGGGAATATGAGTCATTTAACATGGCTAATATTCTTTAAAAAAAAAAAAAAAAAAATTATCCATGAAAATCAAAGAGTTCCCACGGGATTTTTAAAAATCTAAGTCCACGCGGATGAAGTCGCGGGCATCAGCTAGTGTTATATTATATTTGAACATGTTTTTACCACAAGTGTATTGTGCGTGCACATCAATCATTGTTTCTACTACCTTCACTAGTCACGGCCAGGGCCAGTTATAGTCCGCGACTGGTCGAGATGGCAATCGGGGTTTGAGGCGGGGAGACACTCCGCACACCCGCACGTCACTCGCGCTCACCTGCACCGGCTTAGCGCGGGAGCTGTGCGGGTGTGCGGCGCGTTCCTTCCCCGATTGCCATCTTGACCTGTCGCGTACCAACTAGCTAATGACGCACTGCACCATCTATAATATATTGAGTTTAGTAAATTAATTTTTTCGTGAACAAATTTTAATTTTTTTAGGATGTAACTACAAAATACCTACCGGCCAAATTTCATGATTCTAGACGGGAAGTACCTACCTACTACCCTATAGGTTTTCTTTACAGATAGACAGACAGACAACAAAGTGATCCTATAAGGGTTCAATTTTCTTTGAGGTACGGAACCCTAAAAACGTGGTAGGTACTGTAACTAGGTAAGCGAAAAAAAATTCAATGCCACTTAGAAAATGCAAAATTGTTACAAAATATTGGAATAAATTTTCTAGATCGATGGAATGCAGCGATTGTTACCAAGGTAAACACTTTACTAATAGGCTAGCGATTTACGAAACTACTAACAAATAACTGGACCAGGTTAACCTGAATTAGTTTCGCGTGAATATTTAACGAATATTTACTTTTATATACAAAATTGCACAGTTATACGGTAGGTAGGTACCTACCTATAGATAAATATCAGCTGTTCTTGATAGGGCCTTTTCACATGGCGAAATTTTCACGTGCGTTTTATGAACGCACGTCGACAGCGCTGCGAATTGCATTGCGAGTGTATTGTTGAAAAAATGTATCGACACATCGATATATTTTTTGATATACCTACATATCTATCTTTATGGAAAATGTTGGTATACTTAATATTTGGATGTACGTATCGGTATAAAATATCAAGTAAGTATTGAAAACATATCAAACACTATCTTTTTTAATAGCATTTCCGTTGTCACCATTGCCCTAAACAGCTCGTATTCAGAGCGCTGAGCGGTAGATATACAAAACACAGACCACCACCTATAAACGCCCAATAGCCGGACACCCCCGATCGCCAAGCACCAAAGAATTTTCAAAATCCGTAAATTTGAAATTAGATGTATCAAAATCCATTGCGGAATTGATTACGCAGTGCGCGCGCCTCCATATAATTCTATAGTTCACAGATTTTGCGGGAAAAAACGTACGGTTTACCGTGGTGCGCGCTAGCTCTAAAGTAAAACTAGGTCTCATATAGTAATTTTCTTAGGCTTAGATTAGGCTCTAGCTTAACAATCTAGTCCTTAAAACTAGTTCACGAAAATACTAGTTTCTATAATAAATGGTAACATAAATAAGTACAGGTGCATTGAAATTTAAATTCAATTCAATAACTAAGTACGCAAAGTTCGCCCAGAGTCCTTATGGGCTTTAATTAGGCCCTACCCAACGACCTCGTTTGTGCATTCTGATCTAAAATTTTCGCAAAATTCAACTCGTTTTTTAGGGTTCCGTACTTCAAAAGGAAAAAAGGAACGCTTATAGGATCACTTCGTTCTTTATCTGTCTGTCAAGAAACCTACAGGGTACTTCCCGTTGACCTAGTATCCTGAAATTTGGCAGGTAGGTAGGTCTTAAACGCACCCAAGATTGCTAATAAGCTAATAGATGCCACAGTAGGTATTTCCTTATTTGCTTATTTATTTAGCAAGAATCGATATTAATAGGAATCGAGACATTAATAGACCGAATCGAATTCAAATATTGATTAAAACTTTGTTTCATTATGATATTGGTATTTCGTCAATCGAAATGAATTACGTGATTGAAGGACAAACCAACAAACCAATAAATCAACAAACAAACACACTTTCGCATTTATTATTATAAGGGTACTGAACTACTGATGATAAGGGTACTGATGTACTGATTTGTACTTCAATGTTACCCAAAACACGCAAACGCAGTGTGCGGACAGGCCGGTATACCGGTAGTAGTAACAGGTAATTAAAACCAGTTCGGTTGTACGGAGTGTCTACTGTGGGTCAAGCATGAACCTGTTAACAACTAAAGAATGTTCCTACCAAGTTGAAGATGCAAAGTGGCCAAGGCCTGAAGATAACAATCGAAGATGGATATTCGGTCATATTGTGAGGTAACATGGACGGAGATTACTCAAGCTAACGACTAGTTGAGGCAAATAAATTTACTCTTATCTAAATTACTTATAAAATTGTTTAATTAGGACCTTTATGCATTATCTCCATAATTTACTTAAACCTGTTTTGCGAAATGTTCGAATATTGTTGGCTAATCTATTTTTCCTAAACTGAATAAAAAGGTAAACAAGTAGCTTTTATTATTCCCCTATTAGCTCGTTTCGATGAACAGGATATAGACAAAGGCATGTCAACAAGTGTCACAAGTCGACACTTATAGTTACTATGGGATTTAAAACAGTACCCTTATTATAAATGCGAAAGTGGGTTTGTTTGTTGGTTTGTCCTTCAATCACGTTGCAACAGTGCAACGGATTGACATGATTTTTTGCATGGGTGTAGATAAAGACCTGGAGAGTAACATAGGCATACTTTTTATCCCGAAAAATCAAAGAGTTTCCACGGGATTTAAAAAAAAACTAACTTCACGCGGACGAAGTCGCGGTCATCATCTAGTGCCTAATAAATGCGAAAGTGTGTCTATCTCAGCCTGTTACCTGTTTCACGAATTTATTGCAGAGATAGCTTGCATCCCGGGGACGGACATAAACCTACATTTTGTCACGGAAAAGCAAAGAAATTCTACGGGATTTTTAAAAACCTTATTCCGCTCGGACGAAGTCGCGAGCATCATCTAGTATAGAATAACGATTATCCTATTTTTTTCGCATAACTGGACGCTAGATCGTCATCCGCGACAAAAAGTCGCCACGGCTGAATAATTATGTAACTGGCTACAAGTATGACGTGCCGTGAACAGGTTTCCTTATGCAGTTAATCTGCGGTCAATGACACTTGCTCAGTTGCAGATGTGCAATGTGAAGCTTGTGGCACACTCAGTTTGCTATTTTTTTTTAATTAATAGAATTTATATACAATATTAAGTTTATGTATAGGAGAGGTTGATGTAAAATATTTCCTACCAGGTACTGTAGGCTATTTCTTATCAAGAAAGATCAACGAGTTTTCACGGGATTTTAAAAACCTAAATCCACTAGCTAGCTAGTCCTGAAATAATTTAAAAAATTATCCTAGCCGTTTTATCGGTTAGTTATCAACTTTTCTTTGAATATCAATGATTATTTTTCCGACCCAAATGTCGACCAATAGAATTGCACCATTCGACGTCACGTGGTACAACCTACATGGTATTATACTGATAATTTTTTGAAAATTTTCTCTGGTAGTTGAAGTCCACACGTCAAACTGACAGGTTGAATTCAATTGTGAAAATTGGAGATTTTAGCCGACATTTGGGACGGAAAAATAATCCCCCGAATACCACACGAGTTTCAAAATTATCTGGCATTTCCCTCAAGGTTCCCTGCAAACAAATAAAGTCGTCAAGTTTTTCAGGAAGTTTTTAACCTGAAAAACTTGACTCCTTCATTTGTTTGCAACGAACCTATCGGGAAATACCCGATAATTTTGAAGCTCTTGTGGTATTATAAGTGATTATTATCTTAGACGTTTGGAACACTCGTAGCTTTAGTTTTACGTTTACGTATTTTTTTTAGTGTATTGCAAATATCGTATTGCAAACTCAGCACTTGACATTCAGATAGTGTACAATTTGAATAAATGATTTGACTTTGACTTGGTCATTATTTTCTTCTTTTGGCTCGGTGTACGCGCAGCTTTAATCGCTAATAGGAATGCGACGTTTTCTCGCTCTTCCGAACCGCGATCACACGCCTCGTGGACACGCAGCCTCATCATCATGATCGCTAATCTATTTTTCTTTGACGTTTTAGCGCTTGACAAGATCTAAGCCAAATTAAAATTTCACAAGAATCTAAATATATAAAAACGTATGAAAAAGGTGACTGACTGACTGACTGACTGATCTACGAACGCACAGCTCAAACTACTGGACGGATCGGGCTGAAATTTGGCATGCAGATAGTTCTTATGACGTTGGCATCCACTAAGAAAAGATTATTAAAAATTCTACTCCTAAGGGGGTGAAATAGGGATTTGAAATTTCCACGGGTTAGGGTAGTCCACGCGGATGAAGTCGTCGTTGTGTCAATCTATAGACGTCCACTGCTGGTCGAGTGCTTTTATGTTGTTTCGGATTGACTATGCTGCGTATGCTCTACTGGCCGCTACAGCGTCACCGGGGAGGGTGGCGAGCGCGAAGCTCCGCCTGGGGGTGAACCCTAGGACTCGAAGAAATAATTTGAGAGGTCGGGGGGAACGTCCTCCTAAAGGCGCCTCATGTGAGGCTCGGACCACGGCTTAGGATGGCGTTGGGATGGGTGGATTTGTTGGACTATATTGGTTAGTCTGTACGCCCCCGAGGCCGTGGCGTGAGTCCACGTTCGGGTGACGTTAGAAATCGGGGACATCGTCTTCGCCGGCGAAGACGCTGTAATAAGGTTGAGCTGTGTAGCCCTACGGTATAGGGAGAATTGTCGGTCATAATTTGATCGTCGGGATCGTTAAGGACGTGCTTAAGGCGTCTTTTGTCGGACGACTACGACGACGAAGACGACTTTGGTCTTCAGGGAAGGGTTGGATGTCTCTTTTGGGTTGAGGGTAAGCTGGCAATAATAATAGTAGGTACTTTAACTTAAAAATATTTTATCCAAAAATTATACCGAACGAAAGTTCAAAACAATTTCGCTGTGCAACAAAGCGAGTCTGCTCACATGCGTATAGTTTTGTCAACAACATAATAATTACCTACCCGAAATTATTTAAGTAGGCTTCAAAACCATGACTTTCGACTGACTGCTAAAGTGATCTATTATTTCACGGTGTCTTTGAATCTGAGAAAAAGTTCAGATGACAACAATTCTCGAAGTTTTGTCGGGTTTCAGGTTGGCTGAATTGTTTTTTTTTAAAGAGTATTAGCCATGTTAAATGACTAATATTCCCCTTTCCTCTCCAAAAGCGTCAGGCTTGTGCTAGGAGTAGGTACGACAATAGTGCAACGGGCGGGGTTTGAACCGTCGACCTTTCGGTTTTCAGTCCACTCCTTTACCGGTTGACCTATGGAGGCTCGTAATTCATCATCATCATCATTATCATTTAACGACCTCCCTGGCGCAGTGGTGAGCGCTGTGGTCTAATTAGTGGTAGGTACCGGGTTCGATTCCCAGCAGGGGAAATTTGGGATTTTATGATTTCTTAACTTTCTCTGGTCTGGTCTGGTGGGAGGCTAGTTACCACTCTACCGACAAACCCGTGGCGCCTAACGATTAAGCGTTCCAGTACGATGCCGTGTACAAACCAAAGGGGTTTGATGAAATTTTCATACCCCTTCCAGGTTAGTCCGCTTCCATCTTAGACTGCATCGTCACTTACCACCAGGTGAGATTGCAGTCAAGGGATAACTTGAATGTCTCTTGTAGGGACTTCTAGGCGTACGGTCTTCGCTGCCTGAATCCAGTTTAACTCTTCAGTAATGGTGCTAGTCGGCTTAGGTATCTATGTCAGGAGTCAGGACTCTACTAATCTCTAGCTATATCAATGTAATACTTTTGTATTCATCAATGTAAATATAATACACACCTACGATCCACCTGTTTATGAAAAATTATTTTAAAAAATGTACCTAGAATTTCCAAATTTTTCCACTCTTGAAGGCGTTATGTTCTGTTTGTCAAGTCGGCGAATAATTCGGTATTCACTGCAGTTCACACGCTCTAAGATCGTCACCGACCGCGAAGAACGGGAACATTGTTATCTATAGTCGTGTATAACTGTAATTATATAAATGTCATCGCTCTGAAATAGACTAATTTATTTTATTTTTATTCTTAGTAGAATCTGCATTCCAAACCTGTGCGGTGGTAGAGTCACAGATAGACGTAGCTTTAGTTTTAAGTTTGCGTAATAATTATCACCACTATATCTTAGAAATCTAACATCTGACCATCAAAAAGCCTATTTTGAATTTTATTAATTACCTATTTTGAATAAATCATTTGACTTTGATTTTGACTTTGACTATTAAAGATACACTATAAGGGCGATTACGCACTGCATCCGATCCGAATCCGCGGCTCGATTACGAATCACCTGCATCAATCATTTAATGACTGCATCAATGTCAAAATATAGTTTTCCTAGCACGGTTCATGGAGACAGTCTATAAAGGATCGATGTGGACCAAATATATTGATAGTTGACAGTTTACTTGCAGTATCCAAAAAAAAATTGTATGAAAAATGCGATTGCGGACGCGTTTTGAAGTTGGATGTCATTTAAGGATTTTCACGGACGCGGATCGGATGAGTGCGTAATATGTCAATAATAAATTATTTCTCAGTGATTATTAAATAGAGGGTCTTCCAAAATACGTAAAGTCCACTATTTTTAGGGTTCCGTATCTCATAAGGAAAAACGGAACCCTTATAGGATCACTCTGTTGTCCGTCTGTCTGTCGGTCTGTCGAGAAACTTGCAGGGTACTTCCCGTTGATCTAGAATCATGAAATTTGGCAGGTAGGTAGGTAGGTAGGTACTAGGTAGGTAGGTCTTATAGCAGACATTCGGGGAAAAATCTGAAAACCGTGAATTTGTGGTTATGTTTACAATATTATTATACCATACCTACTGTACAAGCAATTGCAGCCCCGTGTATTGCTGGAGCGAGTCAAATCCAGTGGCCCTACCGCGGTTGTTTGACAGCTACAATGTCACGATCGCAATCATCTCTGATTGGTTAATGCTCGCTCACTATTGGCCACAATGCATTGCTGCAACATGAATCGCACAAATTCAGCCAATCAGAACAATTGAGATTTTAATAATGATTGATGCAGGTTTTAGACAATCGCCCTACAGGCTTTTTTATTATTTACATAGTCGACTGTATCATATATTTTTTTAGGAGCATAAATTTAAGACTTGCCTTTACACAAGTTTAAGAAATTTACTAAAACTGGCCCCGATTCTCTAGTCTCTCTCTAAACTAAATTTAGAGTATCTGCATCCTTTTCTTTTTACTAATGCTAAAAAAGGAACGGAACATGACTTTCACATTTAAAGACTCTAAATTTTAGTGCACAATACAAATTTAAACAGTAGGTTCGCGAGTGCGTGCTAAAATCACGGGTTTTACCATCTAAAAATTAAATTTAGAAATGTCAAACTGCTTCTGTCCTTTTCATATTACAATAGTAAGAAGAGGGTGCGAATACTCTAAAATTAGGTTGTGCTTAGAATCGGTGCCATTGTTTATGGAATGTAATCACGTGTGATGTAGTGTCACCTTATCTGGAAGTTCTCGAACTGATAAAGAAGGAGTTAGCTTTTGGCCCGCATTGTGTGTCTTCCTTTCACAGTGCCAGTGTTATCTCGCAGAGATAGGCCTATGAGAACTGTGTATACAGTGGAGTCACACCGCAGATAACTTTCAGACTTACACAATTGACGTACAGAGACATTACTGTGGCGGTTGGACCAGTTTCCAACTGAGATGGTATTGATAAAACCGTGTTTTGTTCTCAAACATAATAGTTAAATATACCTATTATGTAGCCAGTAATAGTCTAAATATCTCTACATAGTATAAAATAAAGTCACTTCCCGCTGTCTGTACGTATGTATGTATATATGAACGCGTAGATCTTTAAAACCACGCAACGGATTTTAATGCGGTTTTCACCAATAGATAGAGTAATTCAAGATGAAGGTTTATAGATATAGTTTATATTGGTTTGTGTTAATTTGTTGAAATATGACGATATTTAAACAAAATGTCTGAAGAAATCAAGCTTCCATCGAAAATTAACAAATATTACGCGCAACAAAACGAGACGGAGGCGACGGCGTTGTTGGTCGCATTAATATTAGTATGGAAGTATGGATTATTAATCACTCCTCACTGACACCACATTAGTATCTACATTGCATCCATGCGAGGCAGGGGCGGGTCGCTAGTCTTCTTAATTCTTAATTCTTAATAAATACATATAAGGAAAAGGTGACTGACTGACTGACTGACTGACTGATCTATCAACGCACAGCTCAAACTACTGGACGGATCGGGCTGAAATTTGGTATGCAGATAGCTATTATGACGTAGGCGTCCGCTAAGAAAGGATTTTTGAAAATTCAACCCCTAAGGGGGTGAAATAGGGTTTTGAAATTTGTGTAGTCCACGCGGACGAAGTCGCGAGCATAAGCTAGTATTAAAATAAAATAAAAATAATTTTTATTCAATTTAACTTTTAAAATTATTTTTGAACCGTCAGATGGATGGCATCTACCACTATTAAAGGAAAAGGTGACTGACTGAATCAACGCACAGCTCAAATTGGGAACCCATCGAATTTTGATGTACCTACAGTAGTTTTTGAAACTAATCGCCGTGGCATCGTTTAACGCCATGGTTCAATCAATTGACATTGTAAAAACATTCTCTAAAAACACATTGCGGTAAGCAAATAACGGTCAAAGCAGTTGCTAACAAAATAATTTCACTTAAAATCGTGTCGAATCATTCACAGTAGGTATGCGTTTTTGGAAGATATTTGAATAGAAAATAAAGGTTTTTATGCTAATCGAACAATTTTTTATCGATAAAAGATTTACAGTAAGCGTTTTAAAAGAGAAATTTGCTTTTTTAACGAGGTTCTCAATTCGTCGGAATCTTTTTTTTTTTTTTTTTTTTTGTATGTTCCCCGATTACTCGAAGACGCCTGGACCGATTTTGAAAATTTTTTTTTTTTTTGAAAGGGTATACTTCAAAGTTGGTCCCATTTAAATTTGGTGAAGATCTGATGAACATCTTCGAAGATAGATACTGGAACTCCTCAACGGATAAGAGTAAATTGCTCGCGATCAGTGTATAAGCTTAGTAAACAGTAGATTTTTAACCAGTCATAGCATAATTCCATGGGGCCACTAAAAATTGTGAAATAAAATTTTTTTACAAAAAAAATAAAAACCGACTTCGATACACAAACACTAAAAATTGAAAAATAATTTAATTTATTACCGAATATCTTATGTATACAAGAGTTAATATAGTTCCATAATAATATTTTTTGGGGTCGGTGCCAATGAGGTGCCATTGTGGAGTCTCATAAAAATATGAAGTCTAGACGATTCGCGCAGCTAAAGCTAATTGGCACCGGCACCAAAAAGTATTATTATGGAACTATATTAACTCTTGTATACATAAGATATTCGGTAATAAATTAAATTATTTTTCAATTTTTAGTGTTTGTGTATCGAAGTCGGTTTTTATTTTTTTTGTAAAAATTTTTTATTGAAAGAACTAAATTATCTACAGTTTCGTTTGGATAGCTTAGAATAGAGTTTTTTTAAAGTTAACCCAAGTTTAAACATAATATTATGTAAAAAATAAACAAATCATCCTATACGTTGTTTATTTATTTAATATAATAATTAAGTATCAATTTCAAACATAGACACGATTCGAATAATCATTTAATTACCTAATTTATTATTGAAATATTCATTAGATTTTATTTAAAAGATAAAATAATAATTTACGTGTTTACAATAATTTACAATAACATTTACGTAACGTTTATTTATATTAAGGATTTTGTAACGCTTTCATAAATATTTAGTGTTTAATCCTTTGATCACGTCTTGTAGATTTCCTCTTTGACATAAGCATGTTTGAAAATATTATGAACACTACGCTCGCCAAGGGAAGATTGGCAGACTTCACAACCTTTGAGAACTCTCATTCATGCGGGTTTCCTCACGATGTTGCCTTCACCATTAAATCATGTGACCAATTTAAATTGGGTATTTGACTCCTATTTTTTTATTACTTTATTAAAAAATGGGATAAAAATAATGACGTAAACTGAAAAAACTAATTAAATCGATCAAATAACAAGAAAGTTATAAGCATTTCAATATTTCTAATTAGACAGAGATAGCGATATAGCATTTTGACGTCACACCTTAGTAATGCCATAGTAGCTTCGTGCGGTTTCATACAAATTTTCGCTTTGCGAGAAAGGGATAGAAGACCCTCCCACTCCAAAATTAAAATGCCTGTAACTTTGTAAATCTTTGTTGGATTTTAATATTTTTTTCAGCGTACGTCATTATGTTTATCCTAGTTTATAATAAAGTAATAATAGTTATCTCATGACTCCGAAAAGTTAGAGGACGAGCCTGGCATCGAGCTGCCGACCACCTGAACATGAGTCCGACGTCTTAACCACTAGGCTAATGGTTCCATTGATAGGTATATATATATATATACCTATTAATGGAACGGTGACGATTTTTAGGGTTCCGTACCTCAAGGAAAAAGAACCCTTATAGGATCACTTTGTTTTCTGTCTGTCTGTCTGCACACGTAAGGCAAAAATCTGAAAGTGAACTTGTGATTACATCACAAAAAAAAAACTAAAATGTGTTCATGAACAAATAAAATTAGTGTTTTCAACTTTCAATGTAATATGTGGGGTATCATATGAAAGGGCTTTACTTGTACATTTTAAAACAGATTTTTATTTATTTTTATCTATGCATTTTATGTTTTTGATTTATCGTGCAAAATGTCAAAAAAATACGACCGTAGTACGGAACCCTCAGTGCGCGAGTCTGACTCGCACTCGCGGTTTTGTTCATATTATTATAGGACTGTAAGTATTTGGGATACAGCGAAAAACCACTATAAGGTTTAAAGTCATTACGTCTATACTATCATTAGTTGTACCTAATCATTTGTACCTAATTGTTGCATAGTTAAATGAATTCCAATATCATTTCCGATACAGCTTTCTAGCTGCGCATTGTACGAGGAAGCGAATGTAAATTATCTCGTCATCTCATCTCGGAACAATCGTTGCGTATCGTGGAAAGTGGTCGCCGCAATTTCTAATTTTAGCCTCTCATACGGTCTTCTTTATTAATGCGTTGTTATTCATAATATTTATCCATAATAATCCATGCTAATATTACAAATTCAAAAGTGTGTCTGTCTATCCGTACACATGGTCGTAGCCATGGTTTGGGGGTTTTCTGAATATTAAGCCAAGAATTTTGTGCTCGCTTCGCTCGCACTTTTATTGTAGCTGATTATTTTGACAGTAATCTTACATTTACCTATTTTGTTTTATTGTGAATGTTATATCACAAATATCGTGCTCGCTTCGCTCGCAATTTTATTTCTGTCTCCCTGTCAAATTGTAAGGTAAAATTTCAGTAACCAGATAATTACCCCAAAAAGATTCGGTTGAGGCCCTGATAAAACCCCCTCCGAATTCAATTCCTGGATACAGCTAATAAAAGATTTCGGCTTTGTAGAGCGTTGTCTCTGTCACTCATACCTATGTGACGTTTTGTCGGTCTCAACGACAGAGACAACGCTCTACGAAACCGCTATCTCTTTCTGACGGTTGATGTACAATATTCCTGCTGTATGTCTGTCTGCTTGCTTTTCATGGTCATTCCGTTTAATAAATAACCGATATTGATGAAGGTACAGAAATAGCTTACAACCCGGAGACGTACACAGGCTTCTTTTGTCCGAGCAAATAAAACAGTTCCCATGGGATTTTAAAAACCTAAATCCACGTGATAAAGTCGCGGGTATCATCAGTCTATTTGGTACGGAGATACTTGCATCCTGGAGACGGTTATAGGCGCAAGTTTTTATCCCCGAAAATCAAACAGTTCCCACGGGATTTATAAAACCTAAATCCTCCACGCGGACGGAGTCGCGGGCATCGTCTAGTTTATAATAAAATCTTTCTATAAGAGAAAAAGTGTGAAATCAGATAGTATTTAGTATTTACGCTTCATTAGCTCTGCCTATATTTTATTTATAACACATGATTATAACGCTTACCTGAATCACTGAATAATGCACACAAAAACAGAGAAAATAAATCTTTTCCTTATCAGGGTTCCGTACTCGAAAAGTGCTATCGGGACCCTATTACTAAGCCTCCGCTGTCCGTCCGTCTGTCTGTTTGTCAGCGGGCTGTATCTCGTTAACCGTAATAGGCAGAGAGTTGAAATTTTGATGTACCTATTTCCATTGCGGCGATAACAATAAATAATATTTATTTAAATGGCCAACATGAAAAAAAAGTGTGATTTCTTGTACGATGGTAATGTACCTTAGCGTGCGAGTCCGACTCGCACTTGACCGATTTTAAGAAAAATCTTTTTCTTAAGTATTTCTTTTGTGTATTTTTTATTTAGAAATCTTCGAGCATAAGCTAATTGTGAATAATTTACGAAAAACTGGGCTTGAATAACCTAGTCATGCATGAAATCAATAATAGCTCTAGAATATTTATTAGACCACTATAATAATATTAAAATATGATTCTTTAAAGGATTTAATATTATTACTTGTTAGGATTTTTACATTTAAGTAAATCTAGGGAAATTAAAACTGAACTGAAAATTTAAAAAAAAAATTTCATTGTTTCAAATAGATTGAATATAATATATATTGAATATTTTAAAAATCTTAAATCTAAATTAAAAGTAAAATAAAACAATATTAATAGTAAAATTTAATTGTAATAATAACTATAATATTTGTTTTCAACGTGTTTTGTTTAATTATAGACAAAGTATGATATTATATAAGTATGTAATAATATATGACAATATTTGTCAGTTATGTACAAAAATTATAAACCAGTTAAACAAGTCGTTACGAGATTTTCGCGATAATAATAAAATATACTGAAATTATGGAAAATGAACTAAAAATGAAATGCCAAGGTTTCGTAATATTAGAACTGGATGTTGTTAGAATTTACAAGTATAATAGTTTAGGTATAGGAAATGTTATGTAAAAGGTTTTGATATAATAATTCCAACCGTGAGCAAATGCCGTGAGCTTTTAACCAGTCATGTCAAATGTTCATTTCAGAAATTGCAAAAGTCACGTCGTCTATTGAACACAACGAACTTACGAAAAAATATAAAACCTTAGTTTTAGTACACGCAAAACCTGACAGTAGTTTGTTCGTAATCAGCAACAGAATCGTTGCAATCATTTCAAATCAATATATTAATCCATAACAAGTAGGTATACCCATACCAATATTAAAAGCCTCAATAGCTCAACGGGTAAAGGTGTGGACTTGTCAACGCTTCTTATTAAGTTGACAGTGCGTTCGCGGCCTATCGGAACTATTATGTAGATTATGCCTAAAATTAGTCTATGGTTAAAAATTGTACCTATATAAGAAATGTCAAAATAAACCGTTACATACACACAAACTCTCCGCTGAAGTACGTTGTTTCATTGTTCCTTCTCCGAACCTAAAAATTAGAAGATCTGCCTATCGGGTCTTCGGTGTTAGTTCAAATAACTAACAGGACTGATAACCGAAAGGTCAACGGTTCAAACCCCGCCCGTTGCACTATTGTCGTATCTACTCCTAGCACAAGCCTGACGCTTCGTTGGAGAGGAAAGGGGAATATTAGTCATTTAACATGGCTAATATTCTTATTAAAAAAAATATGTGTTAGTTGGAGTCGTAACTCGTAAATAAGCTGAAGAATGCGAAAGGGACGTTCAGAATGCAGACAGCACGCCTAAACCCTGAGCCGCGCATGACTTGATTGTGCAAGCCACGCGCGAGCTTTGTTTTCATTTCATGACGCCAATAAATTATTAGTTTGTACCTAATAAAACTAGCACCTTACAGGAATTTATATGATATGGTGGCGGATAAAAGACTAAAAAATTAATTTTAATTTCACAATAATAAAAATAATAAAAAACCGGCCAAGTGCGAGTCAGGCTCGCACAATGAGGGTTCCGTACTACAGTCGTATTTTTTCGACATTTTGCACGATAATTTAAAAACTATGATGCATAAAAATAAATAAAAATCTGTTTTAGAATGTACAGATGAAGACCTTTCATATGATACCCCACTTGATATAGTCACTCACTCCGTAAGTTGAAAATACTAATTATTAGTTCATGACCACAATTTAATTTTTTTTGTGTGATCTAACCCTAAATTCACGGTTTTCAGATTTTTCCCCAAATGCCAGCTATAAGATCTACCTACCTGCCAAATTTCATGATTCTAGGTCAACGGGAAGTACCCTGTAGGTTTCTTGACAGACAGACAGACAGACAGACAGACAGACAGACAGACAGACAGACAGACAGACAGACAGACAGACAGACAGACAGACAGACAGACAGACAGACAGACAGACAGACAGACAGACAGACAAACAGACAGACAGACAGACAGACAGACAGACAGACAGACAGACAGACAGACAGACAGACAGACAGACAGACAGACAGACATACAGATAGACAGACAGACAGACAGACAACAAAGTGATCCTATAAGGGTTCCGTTTTCCTTTTGAGGTACGGAACCCTAAAAACGCACATAACTCCAAAAAGTTAGAGGTGCATGCCCGGGATCGAACCCCCAATCTCCGAGTAGGAGGTCCTAACCACTAGGCTATCACAGCAAATTAACGTAACAGTATTATGAAATTAAGTAAGTAGGTATAAAGATCTAAATGAAATCTAAAAAAATCGTTTTCCACGACTGGTAGGTACCTACTATTTTTGCATTTAAAGTGGCCATAAAGAAGTCACGACCCCATCTTAGTTACTTACCTAATGTTTATCACGTTGTAGTTGTACCACGAAAGATTAAGATAAAAAAAACCGGCCAAGTGCGAGTCAGGCTCGCGCAATGAGAGTTCCGTACTACAGTCGTATTTTTTCGACATTTTGCACGATAATTCCAAAACTATGATGCATAAAAATAAATAAAAATCTGTTTTAGAATGTACAGGTGAAGACCTTTCATATGATACCCCACTTGATATAGTCACTCACTTCGAAAGTTGAAAATACTAATTATTAGTTCATGACCACAATTTGATTTTTTTGTGTGATCCAACCCTAAAATCACGGTTTTCAGATTTTCCCCAAATTTCAGCTATAAGATCTACCTACCTGCCAAATTTCATGATTCTAGGTCAACGGGAAGTACCCTGTAGGTTTCTTGACAGACAGATGGACAGACAGACAGACAGACAACAAAGTGATCCTATAAGGGTTCCGTTTTTCCTTTTGAGGTACGGAACCCTAAAAAGAAATCCTCATGTAGGTAGAAAAGACTTAGGTACCTATATACCTACCAGGTGATGCCCGCGGCCGCGACTTATCGTTCGCGTGAGTTTCGATTCTTAAAATCCCTGGGAACTGTTTGATTTTCCGGGATAAAACGTAACCTATGTCCTTCCCCAGGATACAAGCTATCGTTATACCAAATTTTGACAAAATCGGTTAAACGGATGGGCCGTGAAAAGCTAGCAGACAGACAGACAGGCAGACGGACGGACAAACAGACACACTTTCACATTTATAATATTAGTATGGATTTTATTTTTATACATTTTTCAATCAAAAAGCTTATTATAGTACGCGGCAGAAAATAATGTACATCGATCTTTAGAATAAGATTTCGGCTTTGTAGGGTGTTGTCTCTGTCACTCATACCTAGACGTGACGTTTTGTCGGTCTCCACGACAGAGGCAATGCATTACAAAACCGCTATCACTTTCATCTTAGACTGCATCATCACTTACAACCAGGTGAGATTGCAGTCAAGGGCTAACTCTTATCTGAATTTAAAAAGTAGGTAGCAAACAGATCGACACACTTTCGCATTTATAATATATATATATATATTTAAAGAATATTAGCCATGTTAAATGACTAATATTCCCCTTTCCTCTCCAACTAAGCGTCAGGCTTGTGCTAGGAGTAGGTACGACAATAGTGCAACGGGCGGGGTTTGAACCGTCGACCTTTCTGTTTTCAGTCCACTCCTTTACCGGTTGAGCTATTGAGGCTCTTAATATTGGTATGGTTATACCTACTTGTTATGGATTAATATATTGATTTTACCGATCTAAGTGACCGGTAGCGATCTATATTCTAATATGCATATTGCATAATCTATTATGCTGGAATAATGCATGATAAATAATTAAATCATTGTTTTCTCTGACCTCTATGCCATAAAAGCAATTTGTTCTATTTATTATATTAAGGTCAAAGAACCAGTATGACATTATAAGCTCCTTGACACAATATGTTTACATTCTGTTCAATTAATAAAACACAGGGCCTATAGATCTCAGTAGATGCCTAACTTTGCTAAGATAATATAATCACATAATATTTGACTTGCTTGCGACTTTGTCCGTGTATTTTCTTTTACATAAAGAAAGGAAAACGTTGGTTAATTTGTAAATTGTGCCACACATAACATTGTTATACCTAAGGGTTGGTTGTCCCGGAGCACTAAAGACAAAATTCCTCAAGCAGAAGAAGCGCCGGAATAAAGTTCTACGGGAGCGGTGTGCAGGCTCCACCGTACCAAAAAGGGAGATCTCCCACCGAGCGGTTGCTTGTGCTCGATGGCGCCAGCTGGGTCGAGATAATTAAATAGTCCAGATTGCAGAAAACTCCGTTAGTGCGAGTACTGTCGGCGGTACATTTGTTCGGGACTACGTCATGAAATGTTATCGATTGAACAGCGCCATCTAGTTGCAATTGTGGCAACCGCCACAAACAGTCATGTGTGGCACAAAAAAGATTCCAGCTCAGCATAATGCTATGGTGTGTCTTGTACATGCTACATACACAAGAGCATACAGCGCTGGTTTTCAGCCGGGATTTATGTTTCGAGGGTTCCGTACTACAGAAGAAGTAAAACGACAAGAATCACTTTTGTTAATGAACCGTAAAACTTTGTTTGTCGAGGTTTATTGTAATTATCAAAAACACTATGACAGAGCGTTAGTTATATTTTTTCTGTGAAATATACATAAATATTCTATTGACGGTAATAATTTCAGATTTTTCGATTGGTAAACATCGGATATAAGGTGGGGAAGGAACGGTATTTTTTCGACATTTTGCACAATAAATCAAATAATATTATAAGTGGATAGGTATGCATAAAAATAAATAAAAGTCTGTTTTAGAATGCCTGTACAAAGCCCTTTTATATTATGATACCCCACTTGATTAGTTATGTATCTTAATTTGAAAATTCATGAATACATTTTCATAATTTTTTTGTGATGTAATACCATTATACCAATATGTACAGACAGGAGGTAGGTACATTCTATATTATTATTATCAGTATAAGATGGTTTCATTCTGCCTTGAGTAAGAATCTTAGAGCTGCAACACTTGAGTCGTTTTATTGCGATTTTATGCGAACTAACCGTATAATTGTATACTTTACAATTACGACTTATACAATTTAGTCGTTAATTTCGAATTGAGATGTTCCATTCGACATCTTTGTAGCAACTGCGTGAGAAAAATGGCTAACAAATTCTCAATTAAAATAATTATGGCTTTTTTAATTCGATTAGGTACAAGTTACCATTGACTGTCAATCTCGCCTGGTGGTGGGGAAGTGATCATTCAGTCTAAGATGGTCTGACTTAGGTAAGGTAGGTATGGACAGTTTTACTAAACGCGTAGAACCCGATAAGGGGTGGGCCTTATAGGTTTCTACGCGACATCGTACCGGAACTTCTCATTTGAGTGTTAACCAATCAAATTCAATGAAAAAAGCTGTGATAGCCTAGTGGTTAGGACGTCCACCTTCTAATCGGAGGTCGGGGGTTCAATCCCGGGCATGCACCTCTAACTTTTCGGAGTTATGTGCGTTTTAAGTAATTAAATGTCACTTGCTTTAACGGTGAAGGAAAACATCGTGAGGAAACCTGCATGCCTGAAAGTTCTCCATGATGTTCTCAAAGGTGTGTGAAGTCTGCCAATCCGCACTTGGCCAGCGTGGTATGACTAAACCCCTATGACTATATGACTATGACCAAAACCCTTCTCACTCTGAGAGGAGACCCGTGGTCTGTAGTGAGCCGGCGATGGGTTGATCATGATGAAATTCAATGTGTAGATACATTCTAGAAATTAATAAGTGTCTGTGGTTTTCCAGAGTTCTTTAAAAATGTACAGTTTACAAAACTACGTATGTATGGAGCGCGCTTTGAATAAACTATTTAGTTACCTTCGTGTTAAGTACTTACAAACTACCAGTTGCGACATTTTGGTTATTAGAGCATTAAAACATTCATATAAAAATTAAAATTCATATAAAACTATTTTCCTATCTTCAAATCGAAATTCCATATTTCACAAAGTAAAGCATTGCTATGTAAATGTAGGAATACGACACTTTCCCGTACTTCTAGGACTCAATTTGCAAACATTTATTGCGTGGAATCGACTGTGCTTTCCTAAAAGATAGTGTAGTAAAATACGGTATTTGACAACTAGTCAAATTAGTAACTTTTTATCAAACGTCAAAACGCGCACTTAGTATGCGATATTCTATGAAGTACTGGAATGTGACCTCACATCATAATGACGTACTTTTTTAGTTTAATCGATAATTTCAAACGGTTATTAATTAAAACTTAAAACTAACAAAGTACGTGGATTATACGTATTTTGGGAGATCCTCTATTTAATAATCACTGAGAAATAATTTATTTTTGATGTAGTCAAATACCCAATTGATTGTGTGGAATCGGCTGAGCTTTCAGTTGCCTAAAATAAATAGTGCAGTTCTTACTTAAATTGTTACATAAATTATATTGCTATATACTTACTGTAAATTTTGCCGTTTAGATTCTAACACCACGTATTACAACATGGGGTTATTCAAGGGGCGGATCAACAAATTTATGAAAGGCCTGCAACGCATTGGCGGTTCCTCTGGTGCTGAAAATGTTTAAAGTTGGCGGTAATCACTTAACATTAGGTGACACGCCAGCTCGTTTGCCCGCTACTTTTATTTTAAAACAGTCAAAATTAGCAACTTTACATCAGACAGAAAAACTTGATGTTTCTAGAGGGTTGAGTCGTTATGGATACCGTGCAGTTGCTTCTTTCGTTTTATATAGTTTCTGTTGTACGTTATGCTCAGCTAAAAAAATTGAGATTGATTTAGTGTTTGACATCCAGCAATAATTCCTTTCAATCAGCAAATAAATTATTTTCAATGAGAAGGTTTCCAGGCAACGTTCGAGAAAATTTTCATAGATGGCACTGAATATATTACCACTACTAAAGGCGAAAAATAATATCTACCTATAAGTATCTATACTTATTATGATCTATGCTTTAGGTCGTGTCAATCAATGACATAATGATATGAAGAATAAAGAGTAACTATTTAACCTATGGACATATTCTTATGTCAGTCTTAGATCTGTGGCATAGATAGTATTTTCCTCTTTCGTGACGACCTATGCGAAATATTCAAGAGACATCTATGAAAATTTTATTGATGCTGTCCCTGAAACTTCCTCATTGAGACTTTTATATGTCCTGCTTTTTAAAATTAAATCATGGAAGTTCTAATCAAATGTAAGTTTCCCATTGCGCTTAGCACGTCGACAATGGCTTGCGAAAATATCTGAACTGAATTTGATTGAAATCTTCTAATTATACTTACTTAGTGCACTATAAAAATTGTGGGCAGTGTATTTTTCTGTAAAAACATGTAAGGAAGGTAAAATAATTGAAAATCTCGCAAAAGTAAATTTTACAGTGGAGCGTATAGGTGTTTAATTTCTTGACCTCCCTGGCCCAGTGGTAAGTGGCCTCCCTGGCTGAGCGGTGTGCTCTTACAAGTGGGAGGCACCGAGTTCGATACCCGGCAGGGGTCATTTGAGAAATACTAAATCGTCCGTAGTTCTAGTCTGGCGGGAGTTTTTGGATGTGGCTAGTTACCACCTGCTGGGAAAAAAGTACCGCCAAGCGATTTAGCTTTCTGGTACGAAAGCTAAATAGCGAAGTTACTAGGTAAAAGTCCCGCAAATTGCTATTGCGCCGGAACCATGTCTCATTAACATCGAAATGACGTCATTTTAACGTCAGCAGAAATAAAAATATACCATCATATACCGTCATTTTAGAGACCCATTTTTACATAAAGTAGTATAGTTATGTAAAAATGGGTCTCATATATGTATATATGTATGTATTTTGAGTACATAACTTAACTAATAACAAGCTAATACTTAATATAAATGGAATTAGTAATAATTAAGTAGGTAAGTATTTATTTTATTGATTAGTTGATAATTAGGTGGATGATGCCTATACGACTCTGAGTGGACTTAGATAAATCAAAAAGCCCGTGATAACTCTTTTATTTTCAGGGACAAAATGTATAGCATTGTATGTCCGTCTCCGGGATGCAAGCTATCCCTGTACTAAATTTCGTTAAATCATTAAGTTAATAATCCTGTCGGTAATTAATATGAAGTTAATTCATTTTTTGGTCAAAGTGAATAAAATCCAATCTTTCTGACGTGCAGGATTGTAGGTACCTATTCAGATTCCTTTTAATGTACAGATATACAGATATATTTACCAAGTTATATTTTTACTGTAAAGCGTAAAAGTAGCGCTAATTTTATAAAATACTAGCGATCCGCCCCGGCTTCGCATGGGTGCAACGTAGATTACTAATGTGGTGTCATTGAGGTGTCATTGCCTCGGAAACTCTCAAATGAGAGGATTTTTTTCCGACCTAATTCACATCATTTCAATTTCTCTAGGTACCTCTAATTTTTTGAGAATTAAACTATAGCTACAAACCTTCCTCTTGAATCACTCTATCTATTGGTGAAAACCGCATTAAATCCGTTGCGTAGTTTAAAAGATTTACGCGTTCATACATATATACATACATACAGACGCGGGAAGCGACTTTATTATATACTATGTAGAGAAGAGAAGTAGGTATACCTACCTATCTACTCGAATTTTTTGAACCATGGAACTTTTCAAGCAAAGGCTTACCTACATGATCATTAAACTAGAGGGTATGATAATGAGTGACCTTTGATTAGTGAATTAAAAAAAAAATGCTAAAATATTTAAATGGCTATTACGCTAATAAGAAAAACGATTAAAACCTTCACTATCCGTGGAATGCCCAATATTTTTTATTCATTTGAATACCTACTTATAATACTGGTTTTAAATACATTAGGAGATGCTACTTGTAATAATTATTAGTATAAATTCGCAACAACTTTTTGATAAGAAGCTCTCTTTAAAAAAATAGAAATACGTGTTACTTACATCGTCTCTTATCAGATGTTCGCTGTTGACTTCAACAAACGATAAAAAAGCTACGATTAAAAGCACCCGATTCCAAAACATCACGATAGTTCACTCAAAACAACAAAAGTTAAAAAAAAAGTCATGACAAAACTGGCTGTACGACTCGTAACCTTTGCCTAATCCAAAGGATAATAAAAAAAATCTCACATTTTCTCATTAGATACTACATAAAAGTATTAGAAATAACTTAGGATCTCTATCTAATTATTTATTTATTTGTTTATTATCAGCTAAACTTTTTCGCCGAACATAATAATAATTTGCACATTTCGACTTTCCCGCGCGAATTT
The DNA here is from genome assembly GCF_902806685.2 of Maniola hyperantus. Lineage (NCBI taxonomy): Eukaryota > Metazoa > Arthropoda > Insecta > Lepidoptera > Nymphalidae > Maniola > Maniola hyperantus. Next base: position 11,509,933 of record NC_048555.1, read on the forward strand.
GACAATTAACTTTTTAATTTACAGCTGAAGTAGAGAGGTTTTACGTAACTGTCAAACACGTATACAAACTTTTTCTTTTTTAATCGTTAGTTTATGTTATATTAATGTTTTTTTTATTGTTTTTGTCGTAAAATTAGAGATTGAAACGCCTGCTCTAACGGCAGTTCGCGAGGTTTCGCGAGCCGCGACTGCGTTAGGTTTGGTGCAAGCGATTTAGATCGCGGTTTAGAAGGGAGGGTTGGGACTTGGGATCGATGTAACCATAGAGCAGAAACAAAGAGGAGATGTTGTATTAAGATTTCCCTATGAAATATCGAGTGACATTTTGCGGGGTGAGGGGTTGTGGAACGCCGCCCACTTCTCAATTTTCCATCTGCGGGTTAGTAGCAAAACTACTCGCTTAGCGACCTAACATCGATATATTGATGTCACTACATAGTTCAGCTATCTCACACTAGATGTCAATAAGTGTAGAAAGCAATAATAATTACGTATAAAATTACTTACAAATGAAATGTGATACCATTCATAGCATCAGAACGTCTGTCTGAATAACTTTGACACGATAAAACACAACACTTCATCCTTTTGTTCTTCAAAACGCGAAAACACACCGATAATACGAGTCTCAATATATGTGAACCTGACGAACGCAGACAGCATACTAACTAAGGCCCCGCCCACAGTGATGACGTCAGGACCTAGTTGAAAATCACAGTGCACAGTTGCTTAGGCCAACTCCTCTTTGTTTCTGCTCTGTGGATGTAACTAACGCTTGCGAATTTGAAATAATTGGAAATTGCATTGCAATCGAATTAAAGGTACGTTCAATGTTTATGAAAAATCTAAGTATAGAAAGCATGAAATTTACCTAGTTTTTTTAAAGGTTTTTCAGTAACTAGTTGTTTAATTCATCCCCGTCAGGAAAGGCAAATGTCGTAGACCATACAGCCTGGTGATTTTTCTTGGTAGGTTTTGTTTATTTTTTATTGAAAAACACAAGTATAACATAAGTATTAAAGTTCAGTTATAAAAATAATTTCGTGTGTCTACGAGTGATAAGTTGGTGTTAATTACTTAAATTATTATTTTCGGTGGCTTTTCGTTCGTCAGTCACACATAAAAACAAAAATTAAGTACAAACATTTTGCATAGTTGTAGGTATCTATGAGAAATTATCTAGGCTAATCAAATCACTAATTTAAAAAAATCTGCCAAAAATCAATAAATAATATCCCAAATAATTAATATATTCGTACTTACTATTAAACTTAGTATTATTACTTACTTAGTATTTATTTATACAACCTAAAAGAGAAATTAACGAAAATCTTTAATTAAGCTAGATTTTTGGAAAATATGTGGACTTTTCAATCCATACTCATTCAAAGGTGCGAAATACATGTTCCGTAGATAAGTATATTATCATTATCATGATCAACCCATCTCACGGATCTCCTCTCAGAATGAGAAGGGTTTTGGCCATAGTCTACCACACTGGCCATGTGCGGATTAATAAACTTCACACACCTTTGAGAAGATTGTGGAGAACTCTCAGGCATGCAGGTTTCCTCACGATGTTTTCCTTCACCGTTAATTGTGATATTTATTTGGGTAATTAAAACGCATATAACTCCGAAAAGTTAAAGGTGCGTGCCCGGGATCGAACCCCCGACCTTCTATTAGAAGGCAGACATCCTAACCACTAGGCTATCACAGCTTCACAGGTAAGTATATGGTACTTACTAACTATTCCACAATTAAGTAATTCGAAATTGGAATACAATAGGAATCGCCTTCCTCTGAAAATGGGAGAAACAGTAAAAATGTTTCTGCATCAAGAGTTCCGTCTCACACGCAGTGGCGTTAGAACAAAGACGGTGTAGAGACTTCTTCGATAAAACTATATATTTTTTCGTTGAATTTATTTATTCTTTTGAGAATAAAATTCTTTAACCACAACCACAATTTATTTTTATGCAGTTGACCATGTAATTTCAAGCATTGCCTTTTGTTCTTTATAGCAACAAAGACTCTCTTTCTCGCTCTCTACTTTCCCTCTATGCATGAAGAGAAATATTTTTTAAATGAATAATAATGGGCGTCCAGCAATGGGCGTCCTTCCGTTGATGATGATGATGGATAAGACCTTTCTCCTAATATATACAGATATTTATGACTTGTCTTTATATCTGTTACATATTCGAAATCACTACCTATCACTACCCATATTATAAATGCGAAAGTGTGTTTGTTGGTTTGTCCTTCAATCATTTCGCAACAGATCGACGTAATTTTTTGCATGGGTATAGTTAAAGACCTGGAATATGATATAGGCTACTTTTTATCCCGGGAAATCAAAGAGTTTCCACGGGATTTTACAAAACCTAAATTCACGCGTACGAAGTCGTGGGCATCAGCTAGAAAAAATAAAATAACATTATTAGTCGTCTCCACGCTACCACCTGTTCCATTGAATAGCGGAGATCTATCTGATATGTCACATGTGGTGTACCAAGCATTGTTAATAATACCTTTCTCCCAATATACGGATATTTAGCTCGTCCATATTTACCAGTCACAGAACTCTGACTAGAATGATAGAAATGGTATCACCCAACGACCTCTTGTTAGCATAATATGAATAGGCATCTTCTAGGCAAGCGCGCTCCGACCTAGACCTCATCATTTCTCTATTCCTCAGGCATGATTGTCTTCAAGCGCAAGCCTAAATCCCAAAAAAGCACTAGATTCATTTTGGACAAAAATTGTGTATGTAGTTGTCAAAATTTGTATGACACTGGCCATCTAGTTATAAATAAAAGCGAGTTGCAGACTGCAAAAAAGTTTGTTTGGCCTTGGACCCGTCAAGTGCGTAATACATAGCTAACATAAAGGCCGTTGGTATACACTTTCTTCAAAATCCAGACATTGAGTACTTACCTAGCTAATTTTAGCTCATCCAAAAATATATCAGTAAAAAAATCTGTTGCATCATTTGCATCCAATGCAATGTAAATTAAACTATTAGACTAAGCAAATACGTCATTTTTTTACAATATCACGCACTGGTGTGTCACTGCACATCTGCGCGGCGACAATCTTACGCTCATTTAACACTTCTATTCTATACCTAATAATTCTGTGGTATTTTGTATAATGAATGTATGTAGCGTACAATTTATTGTACTTATGTATTGGAGCGAATCTTGAAAGAGAAAGGAAACTTGACACTTTTTGCTGCAAATCCTGACTGAGAGATGACTCTGATGATTTGATGACGAGTATAATTATTATTTATACAGATTCACTCATGGGCTTGGAGTTTCTCTACGTGATCAAGTCAGAAATGAGATCCGTGAGAGACCCAGACTAACCGACAAAAATTATCGGGTTGCGATGCTGGGGTGGCAATGGGCAGGGCCCTAGAATAGTAGAGGGGGATTCCAACATCAATGGGCAGGGCAAATAACTTTTCGGCACCTCTAACTTTTCGAAGTTATGTGCGTTTTGATTAATTAAATATCACTTGCTTTAACGGCGACGGAAAATATCGTGAGGAAATCTGCATGCCTGAGAGTTCTCCGTAATGTTCTCAAAGGTGTGTGAAGTTTACCAATCCGCACACGGCCGGCGTGGTAGACTATGGCCAAAACCCTTCTCTCTGGGAGGAGACCCGTGCTCTGTAGTGAGCCGGCGATGGGTTGATCATGATGATGACTGAGTTAGCGGGTTAACGAGGCCTAGTGACCTAGACGAGAACAAAGGGAACAGAATCGAGCACCCATTGTTTATAGGTGTTACAATAACTCCGACCATAAAAGACAAAAGAACGGTACCACGTTCACGCTCCGGAGAAAGCATCTACATGCATCAGCACTTGCATGGAAAAGTGTAACATAAAGCTAAACCTTTTACCTCCCACGTGTTTGAAGACCAATTTAGAGAAACCAATTTAGAGCCTCAATAGCTCAACCGGTATAGGAGTGGACTGAAAACCGAAAGGTCGACGGTTCAAACCACGCCCGTTGCACTATTGTCGTACCTACTCCTAGCACAAGCCTGACGCTTAATTGGAGAGGAAAGGGGAATATTAATCAGTTAACATGGCTAATATTCTTTAAAAAAAAAAGTCGCTGTCGCCAGTGTTGATATGGATCTTGGACATTTGGACATAATCACAAGCCTCCTAAAAAAGCTCAGTGACTCAATTCTGGAAAAGTTGCATCAATCATTAACGATACAATACGACAACCGACGAACCAAATACCAATTTTCATGCAAACAACTTGAAAAATGACGGACTTTCATAGAATTTTTCATTCCCTATTTAACCCACTTAGGGGTGTAATTTCGAAAATCTTTTTTTAGTGGATACCTACTCTTTACAAAGAACACACCTTCAAAATTCATGTCTCTAGGACCAGCAGCGGTTTAGGCTGTGCGTTGATATATAAGTCAGTCAGTCAGTCAGTCAGTCAGGGCTTTGAATTTTATATATCTAGATAACAGACAGAATCCGCTTTCCCAATTGTAGGTAATGGAAACAATAAATTGCACAGCAACATCACTTTTACTTGCATTAAATGTAACTTTCGCGTAATGGCCAAACAAACTTTCAGTTTTGTATATCGCCCGAATACTAATATAGAGTTTTGTTATTGACTAGCTTGTGCCCGCGACTTCATCCGCGTGGACTTCACAAATTTAAAACCCCACTTTTATAAAAGGAAAAGTTTTTTGGAAAAGTTGCATACAATACGACAACCGACGAACCAAATACCAATTTTCATGCAAATAACTTGAAAAATGACGGACTTTCATAGAAATTTTCATTCCCTATTTAACCCACTTAGGGGTTGAATTTTCAAAAATCCTTTCTTAGCGAACGCCTACGTCATAATTAGCTTCATGCTAAACAGCACGATCCGTCCAGTAGTTTGTGCTGTGCGTCGATAGATCAGTCAGTCAGTTACCTTTACCTTTTATATATTTAGCCTAGCTTTAGTTTGGGGCATTGCGTAATTTTGTTTCTTTGTACACATTTTGATCTCTATACTGTAATCATAATCCTAATATCCTAATCCTAATCCTACTTATATTATAAATGTGAAAGTGTGGATGTTTGAATTTAGTATGTTAGCCGCAAAAACGGCTTAACGAATTTGGATGAAATTCGGAATGGAGATAGATTATACCCTGGATTCGGAATCGGTCAGTATTAATTTTCTTACTACATAGTAAAACTAAAACTAAATTGAATGTGATTGCTATTATTAAAAGGTTTATATTTTAATTTATATAAGCAGTATGACAAAATTAGTTTTTAGTACACTAATTGCTGAAATCAAACCCTAAAATTTGAATCAAACTGCGTAAATATCTGAATTAAACTTCTGCAAAACCACAAACCTTTTTAACTAGGTAGTTACGAATACCTACCTCATAGGTACAAACAAACATTGTTATTGTACTTTAATGATATTATATTTTGTAAAATGTAAATGTGATACAGATGGACGCGCGTGACCTGAATTTATGTGTATTTTTTGTTGGCATTGTTTAATAGACATACAGGGAAAGTGTTTTGTATAAGTTCCGCAAATTGCTAATGCGCTCGAACCATGTCTCATTAACATCGAAATGACGTCATTATGACGTCAGCCGAAATAAAAATATACCATCAGCTCGAAACTTCAGTCTACGTGACGTCACTAAAATGGCGGTCACGCGCATTAGCAATTTGCGGGATTCATAGTTTAGCAAGTAAATCTATCCCATTGTTTTAATTTAATGTTTGCTTTTGTTATTTTTAGGGTTCCGTACCTCAAAAGGAAAAACGGAACCCTTATAGTTCACTTTGTTGTCTGTCTGTCTGTCTGTCTGTCTGTCTATCTGTCTGTCTGTCTGTCTGTCTGTCTGTCAAGAAACCTACAGGGTACTTCCCGTTGACCTAGAATCATGAAATTTGGCAGGTAGGTAGATCTTATAGCTGATATTTGGGGAAAAATCTGAAAACCGTGAATTTAGGGTTAGATCACACAAAAAAATTAAATTGTGGTCATGAACTAATAATTAGTATTTTCAACTTTCGAAGTGAGTGACTATATCAAGTGGGGTATCATATAAAAGGTCTTCACCTGTAGGTACATTCTAAAACAGATTTTTATTTATGTTTATGCATCATACTTTTTGAATTATCGTGCAAAATGTCGAAAAAATACGACTGTAGTACGGAACCCTCATTGCGCGAGCCTGACTCGCACTTGGCCGGTTTTTATTTCCCGTGGTATCTACTACTATCAACTGCAGTAGTAACACGGGCAATCAAATTACCCGTGTACTGGTACCGTTACTGGTAGTACGATTGGTAGTAAGTACCTACCACGGGCAATAAACGCGCCGCCTCACTACTGAAGAAAAGAAAAGAAAGAAAAACGTTTTTTTTTTTAAGGCTGTACCACACATTACCAGCTAGACCTGTGGCCCTACCGCGGTTGTTTGACAGCTACAATGTCACGATCGCAATCATCTCTGATTGGTTAATGCTCGCTCACTATTGGCCACAATGCATTGTTGCACCAAGAATCGCACAAATTCAGCCAATCAGAACAATTGAGATTGTAATAATGATTGATGCAGGTTTTAGACAATCGCCCTGCAGGTTAGGTATACCGGCGCCTCTAATACTTGAGTAGTAAAGTCAAAACACCTCAAGTAGAAGAAGCGCCTGAATAAAGTATGTCATGTGTGGCACAAACTGAAAAAAAAAAAACTTTTTACTGAGCACAGTTCTCATAGTAAGTACTTATTCATAAAAATAATAGTAAGTATCTATTGTTTTATTAACACTCTTCTTAGGATCCAAGGACCTAAAGGAGCCGCTCATCAAAATTCTGTACTACATAAGCTAAGACTTAGGTTAGGTACTTAGGTTAGTACAGAATTTTGATGAGCGCCTCCTTTTCCTTCATAGCAAACACGCTATGTGTAAACTAAAGAACATTTGTATGTCAGGGGTATTGACGACCGCTCCAGCAGAATACAGCCAAAGAAGTGTAGCGAGTTAGCGGGTTGGATTCCGAGCTAAATCACTTTGGACAAATTACCTACGAGATGGCAATGGGGGAGGGAACGCCCCGTTCAGCCCGCGCGCTAACCTGGTGCGGGCGAGCGCGGGTGACGTGCGGGTGTGCGGGGCGTCCCCCCGCCTCATACCCCGATTGCTATCTCGACCTGTCGCGGACTAGGTTCTTCAAAATCCCGTGGGAAAAATTCACGTCGATCCGGTGCTCCGATCCGACGTGATAAAAGGACAAACCAACAAACACACATTCGCATTTATAATATGGGTAGAATTTCTTTTATGGTTATAGAATCAAACGATGAGAGATAAAAAACGTTTAAGTAGTTCACTTTTTTATTTGTTTCAATATCATATTTTGTATCAATAGGCAGATGTAGATGGGAAAAATAGGTATTTTTAGGCTGTTCAAATTACTTACTTAAATAATTATACTAATATGCTAGGTACTTGTAATTAGGCACCTAAGTTACGTTTTAAAATAATCCTACCTACTAAAAATAGTTACACTTACAATGAAAACATAATTCTATATTTTAAGTAACAAACAGCTCGTCTTGGCGGGAGCACTGCCGTGCCCGCTGCCCCCTGCTAAAGTAGAAGAGTTTAAAAAAATATCTAATGATTGAAACAGAATATTAATTACCTACATGACTAGATATTACGAATAAATATTTTTGCACAATGGTGCGTGAATTCCCCGAGCCTCCTACTACTACTATACCTAGCGGAAATATCTACGAACCTCGCTGGAATGCGCTTCTCCGCAACTCGCCCTTTTTCGTCGATTCAGTACCGGTGCCAACGCGAGCGCGTTGCTTGACGTCACTAAGCCAGGTTCGTAGATATTTCCGCCGGCTTATAGTTCTCCGCCGATGAGACGAGGTCCGTGTAGAAAAAGGCTTCCCTGCGCTGTTGCGCTATCCGCAAGTCCTCGTAGAGGGGACCCCAAGGCATGGGAAGCCAAGTTCAGTGCAAATGTCGTTACCGTTCATATTGATGACAGAGGCTCCTTTAGACCATTTTTAGGGTTCCATACCTCGAAAGAAAAAGGAACCCTTAAAGAATCACTTTGCTGTCTGTCGTGTCTGTCAAGGAATCAAAACCTATAGGGTAGGTACTTCCTGTTGACTCGTAAAATTTGGCAGGTAGAAATGTCTTATAAAGGGAAAAAATCCGAAACCCGTGAATTCGTGGTTACATCACGACAAAATAATATTTATGTCCACGAATAAGTAATTAGTTTACTAAATCAACTGATTAGTTAACTTGCAGTGGCCCATAAAAGAGTTAAAATATCCAGTACGATGGTACAATGGTACGAAGCTGGCTTGCAATTGACCGGTTTTTTCACCGATGTTATCGAGCCCTAGGGTTCATCTCCAGGCAGAGTCTCGCTCTACGGTAATACTATGAGCTATGACGGTTGTTCTGGTCAGCCAGTCTCATTCCTGTCCTAATGGAGTATCCATTAGGACAGGAATGAGACGACAAGATCGACCAAGATCGATTAGTCTTTGGATTATTCAGCCAGCAAAACAAGTAAGTATAAATGCATCGTCTTCACAACTAACTAACTTTAAAAATACTAAGTAGGTATCAGTTTATCCTTATCACAGATTCAAATTGTTGTTATTGAAAGTACTTGAATGTAACCCCACGCTCGTTTTCGTTCTTGACGCACCACGACAGGTGGCTACTGAAAAAAAGGAAGAGGTATTTTAGTCAAAAATATCTACTATTAATACTAAAAAAATTTGCTTGTAAAATAACCTAACATAAAATAATACAACATCCCACTATACAATTTATAGTAATAATCTCGACAAAAACAGACATTTCCGTTCATATTTTTTTAATTATTTTTTTGTGATCTTGGTTTATCAAACAATAAAAGATTTTTTCCAATTTTTTTTTCTATAACAAGACTGGGCCCAAAACTGGTCGGTCTCCTTTAAGTCTAAGACCTAAGTAAAGTCAAAGTACGTTCGTTCTACAGATCTCTGCATAAGTGTTTACAGAGTCCTTACTAGGTATGAAAAAATTTAAGTAGGTATGTATATTAATAAATAATTAATAGTTTTTCAGTTTTGCGTAGCTCGAAATGATTCGTGTAATAGAATATCCACACTGCATGCCGGTTCGTTTGCCGTTCTTGAACTTGGGTGTCCTGATAATTGTCTACAGTTTAGTGTATCTATTGGTTACTTACTTATTCAAGAACTGCTTCAAAGTATTCAAGCTGCATGATGACCAAGTCTGCGGGTGATGCCAGGGGTCGTATCTGGTCGCCATGATGTGGGTTTGTTCTCTACATCGGTTGTGAGGAGGGCCGTCGTGTCTCATGCCGAGGCTGCAAAGTCAAAGATAGGGTTTAAAAGAAGTTTGGCTATCTTTTGAATATTATCCAACCCAATCAAAGAAATTTTGTAGAAAAAATAGATACGTTCCAGTACCTAATATGTTATGTAATGTAAGCTTTCGTTTGGCTAGATTTTTGTGCTTGGTTTGCTAGATTTTAGATAATACTTTTATCAATAATTTCAACCGTATCAATACTAAATCAAATCTATGTAAAACTAGCTTATGCTTGCGAATTCGTCCGTGTGGACTACACAAATTTCATACCCCTATTTCACGTTCAAAATTTTCAAAATTCCTTTTTTAATTTCTTAGCGGATGCCTACGTCATAATAACTATCTGCATACCAAATTTCAGCCCGATCCGTCCAGTAGTTGTCCAACTGTGCGTTGAATGATCAGTCAGTCAGTCAGTCAGTTACCTTTTCCTTTCATATATTTAGATAGATGTAGGTAAATAAGTTTCGTTTCGGTAATAATTCTTAAGGTATTTATATTTAAAAGAGTTACCTGTGTCCAATTTCATGAGCAAACAAAAATCCAATGAGCTTCGGATCCCACTCTATTAGCGCACAGCTTTTTTTGGCATGGCATGCACCTCTGGTATAACTTCGACCTGAAACATGGTAGGTATAATTATTGTGTTCAATACTTCGTAAAAACAAATCTCCTTTTATACTAGTTGGTAGCCATATTATATTTATGGCTCTACTCTAAATTATTCTTTTCATTCATATTCTTTGCCCATCTTCAGTCTTCTTAATGTTATATTAAACTGATTTGATGACGCTTATACCTACTTATATTTTAAAACCTTTACTAAATTGTCTTCAGTTCATAGGTTGTTGAATACATCGAACCAAAACCTCTTTACTACCTCGAAGATTTGGAAAACTAACCTAGTTTTAAGGATTTGCCTTGCTAGATATGTTTGCCTTGTAAATCTTCAGGTCTAGAAGCGACAGATTTTCGGTTTTTTACTATATCCACACACGGCAGTGTGTCAAGCCAAGTTCGAAGAACAGAGCAATGCAGATGCTGTTTTTATTGGCGAAGCGACAATCCTTTTTATGTCATGTTTTTCTTAAGAAAAATTAATGAATAAATCTAAATATATAAAAGGAAAAGGTGACTAACTGATCTATCAACGCACAGCTTAAACTACTGGACGGATCGGGCTGAAATTTGGCATGCAGATAGCTATTGTGACGTAGGCATCCGCTAAGAAAGGATTCTTTAAAATTCAACCCCTAAGGGGCGAAATAAGGGTTTGAAATTTGTGTTGTTCACGCGGACGAAGTCGCGAGCATAAGCTAGTATTTAAATAATTCAAATAATAATCTGTTCAGCTTCCTCACCTGAGCTGGTCCTAACATATTTTCCATTATTGATATGAAAAATATCCATTCCAGTCAACAAAACTGAGTAGTACTGAGTCTTCGCAGTCACCTTCTTCTTTGCCTGCCAATCGCAGTAGTTCTTCAAATACTCACGAGCGTTTTCATCGCCCATCAAATTCTTGCTATCCCTTAGGAACCTACAATGCATACAATTATCTTGAGTATTGTAAGGTAAATTCCGCTATATAAATCAGTAAGTAGGTATTTCACTCTCATCATCATTATCATCATCAACGAATAGACGTCCACTGCTGGACATAGGTCTCTTGTAGGGACTTCCACACGCCACGGTCTTGCGCCGCCTGGATCCAGCGCCTCACTGCGACTCGTCTGATGTCGTCCGTCCACCTAGTGGGGGGTCTTCCAACACTGCGTCTTCCGGTGCGAGGTCGGCATTCTAGCACCTTTGGACCCCAACGTCTATCGGTTGTACGAACTATGTGCCCTGGCCATTGCCACTTCAACTTCGCAACCCGTTGAGCTATGTCGGTTACTCTAGTTCTCCTACGGATCTCCTCATTTCTGATTTGATCACGTAGAGAAACTCCAAGCATAGCTCTCTAGATAGAGAGCTATTTCACTCTAGATCACTCTAATTATTTAGAGGTCTGTCAATTAAGTTTAGTAAATAAAAACAAAAATTAATCGTGGTATGTACCTGTTTAATACATTAAAATATCTCGTTAAACCACGAAATAAGCTTAAAATCATTAGTTAAAATCATAAGTTTAGAGATTGTATACAACGTATTGTAGAAACCGATTAACCATACCACTACCAAAATAGCCTGTTTCTATTTTAAACTGCAGCATCAGTGAGCACTTATCTATAGTTAAGATGATATTTAAGAGATATTATCTTGTCATTGAAAAAAAAAATTTAATTTAATCATTTAATGTTGTGATAAAGTAACAGCCAAAATTGCTTACTCAAATTTGGTTTTTTTTTTTTTAAGAATATTAGCCATGTTAATAAATGACTAATATTCCCCTTTCCTCTCCAAAAGCGTCAGGCTTGTGCTAGGAGTAGGTACGACAATAGTGCAACGGGCGGGGTTTGAACCGTCGACCTTTCGGTTTTCAGTCCACTCCTTTATCAGTTGAGCTCTTGAGGCTCAACTGGTAAAGTTGAGCCTCAATAGGTTTACTAATTAGGCCATTTACTTGCCTTGTATCCATTAACACGAAGTTAACAGTTTGATTCAAACTTGGATGTTTGAAATAATTTCTAGCGTCCTCGAGAATCCTGTGCGTGATCATTTTGAGTTTCTTTCTCGTTTTCACTTTGTATTCTTTCACCAGCTTCTTTGTCAGGAATTTGTCGAAATGCACCATCACCTTAATGGTTATATCGTTGTTGTTGTTGTTCTGTTGCGTTAAATATTTGATTGATGATGTGGATCTCATCTGGAAATACAGTAGGAATAGTAGGTAAGTACTTTAGTGATTTTTTTTTGGTTTTCCTTTTTTAGGATTCTATATACCTCAAAAGGAAAAAAGGAACCCTAATCGGTTTTTTTCCTTCGATATGGAAATAGGTACCTCGCTACATACCTACTTAGAAATATTTTTATTAAAAAAAATCTGACAGTCAGTGGAAACTAGGAACTGCCGACAGAAGATTTGTAGTTATGTAACTCTTTCAAAATCTTTCAAGTAGGTCTTTAAATAACTAGGTTAATACCTACTTGATTTTATTTTGAAGCGTTCAAAATAACTTTTATGATTGCTGAACTCTCTTTGAAGAGCCATGTGGGCTGGTATTATCTAAATATTGATGTAAACCAATTTCTTCGAATATCACTCACACGAATAAATTATTTCATGTCTAGTAGAACAACTTGTGGCTAGACAAGTCGTCTCAATACAAGTCTCAATATTTCCCTTATAGGAAACTAGCTGATGCCCACTACTTCGTTCGCGTGTAATTAGTGTTTTTAAAAATCCCGTCGGAACTCTTTGATTTTCCGGGATAAAAAGTAGCCGTATGTCACTCTCCATTGTCTTTAACTATAGGTACCCATGCCAAAAATCACATCAATCCGTTGCTCCGTTGCGACGTGATTGAAGGACAAATCAACAAACAAATACATGTATGATAGGGGTAGTGATATCAGAAAAAAAAATTAAGGGGTATATTCCTCCTACATTCAATACGAAGTCAACCCATAAAACAGCAAAAAAACAGATTTATCTAAACTAAGTTCGCATCTGTACCGTTCTACAGTAATAACAGAAAAAGATGGGGTTATTTCCAGTCTCAGTGGGGGCTTATTCCCCCGCTTACATTAGAACTTAGAAGTTTAACTCATCATGATCAATCCATCGCTGGCTCACTACAGAGCCGACTAGACTTCACCATCATAGGCATCACTACAAGGTAAAATTATTGTAGTCATGGGCAAACTTGTTTTCGAAAAAAAAATTGTTTATCTAGATACGCGTTACAAAAATTGATAAAAATATGTTGTTTGATAAAGTTAGAGCTGTTAGAAATTATATACCTAGTCTACATTTTAATAGGTACTATATTATCCGCGATTAGCGTATGCTTCAATCATATAGGTTATTAGGACTTAAGATAATACCAGTGCAGTGCACTAAGCTCAGCGTGCCTACAGGGACAACACACAAATCTTCAAATCAAAAGAATCACTACACTCATTCAAATACAGAGTGAAGCAGTATTACCTATCATTAATATAGAGTATTTTATATATTATATGTATTTATATTTTTCATATATTATGTATATAATTATTTATGATAAGTATTATTATTGTATATAAGTTGATTTGGGTATTTATTATAAGATATTTATGTAGTTTATTAGATTCTAGTACCGTAGACCTAAATTCCACTTCTTGATACGCCTTACTCACAACCTTGAATGGGAAGCTGGAAGAAATCTGTTTAGAGATAAGCATTTCCGATGTATTTTAATTTATTATTACTTTGTAACTACAATTTTTGGTACATGAATAATAATTAAAAAAAAAAAAAAAAACACGTTGCAAAAAATCTCTAAATCACTACCTCTATTGTTGCTCCGTTGCGACGTGATTGGAGGACAACCCAATAAACCAACAAACAAATATAGTTTCGCGTTATTGGTATCTACTGATTATGTTTTCATTGAAACGTTCGGGGTCGGCTCGGTCGTACTGATGTACTGTCGGATGTAATGATTTTCAATAATAGCATAATATAGTAAAACTTTATAATTCTCACGAATGAATTGCCAGATAAGTGGACTCTTTTGCTACCCCTTAGGGCATTCGTGATCAAAAAAGCCTTTTTCAAACTATTGTATTTTTTGCTGGTTCTTCTTCCTAGGGTAGCATCCCAAAGCTCAAAGAGCTTGTTAGAAGCTCTCTAACAGTAGTTATGTTTTGTGTCCGACTTTATAGTAAAAAACTGTATTGAATAGAGTTCTTAATAGTGGATTAAAAAGTATAAAAGTCGTCGAAGAATATTGTTATTGATGCAGTCCGGGGATTTGAATTCCAACTGAACAGATAGTTTTTTTAATTGATTTGGTATGTAGGTAGGTACCTACTCAAATGTTTCATCATCATTTCAACCCATCGCCGGTCCACTACTGAATAAAGAAGGGTTTTGGCCATATCCGACCTCTCTAGTCAAGTGCAGATTGATAGATTTCACACACCTTTGACAATGGTATAGAGAACTCCCAATCATGCTGAGTTTCTCACGATGTTTTTAAGTGGTTCATGTAACTTTGAAAAGTTAGAGATCCCGTTATCGAAACCTGGAGTCTGGACCTCCGAATAGGCAGCCAACGTGAACCACTGCTATCAATATTGAATTGCACGAATATGTGTGTATTGCCCCTGTGTAAGCACCTTAAAACTTACGTCACTTTATTAAATGTCATTGTTATTTATTTTGAATGGTACACGTTCTTGACATATTCATAAGAAAAATACAAGAAAAATACACTATTATATCTAGCGAATGTGTCTGTCTGTCTGTCTGCTAGCTTTGCACAGTTCATCTATTTTAAATCGATTTTGAAAAAAAAATTGGAAAATTCTACATATAAATCTAGCTTGCATCCTAAGGATGGAAAAAGCTTTTATCCCGGAAAACGAGAGAATTCCCTTGGGGTTTATAAAATGCCCACGACTTCGTCCGCGTTCTACGTGTTATGCTATGTATATATCAGCTAGTCTGTTATGTTATGTATAGATACCTACCTACTCTTATTTTTTGGTAAATATGAAAAAAATATATAATTTTCAGCAAGAAACAGTTTTCAGGAAGTTCCTACTTAACATTATTGTCTTACTCCCAAAAAGTTTTTTCCCAGATTTTTTCAATTTACTTTTAAGAGTTTGGATTTTAAAGCTCTTTTCAATCATAAAAAAAATGCATAGATACCCAAGTAATTTTTTTTTTTTTTTTATATATTAAATTAACTAACGGCTACTTACACTAATACATTTAAAAAAAAAACTTAATTCTGAAAATATTACTTACTAAATGTAGTCGCCAATTAAAAGTTAATACAACATTTTACAAACATATGTGACAAAATAAAAATATAAACATCAATAAGATTACAGATAATACTTCCTACTCAAGATTATAAAATTAGAAATACAACCAACCTGGCCACAACAGCCAAAATCGAGCAGCCACAACAAAACAACGAGCAGACACACTTTCATGGTCACACACACAATCGCACACTTAAAAAGCTAAGAACATACTAAGCACCATAAAGCATGAACTTGCGGCGGTCGAGCTCTGATACTAATTTCGTGAAAACTACCGTTTACATAGAATCGTTACGATTTGTTTAAGTAGTAGGTAACTCTCCAGCGCGCTCTCCAGCCCTTTACACACAAACCATCGATATAGTTAAATGACAAGATATGGTCAAGCGAATAAAATATTTCAAGCTTTAGGAACCAGATAAATCAGCGCCACCTCAAAGGTACCTAAGAGGTGGCGCTGATTTATTTGGTTAGTTATGAACGACCCATTTGAAATCCAGACGTCACTGATTTTGCATTGGTTGAATGAGTCGGTGCCATTTTGTTTGTTCAATAACCCTGTCAATACGAAGTAATATACATATAAGTCAATGACACAAACGTAGTTTGGTTCTCATTTGAATGCTAAGCAATTTTGTAGACACGACCTAGAAACAAATACTTCACTACTGTCTGGTCTGGTGGGAGGCCTCGGCCGTGGATAGTTACCACCCTACCGGCAAAGCCGTGCCGCCAAGCGATTTAGCGTTCCGGTACGATGCCGTGTAGAAATCAAAGGCGTATGGGTTAAATAAAAACTGCCATACTCATTCCAGGTTAGCCCGCTCCCACCTTAGACAGCATCGTCACTTACCATCAGGTGAGATTGCAGTCAAGGGCTAACTTGTATCTGAAATAAAAAAAAAAAAAAGACAAATATTTAATGAGAACGAAACTACATTTCTATGGAAAGCGCTGGGGAGCGCGCGTAATCGATTCGGCAAAATGTAAACGTGCTCCGAGTGACCGAACCCGTATAATATAGGTATTTACATTGTATGAAACATTACTGTAACGGTTTGTAACTTTCAATTTCAATTTAGTCTCGTGTTCTGCCGGTAAATTGCCTCTGCGGTCTAGTTATAGATTGTCTGGAATACCCAGGTCCAAATTGGTTAGGGATATATTTCAATCCGAAGGAGGATACATTTTTTTTTAATTTATCGACAAGCATAAAGCTAGTTTTCTAAATTTAACAGTGCTTAAATCTTTTGGGATGATATTGTAATTTTTAGGGTTCTGTACATCAAAAAAAACCGGCCAAGTGCGAGTCAGGCTCGCGCAACGAGGGTTCCGTACTGCAGTTGTATTTTTTTGACATTTTGTACGATAATTCAAAAACTATGATACATAAAAATAAATAAATCTCTGTTTTAAAATGCACAGGTGAAGCCCTTAATTCATATTATGATACCCCACTTGATACAGTTATCTTACTCCGAAAATTGAAAATACTAATTATTAGTTCATGACCACAATTTAATATTTTTTTGTGTGATGTAACCACAAATTCACGGTTTTCAGAATTTTCCCCTAATGTCTACTATAAGAGCTCCCTACCTGCCAAATTTCATGATTCTAGATCAACGGGAAGTACCCTATATAGCTTTCTAGACATACCGACGGACAGACAGACAGAGAGACAACATAGATCGTCAGGGTTCCATTTTTCCTTTTGAGGTACGGAACCCTAAAAAGGAAACCTTATAGGATCACTTTCTATATGTGTTGTGACTACACAAACTTCAAACCCCTATTTTACCTCCTTATGGGTTAAATTTAAAAAAAATACTTTCTTAACGGATGCTTACATCATAATAGCTATCTGCATGCCAAATTTCAGCCCGATCCGTCCAGTAGTTTGGGTTGTGCAGTGTGCGTTGATAGATCAGTCAGTCAGTCAGTCAGTCAGCTTTTCCTTTTATATATTTTATTTAGATTTGGTGATGCCGATATTTGCATTATTCAACTGTAGGGACTAAACTGATTATTTTTAGGTATTTACTTTTACTTAATCCAGATAAATATAATGTAGGTTTTGGATATGCTTATCAGTTTCGTGAATTTATCTGTAAGGTCACCAGATAAAAGCTGGGGAACATTGGGGAACTACAGGGTGTATCCAGAACGCTAACAAAAACTTAGCGTTATTGTTATACTAGGTACCTAAACACAATCCAATACCAATAACCATTTGCTTCATTTTGTGGTTTTAGTGATTTAGCATTTTTCAAACCAGCAATGTATAGCATGTAAAACTCGGGTCAATGCCCTGCCTACGACGCGGCATTGACCTACATTCGACGAGTGGCCTATTCACAACATTCGTTGACCTCTAGCGTCAGTCAGATGTTTTATTTGCATTAGATCGTAAACTTTTAGAAAATTATAGGATTTTTTACTGTTTTTTCGCGTTTTTTTGTGGTATCATATCGTAATCGTCAGTACCTGTCTTCGTTTTTGCCAGCGTTCTGTACAGTTAGTATAAGATTTCATAGTTTTAAAAATACCAAAGTCGAAATCGACTGTTTCCATACATCTACAGGCAGCGACACAGCGGAAATATTGCGAACTAAAGATGATCGAGTGTTTGCGAGTATAGCTTTCAACTTTACGATACCAATTACCACATAACTACGTCACCATCGAGAATGGTTTGCGTTTACCTACACCAATACCAATATCGAGTAATTTGGCAGTACGAGTCCTAAGTTTGACGTCCTAAAACTAGTAAATGACGTCATTTTCGCTTATGGATACGAGTCGATAGTCGAATTGTAACTCACCAAAAAATACTCGGTGAGAGAAGCGTGAAAGCTTATTGATAATTAAACAAAATGATGAAATTTAATAAGTGAAGTGCCTTAATTTGCCCACGGAGGCAAGGAGAATGTTTGGGAAGGTAGTCAAAGCTAACCTTCGTGATTGTGTAACTTAAATTTGGTTCAGCGGCGTAATTTGTGATGTGCGCAGTGTATCGGTCAAAGAAACAGGTTCTCACATAGCCCAAACCCTCCAGCAAGTTGAAGTGACAGTGAACAATCCATGCATGTCGTACTGGGTTGAGCATCCGTCAAAGAAACAGGTTCTCACATAGCCCAAACCCCCCCGTAAGTTGAAGTGGCAGTGAACAATCCTTGCCTGTCGTACTGGGTTGAGCATCCGTCAAAGAAACAGGTTCTCACATAGTCGAAACCCCCCAGCAAGTTGAAGTGGCAGTGAACAATCCATGCCTGTCGTACTGGGTTGAGCATCCGTCAAAGAAACAGGTTCTCACATAGTCGAAACCCCCCAACAAGTTGAAGTGGCAGTGAACAATCCATGCCTGTCGTACTGGGTTGAGCATCCGTCAAAGAAACAGGTTCTCAAATAGTCGAAACCCCCCAACAAGTTGAAGTGGCAGTGAACAATCCATGCCTGTCGTACTGGGTTGAGCATCCGTCAAAGAAACAGGTTCTCACATAGTCGAAACCCCCCAGCAAGTTGAAGTGGCAGTGAACAATCCATGCCTGTCGTACTTGGTTGAGCATCCGTCAAAGAAACAGGTTCTCACATAGTCGAAACCACCCAGCAAGTTGAAGTGGCAGTGAACAATCCATGCCTGCGTTCCTACTGAGTTGAGATTTGGTACCACAGCATACCTACAAGTACCTAGTGGGGTACCGACCGATGGACCGTTCATATTATAGAGTAGGTACCTAACGTGAAGTGGCTGAATGAGGATGCCTCAAGACTGGATGTAGAAGACAGACATCCACAGGCTAAAATGATAGATAATGATAATAGTGCATCTCGGATGAATCATTTTGTGCAGCGATGACTGGATGTAGAAGACAGACATCCACAGGCTAAAATGATAGATAATGATAATAGTGCATCTCGGATGAATCATTTTGTGCAGCGATGACTGGATGTAGAAGACAGACATCCACAGGCTAAAATGATAGATAATGATAATAGTGCATCTCGGATGAATCATTTTGTGCAGCGATGACTGGATGTAGAAGACAGACATCCACAGGCTAAAATGATAGATAATGATAATAGTGCATCTCGGATGAATCATTTTGTGCAGCGATGATTGGATGTAGAAGACAGACATCCACAGGCTAAAATGATAGATAATGATAATAGTGCATCTCGGATGAATCATTTTGTGCAGCGATAGCCATCCATACATATAGCTCGCAGAATGCATTTACTTGTAGCGTTGTAAGATCGATCACAAAGAGTATGTCACACCTTGATCATTGAGGCAAAGGTAAGATATGCACAATTTATTACCTACCTATACCTAGGTACCTAATACCTACATAATATTATTCTAAGCCTTATGGGTAGGTACATCAAACGTGTGGCTCAAATTTCCTACTAAGTAGGTGCCTACTTACATTAATTTATGATTCAATTACACATATAAGTTGGTACCTACATCTGATAAAATCAACCCATTTTTTCACCAGAATAGAAACCTAGGTAGGTACCTACCTACCAGGTATATTAAGAAACATACATACAATAACAGAAAATACCTACCTACTACCTACCATTACTTGCATCCATTCACAAACAAGAAAGTAGGTACTTAATTTATCTATATATAAAAAAGGAAAAGCTGACTGACTGATCTATCTAATTGAAATTTGTGTAGTCCTCGCGGACAAAATCGCGGGCACAATCTAGTATAGAAGGGTATAAGTTAGTAAAATTTTGTATGAAATGGACCTACCTACCAAATTTAGCTAGCTTATTATATTAAGTATTTTTCTAAAATAAATTATTATTTTCAGGTTGCAGATCATCTATGGTACCTAACCTATACTTACCAGATTATGTTGCCTATCTTCCAGCTACCTAAGCTAGGGCCACTAGAACCTAACTTAATTCAAGAGTCAAGACTGCAACTAACCTGGGGGTCATCAGACTTGTAGAATACCTATATAATTTGAACTGTTTATGATGTACCTACTTAAATACACCTTATGAATTTTACAGCTGATGTAAAATACTTATACGCATACCTACCTACTTATAGTATCTAATTTAAATTAAAACAAAAGAATTTAATTTGTTTTATTTCATCCTAAAAAAAGTAAGTTTTCAGATGATACTAATAATAGTTAAAAAGTATTCTGGAATTTGCCTGCCTGGATATTTCCGGGAATCTATGATCAAAACTAAATTAAAATGACAGGTTTATGTGTATTGCTGTTCCTTTCATAAGCTCCCTGCACTGCAGAAAAGGATAGCAATACATTTAGACCTCGTCTAACAGAATTAGCCACACTGTCCCCAACTGTTTGTGCACCAAGTCTCATCAAAATCGGTTCAACACTTCAAAGATTAGCTCACAATTTTTTTAATTATGAGCTTATTGAGAACGTAACAGGCAATTTTCAATTTTGTTTATTTGTATGAACATTTTGAAACGTGCAGCCTTGATGGGGGTAGCTGAGGTAAAAGGGAGGGGAGGGAAATCATTCCCTTGGAAGGAGTGATTTTCCGCCGGGGATGTATACTTTTTTAAATGATTTTTAATTTTGATAAAATTGTCATTGACTTAAAACAGCCTCGGTAGGGGGCGGCGGGGTAAGTCAACCCCTTCACTCCTTCAGCCAGAGACTCACTCACGTTTTGTATGGATGAATCCAGAGACTCCGGAACGTCCCTATCTCCTCTTCTTTTCTCCATCAAGGCGGCAAGTCTCAAAAGCTAGCCCGTTGTATGTAGGTATGAATTAAAATGCCTATAAAAGAATCTTATGGCATGACTAGCTATAAAAACACTATGTTCATAATAGAAAAGCAGAGACAAAAAACATTTTATTTACTATTAAATTTTTATATTGTTATAAAACTGTAGTTTGTTGCGCAGTGTTACTGCACTTAGATGACTTATGAGGATTCTGTAGAGTGTAGTCTTGATGCAGCAAAATCAACTTGCATTCTTCTAACAAAGTGGATTAGGCAGGTGGTGTGGTCATTCACAGGCTGTTAACATAACGTAACTAACTGGTCCACAGTTATCACTGAAAAAATAGAAATTATTGATCTTTAATTTTTTAAATTGCTAATTAGACAAGAACTATTCTTCTTATTTTACTATCTATCTTAATGAGGTCTAAGTTTTATTTATAATATTAATTAATAAGTAGATGATGCCCGTGACTTTATCCGCGCTGATTTAAAGGGTAAAAGTAGCCTATCTCCTTCTCCAGCATGTAACAAAGCTCCACACTAAATAATTTATACTCGCAACTTCATTTATCTTGTGGGAACTGTTCGATTTTCAGAGCCTAGTTTATTTAAAAATAGGCTATATCCATCCCCAGGATGAAAGATCTTTGTACCTTTTGTCAAAATTGGTTGAACGGATGAGCTGTAAAAAGCCAGCAGATAGATAGACAGATAACCTTTATACATACACTAAAATACAGCTCAAACTCAAGGTCCCGAACTTAATTACATGTCTTAAACAAAGAAAACTGAATTGATTATTAAAGAGTTGCCTTTCTGTAATAGATTACCTAGATGTTTTATTGCAACTTTAACTTCAGTGTACCACAAGATTATGTCTAAAATGTGTTGTCATTTATCAAGCGGTCAGTAGTCAAAACTGTTCTAACAAATATAATTATTAATGATGGCTCAGCCCTTTTTGAACTCATTTAATGCTAGGTACCTAGTAGACAGTAATTATTTAAGTAGGTAGGTACATATGAAGTTATGTTATGATTTAACTATACTCTTCAAACCTGGCCACTTGTCTATGTGTCCAAATTCAGATCAAGAGATTTGTATTACCTAGTAATTAGTACATTATGTGAGCGTGATCCGAAGAGAGAGAGTAAACTTACTTAAGGTCGTCAGTCCAGCGGGTTGGAGGTCGTCCCACACTGCGCTTGCTGATACGCGGTCTCCACTTCAGAACACGTCTGCCCCATCGGTTCTGCGGCAGACGTGGCCTGCCCACTGCCAGTACAGATTTCTAATTCGTTGGGCTATGTCAGTCACTCTGGTCATCCAACGGATTTCGTTGTTACGGATTTTGTCCCTCAGAGTTACCCAACATAGCCCGCTAAGCGACTTTGAACTTGTGGACAAGGCCAACTGTCAGTGTCCACGTTTCAGCACCATACGTCATCACAGGTAGGACACATTCATTAAAGACTTTCGTCTTTAGGCTTTGGGGTATCGACGAATTGAAGACTTGAGGCAATTTTCCAAATGCTGCCCAGCCCAGCTTATTTTTCTGTCAGCTTCCTTGTCGAAGTTGTTTCTACAAAGTTGTATTACGTACAATAATATATACCTAATAATCAGTAAAACTTCAGTTTTCTAGTTAAAACTAAAGCGATTGTTCCGTTTGTTTCAGTCTCAACTCTCAGTTTCAGTTATGATAAAAGGTTATGTTGGTTTGTTTTGATTTTTTTTTTTACTGACAATGACAGAGTAACAGACTAGAAAGCGGTAACTTTTTTTTTAATCTGATGAAAATTTGGCTCTGGACACAAGTTTCTTGAGGTTTTTAGTGATCTTAGACAAATTACCATAGACACACACACCATAGACTAAGTGGTGGACTGTCACTTGTTTGTCATTGTCACGCTGTCAATCTGTCATTGTCAATCTGTCAAAAACGTCAATAAACGAAATAATAAATGCCAAACTCAACAAAATGGCAGCGTATATCTGTCCCCCTTTTTTTGCGAACGTGTAAGAGAGACAAATTGTGGTGAGAGTTGGACCATCACGTTTACTATTTCTTTTACTCGATGAGTCCAATACTGACTGTTATGGCCAACTCATACTGCCGGACAATACGTAAACATTGACCGTGAGGAGTAAACGAAACGATAAACGATAAATGCATTGTTCAATCTTGTACTAACTGTACTGGGTTAGACCCTGTATATTAGACAACAACAATTGTTAATTATTTACTGGTATTGATTTTTTGAGATACGTTAAACGAGTCCTTCCCACCGAATTTCGGCCAAAGATGAATGATGCGCGATGATATTATAGGTAGATGACTTTGTACAGTTGTTGTCGGCACTTGTAGGAAGGTTTCTGGCACGTGCAATGCATGCCGGGCATTACTTAGTAGTTATCGATAAAGGCGGGTAATACGCTAGACTTGCCTATATCTAGACCTAAATATACGTTAATGGGTTATGTCATAGAACCAATACCAAAGTACCTAAAAATTAATAATACTTTTGTGACTATTATAGAAATATCGGTTTTCCTTCCACAGTTCCATTCATATACGGGCAATTTGGATATTTTGATTTATGTACGTCAAGGTTTCTAAGTGACGTCACCTGATTATTTCATTGCGTAATTTTGCTATTTTCCTCATATTTTGTCTATTTATCCTGGATTTGTAGTTATATTTCAGAAGTCATAATGCTTTTTACCATGTCTAATCAACAGACCCAGCCCTTCTGTTACCAGATGAGGCTATTAATTGCGGTGAAATGTCTCTTCTAAAGTTGAGAAAATACTTACTAATTACTTTTCCATGATTTTTTTTTGTGTGTACCCATAAATTAACGGTTTTAGGATTTTTCTCATTACGTGTGCTATAAGACCTATACCTACCTGCCAAATTTCATGTTTCTAGGTCAACGGGAAATACCCTATAGGTTTCTTGACAGATAGACAGACAACGGAGTGATCCTATAAGAGTTCCTTTTTCCTTTTAAGGTACGGAACCCTAAAAATGTGATTAGAAAGTAGATATTCCTATCTATATCATTAATATGCATGCATGTATATTATGCATACGCTTATCACTATAATATTTTCACAGAATTGATAACGTTTTTAATACAAAATGAATGTTCAAATGCCACTGATAGCCGTTCCTTGTCTCTAATTTTTATGGTTCCGTACCTCCAAAAGAAAAATGAAACCCTTATGGGATCTGACTGACTGACTGACTGACTGACTGACTGACTGACTGACTGACTGATCTATCAACGCACAGCTCAAACTACAGGACGGATCGAGCTGTTTGCATGCAGATAGGCTATTATGACGAAGGCATTCGCTAAGAAAGGATTTTTGAAAATTCAACCCCTAAGGGGGTGTAATAGGGGTTTGAAATTTGTGTAGTCCACGTGGACGAAGTCGCGAGAATAAGCTAGTATCATAATAAGTTTCTTAGATTCTAATTACAGTAATATGGCCAATTACAGGCTTTCTCGAAAAAAAATAAGCATTAATTAAGTACATCTTCTCTATATATATAAAAATGAATCGCTAAATGATCGCAAATCTCGAGAACAGCTGAACCGATTTTGCTAACTCTTTTTTTATAATATTTCTTGAAGTACGAGGATGGTTCTTATGTAGAGAAAATTCAAAAAATTGTAAGTATTAAAAAATTAGGCGGTACGAAGTTGGCCGGTTCAGCTAGTAACATAATATTATCAAATATGGATGAAGAACATAAGACAACTGTGTAATAAAAAGTAAATAAATAGGTAGTATATTCAGCCATCCTGTTACCCAATATCGTCGGCCCATCTTGGCGTCCCATACTTTTGTTCGCGATTTCCACTCTAGAACTTTCTTGTAAAGATTTTTATGTAAGTAAATCTAATAATAGTAGGGTCTCCTTCAAGCTACTTGAGACTGGCAAAGTGCATTGTGCTGACATGGCACTGAAAAAAGCCATATTTTAAGAGAAGAAGAAGTAGTAGTAGTGTAAGTGATACTAATACTAGTGATATTTTACATAACCAACGACAAAATTTAGGTAAGCGCCTTAGCGACCAATGATTTTTTAACAAAATATGCGACTTGATAATGTTGCTAAATATTGACTTTAGATATTAAGATAGACGTCTTTTTTGTGACTGTCATAAGTATATGATGGTTTGTGTGCACTTAACCTCGATGATTTCATTCATTTCGTCACCGTAGGCAACCTATTACTTACTACGTACCGTACGTTCCTGTCTTGTTTGTATACAGGGTGTAACCAGTACCCGTAGTACAAGATTTTACGTCTCACCAAACCAAACCAAATTCGAGAGTCGAAATACTTCCGCGTTACAGTAAACTGGATCTTAAACGCCTTGTTTTAAAGCTCAAGT
The DNA here is from genome assembly GCF_902806685.2 of Maniola hyperantus. Taxonomy (NCBI): domain Eukaryota; kingdom Metazoa; phylum Arthropoda; class Insecta; order Lepidoptera; family Nymphalidae; genus Maniola; species Maniola hyperantus. The sequence goes on from NC_048555.1 coordinate 11,535,447, forward strand.
TTGTCTACACTTCTACAGCCAGCGCTCCAAGCGGAAACATTGCGAAATTAAAATCAGTGGCATTGAATATTTGACTTCAATTCAAGGCTGTTTAGGTCCATTTTACTGTAACGCGGAAGTATTTCGACTCTCGAATTTGGTTTCGTTTGGTGAGACGTAAAATCTTGTACTACGGGTACAGAACGCTAGCAAAAACTTAGCGTTGTTGCTTATACTACCTAAACACAATCCAATACTAATAACCATTTTGCTCATTTTGTAGTTTAAGTAATGTAGTATTTTTCAAACCCGCAATGTATAGCGTGCAAAACTTGGGTCAAGGCCCTCTTTACGACGTGGCGTAGGTGGGGCTGGGGGCATTGACGCGTGTTTTTGTGGTATCATATGAGTAATCATCAGTACTATCACCTGTCTTTGTTTTTGCCAGCGTTCTGGTTACACCCTGTATAAATCAGTGGTAGATATTTAAAAGTATTTTTTTTAAATTTGATAATGATATCGATATTGTTGCTAATTCTGTTGTATATCTAAATAAATAAAAGGAAAAGGTGACTGACTGATCTATCAACGCACAGCTCAAACTACTGGACGGATCGGGTTGAAATTTGGCATGCAGATAGCTATTACGACGTAGACATCCGCTAAGAAAGGATTTTTAAAAATTCAACCCCTAAAGGGGATTAAATAGGGGTTTGAAATTTGAATAGTCCACGCGGACGAAGTCGCGAGCATAAGCTAGATAAAAAAATCTATAAGGGATCCGTTTTTTGCCATTCGGCTACGGAACCGTAATAAAAGTCAAATGAGCTCGGTGGCTATCATTCATCGTTGAACACTGAGTTGGCGAATCACCCCACAGGTAGATAACATTACCTAGGTTACCTAGATATCTACCTAAACTAGGTAGGAATGTAGTTGTTGCAATGTTGCTTACATTAACTTTGATTATACATCAGTATCATTCACAATTATTAATGGTAAACGAATTGTAACGAATTATTAACGACATAGCGCTCGTTATAATTTGTAGGTGCAAGGCCGACGAAGATAAAAGCTAAATTGTCAATAATTGTCATGATGTCATTCGTAGAAACGATCGAGATTTGAATCGTTCGAACGCTCGATAACAACATGAGGTAATTTCTATCCTTTACATAACTGGCAGACTTCACAAACCTTTGAGAACATAATGGAGAACTCTCAAGTCTCAGGCATGCAGGTTTCCTCACGATGTTTTCCTTCACCGTTCTCCCTTCTCACTCTGAGAGGAGACCTGTGCTCTGTAGTGAGCCAGCGATGGGTTGATCATGATGATGATGACATAACTTTTATAGTAGCGCTTCTTTGTCTGCGTCTCCTCTCCGTCATCATGTTGCGTATCCTTGTCATAGTCCACCTGAGGACGATCTACTATGTTGGTTACTTCTACGTGGATATAGCTCATGGATGAGTATACTTCGTGTCTTCGAGAACATTATGGAGAACTCTCAGGTATGCAGGTTTCCTCACGATGTTTTCCTTCACCGTTCTCCCTTCTCACTCTGAGAGGAGACCCGTGCTCTGTAGTGAGCCAGCGATGGGTTGATCATGATGATGATGACATAACTTTTATAGTAGCGCTTCTTTGTCTGCGTCTCCTCTCCGTCATCATGTTGCGTATCCTTGTCATAGTCCACCTGAGGACGATCTACTATGTTGGTTACTTCTACGTGGATATAGCTCATAGATGAGTATACTTCGTGTCTTCGAGAACATTATGGAGAACTCTCAGGTATGCAGGTTTCCTCACGATGTTGTCGAGTTTTTTTTTTTTTTTTTTTTTTCTACCATAAAGCACCATTATAAAATGGTAGCTTTATTGCTACTACTATCTAGCCTATGGGCTAATAAGTAATATTATTCTAGCTTAAACTTCTACTTATGATTAATTTTTAAATCTAATTTACAGTCCAGTAACTGTCCTTAGTTTATTCTAACCCGTACTTACGGTTCACTATGTTCTTGTGACCTAGAAAAATAAAGTAGCACAAGCACTATTCAATGTTTGTTTTGATGTTTTCGAGTGACATTTTATTGTTTTAAAACGAACATACTCCGAAGTGTGAGGCTGAGATCTATGGAGCGCACTTTGACTTTGCTCAGACTTAAGATTGAGTTAAAACGAGACGGATTTATGCGAGAGATATAGCTCTGTCTTAAGTCTAAGCAAAGTCAGAGTGCGCTCTATAGATCTCACCCTTAGAGCTGACTTTACTAAGGCTATCACCGCTATTTTAGATAAAACCCAACTAAAATAAATGAAAGAAGCAATCTGAGAAAAACAGTTTATATCTTGACAGTGCGATTAATAAGGTTTATATTAAATCTAATGCCGGCGCTTCACACACGTGGCAAATTATTTTTGATGTAGTCAAATACCCAATTATTTGTGGGGAAAAAACTTGCCAAGTTCATTCTTAAGCTTGAACTATACTACTACTATACTAACTTCGCGACAGTAGGGCTTGTTAACAGTCTTGGCGGTGACAACGTACGAGGAGTCGCTGTACTGCAGCAGACGGTAGGATATCTCCACTGTCTGCGTATCATTGACATAGTTCACACGAGGACGACTAGTCGCTACGTTGGATACTACCACGCGAACGTAGCTGATGGTGGAGCATTTCGGCACCTGAGGAACACAAACAACCAAGAAATACATTTTTTTTTAAATCAAAATATTATCCATGTTAAATCTAAATATATAAAAAGAAAAGGTGACTAACTGACTCACTGATCTATCAACGCACAGCTCAAACTACTGGACGGATCGGGTTGAAATTTGGAATGCAGATAGCTATTATGACGTAGGCATCCGCTAAGAAAGGCTTTTGGAATATTCAACCCCTAAGGGCGTGAAATAGGAGTTTGAAGTTTGTGTAGTCCACGCGGACGAAGTCGCAAGCATAAGCTAGTCTAAATATATAAAAGGAAAATGTGACTGACTGACTGACTGATCTATCAACGCACAGCTCAAGCTACTGGACGGATCGGGCTGATATTTGGCATGCAGATAGCTATTATGGTGTAGGCATCCGCTAAGAAAGGCTTTTGGAATATTCAACCCCTAAGGGCGTGAAATAGGAGTTTGAAGTTTGTGTAGTCCACGCGGACGAAGTCGCGAGCATAAGCTAGTCTAAATATATAAAAGGAAAATGTGACTGACTGACTGACTGATCTATCAACGCACAGCTCAAGCTACTGGACGGATCGGGCTGATATTTGGCATGCAGATAGCTATTATGGTGTAGGCATCCGCTAAGAAAGGCTTTTGGAATATTCAACCCCTAAGGGCGTGAAATAGGAGTTTGAAGTTTGTGTAGTCCACGCGGACGAAGTCGTGCGCGTAAGCTAGTGACTAATATTCCCCTTTCCTCTCCAACTAAGCGTAAAGCTTGTGCTAGGAGTAGGTCCGACAATAGTGCAACGGGCGGGGTTTGAACCGTCGACCTTTCGATTCTTTTTCAGGATTAAAAAAAAAAATTCTCTCCGTAAGAACCATCCCCGTACTTCAAGGAATATTATGAAGAAAGAATTAGCGAAATCGGTTCAGCTGTTCTTGAGATCTGCAACACATTTAGCGATTCATGTAAGAACTTTTTTGTGTATTCAGTGTTAGTAAGTGATTTTCCAGCCAAAGGCTTATTGTACATAATCCTTTAGTAGTCGCTACTTGTACACTGTCCCAGGAGATATCATGGAACAATAATACAGTATCGTCTGCATACATAATTAAATCAGATTTCGGTATACTACTCAAGCAGAGTTCGTTAATGTAGATTAAGAAGAGTAACGGACCTAGTGTGCTGCCCTGAGGGACGCCAAAGTCACTGACTGAGTGCTCACTTAGGTGCTCTCCTACACGTACCCGTTGCACTCTAATTGATATTTATAGAGAATTGATAAGAAGATATATTATATTAAACTTACAGAAATCGGTATTGCCAAATATTTCCGAAAGAAGCCTATCCTTCCACTTTTTGCGAACGTTTGCTCACCACGGTCTTCGCCTGTAAAAATGATGACCGCAATACAGAACCAGTATCCGTAGTATAAGATTTTACGTCTCACCAAACGTTGCTAGAATTCGAGAATCCAAACAAAATAACATCAAAGTAAAATGAACCTAGACAAATTTTTGAATCGAAGTCTAAAATTCAATGCCACTGATTTTAATTTCGCAACGTTTCCGCTTGGAGCGCTGGCTGTAGATGTGTAGACAAACTTGAGCTTTAAAACAAGGCGTTTAAGATCCAGTTTACTACAACGCGGAAATGTTTCGACTCTCGAATTCTAACGTTTGGTGAGACGTAAAATCTTATACTACGAGTACTGATGAACGCTAGCAAAAACTTAGCGTTATTTTTGTTACTCTACCTAGACACAATCCAATACCAATATCTATTATCTAACCATTTGCCTTGTTTTGTAATTTTAGTGATTTAGTATTTTTCAAACCCGCAATGTGTAGCGTGCAGAACTCGGGTCAATGCCTCCCCTATGACGCGGCATTGACTCCGAGTGGCCTACTTACGCAACGTTCGTTGACCCCTAGCGTCAGACAGCTGTTTTATTTGCAATATATCGTAAACTTTTACATAATTATAGGATTTTTTTGCGATTTTTGTAGTATCATAATATTATCAGTATCTAATAAAAATTAAATCAATAAGAAATACTTACCAAATTTAAAAACGTATTTGTTAGATGGCAGAAAATGTTCTAAAATGCATTGCGATATTAAGACTTGGCAAACAAGAAATATTAAAGTTATACCTTTTCTCATTTCAATGATTTTCAATTGAATTGATACCTAAAACGCCCACTTTCCAATTCCTCAGAGTAACTGATTGTTAATTTTTAATTCTTCCTCAGACAAATTCCGAGGTAGAATAAAAAAAAACCGGCCAAGTGCGAATCAGACTCGCGCACTGAGGGTTCCGTACTACAGTCGTATTTTATCGACATTTTGCACGATAAATCAAAAACTACTTATTAGATCTCGTTTAAACCAATTTTCGGTGGAAGTTTGCATGGTAATGTACATCATATATTTTTTTAGATTTATCATTCTCTTATTTTAGAAGTTACAGGGGGGGGGGGGGGGGGGGGGGGAAACACACACATATTTTACCACTTTGGGAAGTGTCTCTCGCGCAAACTATTCAGTTTAGAAAAAAATGATATTAGAAACCCCGATATCATTTTTGAAGACCTATCCATAGATACCCACGTATGGGTTTGATGAAAAAAAAAACTTTTTAGTTTCAGTGCTAAGTTTGTGCAACGCCCAAAATTTATTGTTTTTTTCTCTATTTTTGTGTAAAAATCTTTATGTGGTTCACAGAATACACCTACTTACGTGTGCTTAACAAGTTTCAACAGTATAGTTCTTATAGTTTTGGAAAAAAGTGGCTGTGACATACGGACGGACAGACAGACAGACATGACGAATCCATAAGGGTTCCGTTTTTTGCCATTTGGCTACGGAACCCTAATTAATATAGTCATTGATTTGTTTGTAATTACTTAATTTTCAGGCGTGCAATTGCAATTTTCAGGCATATACCTAGTCATTTAGGTACTTACGCTATTTAGCTTAGACGGACGTCCTAACCACTAGGCTATCAATTAAGCTGTGATAGCCTAGTGGTTAGGACGTCCGTCTTCTAATCGGAGGTCGGGGGTTCCATCCCGGGCACGCACCTCTAATTTATCGTAGTTATGTGCGTTTTAAGTAATTAAATATCACTTGCTGTAACGGTGAAGGAAAACATCGTGAGGAAACCGGCATGCCTGAGAGTTCTCCATAATGTTCTTAAAGGTGTGTGAGGTCTAACAATCCCCACATGGCCAGCGTGGTAGACTATGGCCAAAACCCTTCTCACCCTGAGATGAGACCCGTGCTCTGTAGTGAGCCGGCGATGGGTTGATCATGATGTTGATGATGATTTTCAATTTATAATAACGTTCTTAGTTACATTTTTTCACCATACGCATTCCATGGTCTATGAGATATCTGTTACCACCTAGTGACAGGTAGACAGACAGACGACATCAAACGAGTGTCAGGGAGCCGCTGGATTCAGGCGGCGCAAGACCGTGGCGTGTGGATGTCCCTACAGCAGTGGATGTCTATCGGTTGATAATGATGATGGTGATGATATCTGTTTTCTTACTAATATTATAATTATGCGAAAGTGTGTCTGTCTGTTACTGTTACCTTCTAATGCTCAACTGCTGAACTGGATAGATACATTGCCTACGTCATAATAGCTATCTGCACGCCAAATTTCAGCTCGATCCGTCCAGTAGTTTGAGCTGTGCGTTGATAGATCAGTCAGTCAGTCAGTCACCCTTTTATATCTATATTTAGATTTCAACTCTCTACCTATTACGGTTGAGGAGATACAGCCCGCTGACAGACAGACGGACGGACTTAGTAAAAGGCTGAGATCCTTCCCTCAAATTAACTCTCAATAAAAGAGAAACTTAATAAAAGGATCCATAACATATTTACAATTATATTCAAAAAATATAATTTCAGTATCTATTTAAGTTACTGGCCATTAAGTATAATAATTATTATTATATCTATTACAGTCAATCGTATATTATTTTATTATCTATTACAAGTAGGTAACTACTATGTACAAAAAAAATGGATGCAATTGCGTTTGACTGTACATTTAATATCATTAATTTGCAGGCGTCTCTTAGTGAATTAGGTAACTATAATAATTATACATTTTGAGATCTCAGTCACCATTTTAGCTCTTAGCTATTTTAGGATTTTAGTCCTTAATTTAAAGTTGAACCGTACTTCTAACACACAGAGCTAAAATGGCAAGCGAGATCTCAAAATGTACGCACTATACCTAAAGCTGTTAACCGTACAAACGGCCGAAATTGATAAATTCTATCTTTCATCTTTCACCTTCAACGTTTGTATAAAAAACCATACAACTTTCTTTCTTTATTTATTTGCATTCATGTCTTACATCATAACATATATAATATTACAATATTACAACATGAAGCCCCGTCAGGGCATTGCTCTTTTGATCAATAACAGACCTTACCGAGTAACTTATCAGTAGACTGATTAATTAATAGGTACCTAGTTAGGTAGGTAGTTAATTTTTAATCAAAATGGCATACAGAGCGAGCAATAATTAATCTATGCAAAAAGGTTTAAAAAATTGTAAAAAAATATTATAAAGATGACAACTGTCAGCTTGCATTGGCCGGACCAGGCCGGACCTCTTGTGGCGCCCTCTGAGATCAGTTTTGCCTGTGGAATAAGGGGATTCCTATTGGCAGCGATCATAATGGATTGGAGATAGTCTACGTGATACCTACAGGAACCAAAAGATCTGCATATCCTCAAATGAAGAAGAAGTAGAACAATGGTAGGTAATTCAAAAAATTTGCAAAAACCCCCGAAAGCTGCGGTTCGTGCTTGTCTGTCTTTTTCAGCCCACACATTAAAGCGCCTAAAATCCACTATTTTGTTTTTTTTTTTTAAATTTTGTACCCAGTGACACACGCGGCGAATCTAATTACGTAAAATTGGTTGAGCCGTTTAGTAGTGTCAAGCGGACATAGATACATACACACATACATTAATAGGTCATACACATAACCCTCGGAACTTTGTCGCAGTGGGGTAAAAGGGTTTGCTTCGTGTGATTTGGTGGGATATCGATAACGATTGGCGAAGAACCTTGATAGTAGTTAATACCCCGTTGCATCAGCATCATAGCTGCTCTTCTGACTGTCGTAACCTGAAACTGAGAGAAGAAATATTTAATCCTCCATACATCCTCCATCCATTCTCCATCCATCCTCCATCCATCCTCCATTCATCCTCTATCCATCCTCCATCCATCCTCCGTCCATCCTCCATCCATGCTCCATCCATCCTCCATGGTACAGTGGCGAGCGCTGTGGTCTAATAATTTAAAAAAAAACTATTCTGGTCTGCTGAGAGGCCTTGGATATGGTCAGTTACTATCCTACCGACAAAGATATGCCTCTTAGGAGTTTAACGTTCCGATGTCATCCGATCCGAATCCGACAAAACTCAGATTAAATCCGATTGTCGATTTATCACTCCGTCTGTTTCGACGGATGACGTTCCTTCTGTATTTTGCGTCCATAAGTAGGTATAACGGCTCGGATTTGAACCGCCAAAGCGCAAGCATTTTGAGGATGATAATCTCATTTTCTTTATTAGTAAATTGCATCCGTGCGAAGTTGGGGTGGATCGCTGGTTTGTAATATTAGTATGGATATACATAAGGCTCGTCAATTCCTCAGTGCCTGAAGACGAAAGTCTTTAACCAGTGTGATCCGCAGGAGAACCAAGGTCACTGACATAGCCCAAACTATTAGCAAGCTGAAGTGGCAGTGGGCAGGTCATGCCTGTCGTAGAGGCGATGGCCGTTGGAGCCGGAAAGTCCTCGAGTGGACACCGCGTACAAGCAAGCGCAGTGTGGGACGCCCTCCAGCACGATGGACCGACGATATAAAGAGGCTGGCGGGAAGTGGCTGGATGAGAAAGCTGAGGACCGGGTGGGGTGGCGCTCTTTAGGGAAGCCCTTTGTCCAACAGTGGACGTCCACAGGCTGATGATGATGATGATGATGACATAAGGCTTACCATCACCACCAGCGGCCGTCAATTGCAAACTCTTCAAGATCTCCTCAGGAATGGGTGGTGGGGTCGGCAGGTGGTCGCCACTGGGGTGGAAGCCATTCTCATCAGCAGTATAGGTGACGGTGTACGTCTGTCCATCATCCCCGATGTAGGAGAACGAGCCTGTCACTGCTAGGGAGCCTTCTTCGGGTTGAGCACCGGGGAGGATGCGACCTGCAAAATATAAAAAGTTTTTGAAGCGCAGCTTCTTCACGGACCCTTGGGATGGGCCTAACTTTAAAAAAATTCAACAAATTTGAATACGAATGATCAAATTATTGATGAAGAAATCATTAGGAAAACCAGAGTGACCGACATAGCTCAACAGGTGGCGAGGCCGAAGAGGCAATGGGCAGGGCACATAGTTCGACAAAACCGGCCAAGTGCGAGTCAGGCTCGCGCAACGAGGGTTCCGTACTACAGCCGTATTTTTTCGACATTTTGCGCGATAATTCAAAAACTATGAGGCATAAAAAATAAATGAAAATCTGTTTTAGGATGCACAGGTGAAGACCTTTCATATGATACCCTACTTGATATAGTTATATTACTTGAAAATTGAAAATACGACTTAATTATTAATTCATGACCACAATTTTTTTTGTGTGATGTTACCACTAACCACAATTTACAGGTTTTCAAATTTTTCCCCGAATGTCTGCTAAAAGACCTACCTACCTGCTAAATTTCATGATTCTAGGTTAACGGGAAGTACCCTGTAGGTTTCTTGACAGACCGACAGACAGACAACAAAGTGATCCTATAAGAGTTCCGGTTTTCCCTTTGAGGTACGGAACCCTAAAAACGATAGACGTTCGGTCCCAAAGTGCTGTAATAAACAGCTAAGTATGTGACTTTTGGAAGGCATATTGGCTGAAGAATCGATCGTGCAGTAAAATAGATCTAAGTTTAAGTTAAAATCGAAGGGAACTGTATCCATTTTAAATGATAAATTCGTTCATGATAGAGTAACGATGTAAACTTTGGCTAAAGTTCAAGTTGCCGGAGATCGAAGTAATAAACTCGATTGAATTTACGTTTAAATGCTATAGTGACATTTTTCACTAATAGGTATGGGTCTTGGACTGAAGTTTATGGGGTTAGAATGAATAATTTAAAAAAAAATGATTTCATTTATTTTTAACGTCACGGCGTTCATGGTAAAAACACAGTACAGCGTGCTGTACCAAAGCTGAATTTTATTATTTTAATCTTCCTAATCTTCACGAAATGTTTTTTTAAAGTTACATTGAATTTTATCGTTTTTTTTTGCGCCAGTTTTACGATAGCAACTACAAATACCTATAAAAAATAAGTTGTAACAGGGAAACAGCACCAAGACCTGGAGCCGCAGCAGAAACAGCTGAAAACGGCAAGTGGCGCAACTCGGCGCAAGTAGGTATGCCTCTCTTATCGAGAGTTACATTTTTGTTCCGTTTGCCGTGGAGACCCTGGGGCAATGGAGTATTAGTGCTAAAAAATATTTTACGATACAATGTGGCTAATTCCGTCGTACACAACCTCTAAACTAAACTAAAATGGCACACCTTAGTCTATTGCTATCCCTTTCATAATGTTGCTTTCGGAAAAGGATAGCACTAGATTTAGACCTGTTAATTCAGTTAATATTAGAGATTGTGTATAAGAGAATCGGCCCTAGTATTTACCTATACTAAGTGGCTAGTCCCACTAAATTCTATGAAACTTGCTTTGTTTGTAACACCTTTGTTAACCTCCATATTTTTTAGCACATAAAAGTCGATTGATTGATTTATGAACGCGCGTCTCTAGCTATTTCCCCATCGCAGGGTATCTTAACCAGGTTCCCTGACAATTCACTGCATAAGTACATTGCGTTAGGAAAGCTCTCAATCATCATTACATTATGTAACAGATTCATGTGTAGATAGGCGATGCGAGAGATTGATTTGCAATGAAACACTTGAGTGCAAACCTTTGACACACATTGTGTAAGGGATTAACCCGGATTCATGGATTTATTGAATAAATGTACTTGAAATGTTTATTTAGTTTAAACTAATGTTAATATTTTTAAATGTATCTAATGGATACTTAGGTATAGTAAATCTAAGCTTTTAAATAAACAAGAGTTACTAGAGTTGAAGTTGATGTGTCAAACAAAATTGTGTCGAACCTGATCGTTTGGAATCCGCTCGGAACTAGTCAGGTATCATCATCATCATCAACCCATTGCTGGCTGTACTGAGTACAGGTCTCCTGTCAGAAAGAATGAGAAGGGCTTAGGCCATAGTCTACCACACTGGCCCATATATAACTCCGAAAACTTAGTGGTGTGTGCCGGGAATCGAACCCCCGAACTTCCGAATCGAAGGCTGACGTCTTTACCACTAGGGTATCACCGCTCGTATATACACTGACAAAAACGTGACTTTCAGCCATGGCTTCTTATCATGCTAATTATTTTGGGCTGAATACGTCATATAGATAACTAGCTTATGCTCGCGACTTCGTCCGCGTGGACTACACAAATTTCAGACCCCTATTTCACCCCCTTAGGGGTTGAATTTTCAAAAATCCTTTCTTAGCGGATGCCTACGTCATAATAGCTATCTGCATGCCAAATTTCAGCCCGATCCGTCCAGTAGTTTGAGCTGTGGGTTGATAGATCAGTCAGTCAGTCAATCAGTCACCTTTTCCTTTTATATATTTAGATTACGGTCAAGCTAGCTCGCTCATATTATGTACTAGCTTAGCTATAGTTAATGGGTATGTTGCTAGCAGTGGCGTGCACAGGAGTTCAAGCCAGGGTATGCATTTAGGTATGAACTTATTACACGGCAGGTTAAAATGAAAAATAAGCATTGATTTATTGCAATGAGGGTAAGCAGTGCGTTTATGCCTCTATGAGCTGCACGCCACTGGTTGCTAGTGTTGACAGATAATTGCTAATTCCAGTGCTTTCATACAAAAACTTAATCGAATGTAGGAAGTGATAATTTTAATCGAGATTTGTGGCGTAACTAGAGAAACTAGGTAGGTATTTATTAGTTATTACTAACAATAATAATATTATGTATATATTAACATGCATATATATGCATGTATGTAACAAATAACAATAGGAATATGGTAATAACATGCATATAAGAAATAACACTTACCATCTTGTTCAGCCTTAGTGCCATCACTGGTTTCATATGCGTAGTGCCATCCTTTGTCGTCGATTTCGTTTTCGTATCTCAAGATCTGAGCTTGACCGGCGTAGTTCTGGGCCTGACTGTCGTAGTTCTGGCCCTGGCTTTCGTAGTTCGTGGACTGACTTCCGAAGTTTTGGTCTTAAGTCAAAAGTCAATGGTTTCTTACAACAATAATTATTGTAACTTATTAATAATATTATGTGAGAATATATTGTTTTATTTCATCATCATCAACCAATAGACGTCCACTGCTGGACATAGGTCTCTTGTAGGGACTTCCACACGCCACGGTCTTGCGCCGCCTGGATCCAGCGGCTCCCTGCGACTTGTCTGATATCGTCCGTCCACCTAGTGGGGGGGTCTTCCAACGCTGCGTGTTCCGGTGCGAGGTCGCTCTTCCAGCACCTTGGGACCCCAAGGTCTATCGGTTGTACGTATTATTTAAGAGACGAAATTTGTTGTTCGGTTAAAAGTTAATAAGATTTTTTTAACCGTATTTTATCCGTATACTATATAACATACTGTATACTTAAAACACCATTCATTAAAATCTACATGAAAATTTAACTATTTCATATAGGACAAAATGTATCTTATAGGTATGCTATGAGTACGTCTGTACAGTACGCGGCCGAAAGTAATGTACATCGATCTTTAGAAGGAGACTAGTATTTTGCTCGCTGCTCGAGCTGCTAAAGCAGCTCTCGAGGTCTATAATCGCCATTTTGAACAATTTTAAAAAGGTACATTTTATATGAAAAAATAAATTCCGCCATTTTGAATTTTTTTTCAAGTCAACGAATAGACCTTTGGATCCTGATCATCTCTTGCCAAGAAACCACTCTTCCATCTGTCATACCCTCCGAGATGGACGACGATGAAATTTGTATGGCGGCCATCTTTTTTTCGGAATTTTGAATTTTTTTTTAAATTTTTGGCAATTGGATGAGGTTTCAAATGACATTTGGTCGAGCACCTCCCACCTATCTTCAATACCTTGAGCGTGCCCTTCACCCGCCTCCGAAATCCTCAATCATCAGCTATCTCCATGTGTTGCCCTAAAGGAATCTTTGTCTTCTATATGAAACTATAAGTAAAAAAAAAAAGTTTCATACAAAATTTTACAGGAGGAAATTTTTTGAATATCTCGGCCGCCATCTTGTTTTTCCAATTTTTTTTACTTTTTCTAAAAATCGTTTGCTAATATCTTTATTAGTTGCAAGTTGTAACGAAATCGGTTGGAAAACAAAAAAGTTACAAAAGTCAGGTCGGCCGCCATCTTGTTTTTCTGAAATGTCATAATTTTTCCCTACTCGAATCCCACTCCTGAACATATGTCCCATACATTATTATATCATTTTCTGTCTCTTTCTAGGAGAACAATTATGTCAATGAGTGAGTCGGCGGAAAAAATAAATTCCGCCATTTTGAATTTTTTTTTCAAGTCATCAAATAGACCTTCAGATCCTGATCATCTTTTGCCAAGAAACCACTCTTCCATCTTTCATACCCTCCGAGATGGACGCCGATGAAATTTGTATGGCGGCCATCTTTTTTTTGCAATTTTGAATTTTTTTTCAAATTTTTGGCAATTGGATGGGGTTTCGAATGACATTTGCTCGAGCACCTCCCACCTATCTTCAATACCTTGAGCGTGCCCTTCACCCGTCTCCGAAATCCTCAATCATCAGCTCCCTCCATATGTTGCCCTTAAGGAATCTTTGTCTTCTATATGAAACCATAAGTGAAAAAAAAAAGTTTCATACAAAATTTTACAGGAGGAAATTTTTTGAAAATCTCGGCCGCCATCTTGTTTTTCCAATTTTTTTTACATTTCTTAAAAATCGTTTGCTAATATCTTCAATTGTTGCAAGTTGTAACAAAATCGGTTGGAAAACAAAAAAGTTACAAAAGTCAGGTCGGCCGCCATCTTGTTTTTCTGAAATGTCATAATTTTTCCCTAGTCGAATCCCACTTCTGAACATATCTCTCATACATTATTATATCATTTTCCATCTCTTTCTAGGAGAACAATTATGTCAATGAGTCAGTCAGTGAGTGAGTGGTAATTGAGCTATATATAGTATAATAACTAGTATTTTGCTCGCTGCTCGAGCTGCTAAAGCAGCTCTCGAGGTCTATAATGGCCATTTTGAATAATAAAAAATTTTGTATGAAAAAATAAATTCCGCCATTTTGAATTTTTTTTCCATCCAACGAGTAGACCTTCGGACCCTGATCATCTCTTGCCAAGAAACCACTCTTCCATCTGTCATACCCTCCGAGATGGACGCCGATGAAATTTGTATGGCGGCCATCTTTTTTTCGGAATTTTAAATTTTTTTTCCAATTTTTGGCAATTGGATGAGGTTTCGAATGACATTTGGTCGAGCACCTCCCACCTATCTTCGATACCTAAAGCGTGCCCTTCACCCGTCTCCGAAATCCTCAATCATCAGCTCCCTCCATATGTTACCCTAAAAGAATCTTTGTCTTCTATATGAAACCATAAGTGAAAAAAAAAAGTTTCATACAAAATTTTACAGGAGGAAATTTTTTGATAATCTCGGCCGCCATCTTGTTTTTTCAATTTTTTACACTTTTTCTAAAAATCGTTTGCTAATATCTTCAATTGTTGCAAGTTGTAACAAAATCGGTTGGAAAACAAAAAAGTTACAAAAGTCAGGTCGGCCGCCATCTTGTTTTTCTGAAATGTCATAATTTTTCCCTACTCGAATCCCACTTCTGAACATATCTCCCATACATTATTATATCATTTTCTATCTCTTTCTAGGAGAACAATTATGTCAATCAGTGAGTCAGTGAGTCAGTGAGTGGTAATTGAGCTATATATAGTATAACTAGTATTTTGCTCGCTGCTCGAGCTGCTAAAGCAGCTCTCGAGGTCTATAATCGCAATTTTGAATAATAAAAAAATTTGTATGAAAAAATAAATTCCGCCATTTTGAATTTTTTTTCAAGTCATCGAATAGACCTTAGGATCCTGATCATCTCTTGCCAAAAAACCACTCTTCCATCTGTCATACCCTCCGAGATGGACGCCGATGAAATTTGTATGGCGGCCATCTTTTTTTCGGAATTTAGAATTTTTTTTCAAATTTTTGGTAATTGGACGAGGTTTCGAATGACATTTGGTCGAGCACCTCCCACCTATCTTCAATACCTTGAGCGTGCCCTTCACCCGTCTCCGAAATCCTCAATCATCTGCTCCCTCCATATGTTGCCCTAAAGGAATCTTTGTCTTCTATATGAAACCACAAGTGAAAAAAAAAAGTTTCATACAAAATTTTACAGGAGGGAATTTTTTGAAAATCTCGGCCGCCATCTTGTTTTTCAAATTTTTTTCACTTTTTCTAAAAACCGTTTACTAATATCTTCAATTGTTGCAAGTTGTAACAAAATCGGTTGGAAAACAAAAAAGTTACAAAAGTCAGGTCGGCCGCCATCTTGTTTTTCTGAAATGTCATAATTTTTCCCTACTCGAATCCCACTTCTGAACATATCTCCCATACATTATAATATCATTTTCTGTCTCTTTCTAGGAGAACAATTATGTCAATGAGTCAGTCAGTGAGTGAGTGGTAATTGAGCTATATATAGTATAACTAGTATTTAGCTCGCTGCTCGAGCTGCTAAAGCAGCTCTCGAGGTCTATAATGGCCATTTTGAACAATTTAAAAAAAGTTTTAAATTTTGTATGAAAAAATAAATTCCGCCATTTTGAATTTTTTTTCACCCATCGAGTAGACCTTGGGATCCTGATCATCTCTTGCCAAGAAACCACTCTTCCATCTTTCATACCCTCCGAGATGGACGCCGATGAAATTTGTATGGCGGCCATCTTTTTTTCGGAATTTTAAAAAAAAATTCAAATTTTTGGCAATTGGATGAGGTTTCGAATGACATTTGGTCGAGCACCTCCCACCTATCTTCGATACCTCAAGCGTGCCCTTCACCCGTCTCCGAAATCCTCAATCATCAGCTCCCTCCATATGTTGCCCTAAAGGAATCTTTGTCTTCTATATGAAACCACAAGTGAAAAAAAAAAGTTTCATACAAAATTTTACAGGAGGAAATTTTTTGAAAATCTCGGCCGCCATCTTGTTTTTACAATTTTTTACACTTTTTCTAAAAATCGTTTGCTAATATCTTCAATTGTTGCAAGTTGTAACAAAATCGGTTGGAAAACAAAAAAGTTACAACCGTCAGGTCGGCCGCCATCTTGTTTTTCTGAAATGTCATAATTTTTCCCTACTCGAATCCCACTCCTGAACATATCTCCCATACATTATTATATCATTTTCTGTCTCTTTCTAGGAGAACAATTATGTCAATGAGTGAGTCGGCGGAAAAAATAAATTCCGCCATTTTGAATTTTTTTTCAAGTCATCAAATAGACCTTCAGATCCTGATCATCTTTTGCCAAGAAACCACTCTTCCATCTTTCATACCCTCCGAGATGGACGCCGATGAAATTTGTATGGCGGCCATCTTTTTTTCGGAATTTTAAAAAAAAATTCAAATTTTTGGCAATTGGATGAGGTTTCGAATGACATTTGGTCGAGCACCTCCCACCTATCTTCGATACCTAAAGCGTGCCCTTCACCCGTCTCCGAAATCCTCAATCATCAGCTCCCTCCATATGTTGCCCTAAAGGAATCTTTGTCTTCTATATGAAACCACAAGTGAAAAAAAAAAGTTTCATACAAAATTTTACAGGAGGAAATTTTTTGAAAATCTCGGCCGCCATCTTGTTTTTCCAATTTTTTTCACATTTTCTAAAAATCGTTTGTTAATATTTAAAATAACTGCAAGTTGTAACAAAATCGGTTGGAAAACAAAAAAGTTACAAAAGTCAGGTCGGCCGCCATCTTGTTTTTCTGAAATGTCATAATTTTTCCCTACTCGAATCCCACTTCTGAACATATCTCCCATACATTATTATATCATTTTCTATCTCTTTCTAGGAGAACAATTATGTCAATCAGTGAGTGAGTGGTAATTGAGCTATATATAGTATAACTAGTATTTTGCTCGCTGCTCGAGCTGCTAAAGCAGCTCTCGAGGTCTATAATGGCCATTTGAATAATAAAAATTTTTGTATGAAAAAAAAAAAATCCGCCATTTTGAATTTTTTTTCAATCCATCGAGTAGACCTTCGGATCCTGATCATGTCTTGCCAAGAAACCACTCTTCCATCTTTCATACCCTCCGAGATGGACGCTGATGAAATTTGTATGGCGGCCATCTTTTTTTCGGAATTTTAAATTTTTTTTCAAATTTTTGGCAATTGGACGAGGTTTCGAATGACATTTGGTCGAGCACCTCCCACCTATCTTCAATACCTTGAGCGTGCCCTTCACCCGTCTCCGAAATCCTCAATCATCAGCTCCGTCCATATGTTGCCCTAAAGAAATCTTTGTCTTCTATATGAAACCATAAGTGAAAAAAAAAAGTTTCATACAAAATTTTACAGGAGGAAATTTTTTGAAAATCTCGGCCGCCATCTTGTTTTTCCAATTTTTTTCACTTTTTCTAAAAATCGTTTACTAACATCTTCAATTGTTGCAAGTTGTAACAAAATCGGTTGGAAAACAAAAAAGTTACAAAAGTCAGGTCGGCCGCCATCTTGTTTTCTGAAATGTCATAATTTTTCCCTAGTCGAATCCCACTTCTGAACATATCTCCCATACATTATTATATCATTTTCTATCTCTTTCTAGGAGAACAATTATGTCAATCAGTGAGTGAGTGGTAATTGAGCTATATATAGTATAATAACTAGTATTTTGTTCGCTGCTCGAGCTGCTAAAGCAGCTCTCGAGGTCTATAATCGCCATTTTGAACAATTTTAAAAAAGTCATAAATTTTGTATGAAAAAAAAAATCCGCCATTTTGAATTTTTTTTCAAGTCATCAAATAGACCTTTAGATCCTGATCATCTCTTGCCAAGAAACCACTCTTCCATCTTTCATACCCTCCGAGATGGACGCCGATGAAATTTGTATGGCGGCCATCTTTTTTTCCACAATTTTGAATTTTTTTTCAAATTTTTGGCAATTGGATGAGGTTTCGAATGACATTTGGTCGAGCACCTCCCACCTATCTTCGATACCTCGAGCGTGCCCTTCACCCGTCTCCGAAATCCTCAATCATCAGCTCTCTACATATGTTGCCCTAAAGGAATCTTTGTCTTCTATATGAAACCATAAGTGAAAAAAAAAAGTTTCATACAAAATTTTACAGGAGGAAATTTTTTGAAAATCTCGGCCGCCATCTTGTTTTTCTAATTTTTTACACTTTTTCTAAAAATCGTTTGCTAATGTCTAAAATAACTGCAAGTTTAAACAAAATCGGTTGGAAAACAAAAAAGATACAAAAGTCAGGTCGGCCGCCATCTTGTTTTTCTGAAATGTCATAATTTTTCCCTACTCGAATCCCACTTCTGAACATATCTCCCATACATTATTATATCATTTTCTATCTCTTTCTAGGAGAACAATTATGTCAATCAGTGAGTGAGTGGTAATTGAGCTATATATAGTATAACTAGTATTTAGCTCGCTGCTCGAGCTGCTAAAGCAGCTCTCGAGGTCTATAATGGCCATTTTGAACAATTTAAAAAAAGTTTTAAATTTTGTATGAAAAAATAAATTCCGCCATTTTGAATTTTTTTTCACCCATCGAGTAGACCTTGGGATCCTGATCATCTCTTGCCAAGAAACCACTCTTCCATCTTTCATACCCTCCGAGATGGACGCCGATGAAATTTGTATGGCGGCCATCTTTTTTTCGGAATTTTAAAAAAAAATTCAAATTTTTGGCAATTGGATGAGGTTTCGAATGACATTTGGTCGAGCACCTCCCACCTATCTTCGATACCTCAAGCGTGCCCTTCACCCGTCTCCGAAATCCTCAATCATCAGCTCCCTCCATATGTTGCCCTAAAGGAATCTTTGTCTTCTATATGAAACCACAAGTGAAAAAAAAAAGTTTCATACAAAATTTTACAGGAGGAAATTTTTTGAAAATCTCGGCCGCCATCTTGTTTTTACAATTTTTTACACTTTTTCTAAAAATCGTTTGCTAATATCTTCAATTGTTGCAAGTTGTAACAAAATCGGTTGGAAAACAAAAAAGTTACAACCGTCAGGTCGGCCGCCATCTTGTTTTTCTGAAATGTCATAATTTTTCCCTACTCGAATCCCACTCCTGAACATATCTCCCATACATTATTATATCATTTTCTGTCTCTTTCTAGGAGAACAATTATGTCAATGAGTGAGTCGGCGGAAAAAAATAAATTCCGCCATTTTGAATTTTTTTTCAAGTCATCAAATAGACCTTCAGATCCTGATCATCTTTTGCCAAGAAACCACTCTTCCATCTTTCATACCCTCCGAGATGGACGCCGATGAAATTTGTATGGCGGCCATCTTTTTTTCGGAATTTTAAAAAAAAATTCAAATTTTTGGCAATTGGATGAGGTTTCGAATGACATTTGGTCGAGCACCTCCCACCTATCTTCGATACCTAAAGCGTGCCCTTCACCCGTCTCCGAAATCCTCAATCATCAGCTCCCTCCATATGTTGCCCTAAAGGAATCTTTGTCTTCTATATGAAACCACAAGTGAAAAAAAAAAGTTTCATACAAAATTTTACAGGAGGAAATTTTTTGAAAATCTCGGCCGCCATCTTGTTTTTCCAATTTTTTTCACATTTTCTAAAAATCGTTTACTAATATCTTCAATTGTTGCAAGTTGTAACAAAATCGGTTGGAAAACAAAAAAGTTACAACCGTCAGGTCGGCCGCCATCTTGTTTTTCTGAAATGTCATAATTTTTCCCTACTCGAATCCCACTCCTGAACATATCTCCCATACATTATTATATCATTTTCTGTCTCTTTCTAGGAGAACAATTATGTCAATGAGTGAGTCGGCGGAAAAAATAAATTCCGCCATTTTGAATTTTTTTTCAAGTCATCAAATAGACCTTCAGATCCTGATCATCTTTTGCCAAGAAACCACTCTTCCATCTTTCATACCCTCCGAGATGGACGCCGATGAAATTTGTATGGCGGCCATCTTTTTTTCGGAATTTTAAAAAAAAATTCAAATTTTTGGCAATTGGATGAGGTTTCGAATGACATTTGGTCGAGCACCTCCCACCTATCTTCGATACCTAAAGCGTGCCCTTCACCCGTCTCCGAAATCCTCAATCATCAGCTCCCTCCATATGTTGCCCTAAAGGAATCTTTGTCTTCTATATGAAACCACAAGTGAAAAAAAAAAGTTTCATACAAAATTTTACAGGAGGAAATTTTTTGAAAATCTCGGCCGCCATCTTGTTTTTCCAATTTTTTTCACATTTTCTAAAAATTGTTTACTAATATCTTCAATTGTTGCAAGTTGTAACAAAATCGGTTGGAAAACAAAAAAGTTACAAAAGTCAGGTCGGCCGCCATCTTGTTTTTCTGAAATGTCATAATTTTTCCCTACTCGAATCCCACTTCTGAACATATCTCCCATACATTATTATATCATTTTCTATCTCTTTCTAGGAGAACAATTATGTCAATCAGTGAGTGAGTGGTAATTGAGCTATATATAGTATAACTAGCTTATGCTCGCAACTTCGTCCGCGTCGACTACTAAAATTTTAAACCCCTATTTCACCCCCTTAGGGTTTGAATTTTCAAAAATCATTTCTTAGCAGATGCCTACGTCATAATAGCCATCTGAATGTTAAATTTCAGCCCGATCACGATCTACTGTCCAGTAGTTTGAGCTGTGCGTTAATAGATCAGTCAGTCAGTCACATTTTCCTTTTATATATTTAGATTGAGAGAACAATTTATTGTTATTAGATGTCTCAAATAAATGGGTGAACAATAAACACTGCAAGATCGAAGAGCAATTTATTTGCCATAAATTACCGTATATAATATAATAGCAGATTTGTAGAGCGTTGTCCCTGTCGTTGAGACCGACAAAACGTCATATAGGTAGGACAGAGACAACGCTCTACGAAGCCGAAATGTCATTCTAAAGGCCGATGTACATTACTTTCTAGTAGCTCTACCTCCAGTTCGAAAAGCAGATTCTATTAAGATGAGCTGACAAGAAACTCAGCAGTTGCTCTTTTTAAATCATTAATGATCACTGATAATGATTATATTGATAATATTTGAAATGGTCTGAATCTTTTAGTTTATGGAAAATAGTTCTTACCTTGACTGGCATAGTTCTGAGTTTGACTAGGGTAGTTCTTGGCCTGACCGGCGTAGTTCTTGGCCTGAGTGACGTAAGGGCCTGAGTCTGAGGTGTCTGCTCGTAGGGGCGTTTGGAGGCCTGTGTTTATACTATTGGCTCCCTTGTTTGGTGGTAGGTAGGTGTCTAGCCGTGCTGCTGTTGCTATTGAAGCGACTGTTAGAGTGATTAGCTTGAAAGAAAATACAGACATTAATGATAGTTTTCTCTCTTTTACACGTTTGCGCGCACATTTTGCACCATAAATCAAAACATTATGCATAAAAAATAAATAAATATCTGCCTTATGTACAGGTAAAGCCCTTTCATATGAAATCCCACTTGATATAATTATCTTACTTTGAAAATTGAAAATACTAATTATTTTTTCATGAACACATTTTAATATTTTTTTAATGATGTAACCACAAATTCACGGTTTTTTTTCTTTACTTGTGCTATAAGATCTACCTACCTGCCAAATTTCATGATTCTAGGTCAACGGGAAGTACCTTAACGGTTTTCTTGACAGACACGACAGACAGACAGACAACGAAGTTAAACGAAATAAGGTTTCCTTTTTTTTCATTTTGTGGTACGGAAACCTAAAAATCACGTCATTGCTCCGCTACGGCGTGATTGAAGGACAAATCAACAAACCACGAACAAACACACTTCAGAATTTATATACAGATTCTCACACACAGATTAGGGTTGACGCACACTGGTAGATTCTTTTGGCGATTCAAAGGCACTTGGAAAAGTTTACTTGAATAAAAAAATGTATCTAATTCCATTTCATATTAAAATCAAAAGCTAACCATAACTAAGTAATCCAATAAAAATGAATACTAACTATTTGCATGACTGGATTGACCACTGATATGGTTGTTATGAGACAGTGAAATGATGGCTGCTGGAGTTTCCACTGCCGTTTTATACTGAGACTGATAACAGCATTCGAATCTCAGATCCCTTCACGTTTAGCGTCGATAGAGATTATTTTACAACTCATAAGTTTAGTTATAATTGAAGAGTTGGTGGTAATTTTTGATAAAGCTATAAGTAAGTCGAAAGTCTATCAAGTAGGACTTACTTAGTGATGTGATTATTTAACAAAAACACGACTGATCTACCAAAAATCCAACTAAAAAGATACATTTTTCACATTCAAAAATGGCGCTATACAGTAGCAAAAAAGTATATTTTTTTTCAAAAGTTTATAGCCACTGTCATTTGAGATGATATAAGAGTTCTAACAATACCACATAAACCCAAATCTGTCAAGGCATTTAGAAGTTACGGTGGGATAAAGAAACTCACATTTATACTATAATTATATACCTACATCAGCCCTGAACCATAACACTCTTTTTTGAGCAGTCGTGTAAAGCTAAATTGTATGTATTTTTACATGATTGTCCAATAAATCTGCTTATTTCAAAACTGAATTTTTGTTTAGATCGAGGTCCTTTCTTTCTTTCTTCTATCTGGTCGTCTGTTGTGGGTGCATTACTAGATTGAGATGATTTGGAACGTTCAATTTAGGCACATGCTAGATGTATTTATTCAATGATAAGTTGCAGAGATTATTATTTCATTATGAATCCTCCTGCATAATAATTTGATTATCAAATTTTGGATGAGCGTCCGTATATATGTGCAGTTTTTTCACATAACATCAGGTGACCCGCCTGCTCGTTTGCTCGCTATCTTTATTTAAAAAAAAAGTTAGCATAGGACGAAGAATATGACAATCATTTGATTTCTTTTGATTTGATTTGATTTGATTTGATTTGATTTGATTTGATTTTGATTTCAGTCTCAAAGTCTTGCCACCAGTTCTCTGCCTATAATGATCTGGCTTGGAAGTTATTCGCAAACGCGTGCAATGATATTAATTGGTGTATTTAGTCCGGCGTGCCAGGTGTGACATTGGGTGAAGAAGCTTCAAACGATTCGTTGCATGGTGCAATTATGTTTTTGTAATTCAAGCAATAGAAACAGTGATAGCCTATTGGTTAGGACGTCCGCCTTCTAATCGGAGGTCGGGGGTTCGATCCCGGACACGCACCTCTAACTTTTCGGAATTAGGTATGTGCGTTTTAATTAATTAAATATCACTTGCTTTAACGGTGAAGGAAAACATCGTGAGGAAACCTGCATGCCTGAGAGTTCTCCATAATGTTCTCAAAGGTGTGTGAAGTCTACCAATCCGCACATGGCCAGCGTGGTAGACTATAGCCAAAACCCTTCTCACTCTGAAAGGAGACCCGCGCTCTGTAGTGAGCCGGTGATGGGTTGATCATGATGATGATGATGATGAATTCAAGCAGATCAATTGATTGGCATTTGACTGATCTATCAACGCACAGTTCAAACTACTGAACGATCGGGCTGAAATATGGTATGCAGCTGGCTATTATGAGTTATGGCGTAGAAATCCGTTAAGGATTTTAAAAAATAAGAATAAGAATAAGAAGAATAAGAATAATTTATTTTGAATTTAGAATTTAGAATTTAGACACAAGAAACAAGTTTCCTTCCCTCTGCACTAGGAAAACCCTGTATTGCAGAAGGCAATTCAACCCCTAAAGGAGTAAAATAGGGGTTTGATAATTTATGTAGTCCACGTGAATGAAGTCGGGGCCAGTTGTTGTTGGTTGAAACGCATGCCGGGCTTTAGCTAGTTATCATCATCATCATCTTCAACTTATCTTCGGCCTGGGTCTCCTCCTAGCAGAATGAGGTCCACCACGCTGGCCAAGTGCAGATTGGCAGACTTCACACACCTTTGGAAGTATTAGGTATAATCTATAGAGAACTCTCAGACATGCAGGTTTTCTTACGATGTTTTTCTTCATTGTATAAGCAAGTGATATTTAAATATTAACGTAGGAGAACTAGAGTAACCGACATAGCTCGAAACGGGTTGCGAAGCTGACGTGGCAATGGGCAGGGCGCATAGTTCGTACAACCGATAGACGTTGGGGTCCCAAGGTGCTTGAATGGCGACCTCGCACCGGAAGACGCAGCGTTGGAAGACCCCCCACTAGGTGGACTGACGACATCAGACGAGTCGCAGGGAGCTGCTGGATCCAGGCGGCGCAAGACCGTGGCGTGTAGAAGTCCCTACAAGAGACCTATGTCCAGCAGTGGACGTCTATTGGTTGATGATGATGATGATGATGATTTAAATATTTAAAAGTAGCATACCTACTCTTCAAGTCTTAATATGTCCATGCAAAAATCACGTTGATCCGTAGCTCCTTTGCAGCGTGATTAAAGGACAAACCAACAGACTGACACACCTGCATATTTTGCAATTATATTAGTCCGTAATTCCGGGTGAATGCATTCTATTTGACTGCATCATTTAACATTGATATTATAAACAAAATTACTGTTATGAAATTCAGATAATATGATGTCTAACGCCGGCTTCACACAGTCGGCCAACACTCCAACTGTACGTCAAATCTTCCAAGTGTGGAGAGATAGTTCGTTCATGTTTGGTGATGTTGGCTCATGTTGGCGCGTACCCAAATCAGGAGTTGGCCAACTCACACGAACAGACCCTCCACCTTCCCTCCAAACATCATTGCGGTCTCTTCACTCAGGCGAGACAGACGTGTGCAGTACGCTGCGACCCCAACTGCAAATTATTTCGCACCATTTATTTGGATGTTTTTTATCTAAATTTAGAAAGGGAAAAGGTCACTGATTGACTGACTAACTGACTGCCTGACTGACTGATCTATCAACGCACAGCTGAAACTACTGGACGGGCTGAAATTTGGCATGCATATAGCTATTATGACGCAGGCATCCGCTAGGAACGGATTTTTGAAAATTTAACTCCTAAGGAAGTAAGATGGGGGGGTAGAAGTTTATATAGTCCACGTGGATGAAGTCACGAGCATAAGCTAATCTTTGTATTTATCATAACAGAGTGGAATAACGATACTGTACTCTTGTTATTGGAGTTCACCTTATATGAAGGAGAATCGGTGCCATGGAATCCCAAGCATCGCAAACATAAAGATAAAATGGCTTTACACGACGATGCTTGGTTGAGACGGATGATTTCACGTTAGTTATAGACTTGTAAAAAATAATTATAGCGAGGAAGCTCCAATCAGTTCAACGTCCCCATAGCGAATGAAGTTGGAACGTATGTGTGGAGACTCTGAAGAGTGTTTTGATCGCCTCCACACTATCGACGTTTGTGGTTGTTGGAGGGTTGGACTATTGGACGACTGTGTGGAGCCGGCATAACACTTACCTAATGGTAGATGCAGTATATCTTTATGACATAAAAAGATTTGTATGGTCACTTTAGAAAGTGAATTAATCACTATTAGACACTATTGTTATTCATTGTGAGGCGATGATAGCGTAGTAGTTAAGACGTCAGCCTCCTGATCGAGGTGTCCAGGGTTCGATCCCGGCCACGCATCCCCAACTTTTCAAGAGCTTAATTAAAAGAGTTTTAGAATTTTAATTTATTATCAACTAGCTGATGCCCGCGACTTCGTCCACGTGGAATTTGGTTTTTAAAAATCCCGTGGGAACTCTTTGATTTTTCGGAATAAAAAGTAGCCTATGTCATTCTCCAGGTCTTTATATATATCCATGCCAAAAATCACGTCAATCCGTTGCACTGTTGCGATGTGATTGAAGGACAAACCAACAAACCAACAAACAAACACACTTTCGCATTTATAATAAGGGTATTGATTTTTTTTCAACAACTGCCTTTATAGAGAGAGAGCCAGCACGTGTCAGACCTTCGTTATTTTATAAAAGCTGAAAGTTTCTCTGCGTATTGTCCCCAACACTGGGAGACACGTTTGTTTGGATCATGGTGGGTTTGGGAGATAACAGGTAATAAAAGTGTAATTTTTTTGCGCCAGAGTATGAAGTCTAATTTTTTATATTTTCCTCGAAATAGTAGGTATTAGAAAACACGTCACGCATTGCCAGACACTAAGGCTGAGATCTATAGAGCGCACTTTGACTTTGCTCAGACTTAAGATTGAGTTAAAACGAGACGGATTTATGTGAGAGATATGTCTCGTTTTAACTCTGTCTTAAGTCTAAGCAAAGTCAGAGTGCGCTCTATAGATCTCACCCATAGTGTCGTGGCAACCCCCGTGCCAGACGCCCTTAAAGTTGAGAAGTTTAAGGTTTAATCTTAATGGAAGTTGCAAAAAACCTCCAAACTAATATCATAATATGGATACTCATCACAGTAGCAAATTTATAATTACATAATATGAAAACGAATTGTTAAGTGTTTATTAATACATTTTGAGCCTTTAAAAACCTTCATGACGATTTGAATGGATTTCGTCTGCCCGTCGTGTCTGTCAAGAAAACCTATAGGGTACTTCCCGTTTACCTAGAATCATGAATTTGGTAGGTAGATAGGTCTCATCTCTATTTATAAAAATGAATCGCTGAATGTGTTGCTGATTGCAAATCAGCTGAACCGATTTCGCTAATTCTTTTTTTATAATATTTCTTGAAGTACGAAGATGGTTCTTACGGAGAGAAAAATTTAAAAAATTGCCTGGACAAGAATCGACTGTTTGGCGATAAGGAGTTCGCCGGGTCAGCTAGTAGCACAATAATAATTAAAGGAATAAATCCGCAAACCGTCAATTTGTGGTCACATCACAAAAAATAAAAATAACAGCGCGCCATCTATATGTGATTAGATAAATTAAAATTAATTTATCAAATCACATATAGATGGCGCTGTTGTCATTATCGTGCAGTGTTGCACGTTAAAATGTTAAAATTATGTTAATTAAATTATTCGCTCATCGTAACAGGCAGATTCGATTCCAGGCAGGTGAAATTTTATCATCATCATCGTAATCAACCTATAGCCGGCTCACTACAGATCACGGGTCTCCTCTCAGAGTGAGCAGTGTATTTAGCCTACCATACAGGTCAATTAGTACAGATTGGCAGACTTCACACACCTTTGAGAACATTATGGAGAACTCTCAGGCATGCTGTTTTTAGGAAGGTAGGTACTTAGGTTTTACATTTTAATTAAAGGTTTAGCCGGCATTTATTAATTATAGGTTTTGATCTGAATTCCATCACGAACTTGAATTTTCAAAAACGTCATAATATCGTTACCTTTTGGCTTGGACGATCTAACCTATGGACTTGTAACGCGCCTAATATTACGAATAAAAATTTCTGTCACTTTTGGTGCGGGACGAGGAAACACTACATAGACAACTTGACACACTCACTTAACAAAGTTTTGTGTCATTATTAACACACACA
The DNA here is from genome assembly GCF_902806685.2 of Maniola hyperantus. Taxonomy (NCBI): domain Eukaryota; kingdom Metazoa; phylum Arthropoda; class Insecta; order Lepidoptera; family Nymphalidae; genus Maniola; species Maniola hyperantus. The sequence goes on from NC_048555.1 coordinate 11,562,945, forward strand.
TATCTAAATCTTCAACACTACTACATTTTACGCACACTAATAAGTTATATACATCAACATACAAAGACATTACGAGTGTAAGACAGTCAAATTGATTTGCGATGCTACCGTATCGATATTTTAAAATATATCGATAGTTTTTCAGAAACAAAAGTAGAAGTAAGAATTTATTACTCGTATTTAATTACTTAAAACCAGTGTTTGGTCAGCGTAGCGTATTCTTGCATACATTCACCTCACTTAATAGGTAATTATCCCAAAAACTAATAATGCAACGTAAAAATAAGAAAAATATATATTTAAAAAATATGCACATACTTTTTTACTTATTTTATATCATTTTTAATCTTTTGTATTTTTTTATATAACGAAATTTTCATTTAAAATTTCGATAGTGAAAATGTGCTTATTAATGACCTTGGACGTTCTAATCTAGGTTAGATCGTCCAAGTTAATGACTTATATTATTATATAATACAAAATAAACCTGACCGCGCAAAAGCCTACCAAACATAATTAGTAGGTATATCAATCAATAAAATGTTTTTTTCTTTCCAATCAATCATTTATTTATTGCGCATTGGGTTTACATGGTAATTCCAATATGGTGTACTCTTTGTCCAAAAAAATTAAATGTAAGTTATTAAATATTACACGTATTGCCCTTACAAATTAGCAATGCAAAAATTTTCTCAATAAGCGGCAGGCGCTTTTACCCCACAGCAAAATTCCATAAGACAGATATGATACTATGAAAATAAATTAGTAAACACACACGGTGGCCTCTTCTATTTTTATCATATATCAATACGTCATTATTTACCATTAGGTTAATGTTATGTATATTCTTGGCGATTCTCTCTGTAAAAATATCGAAATCTGTAAAAATAAAACGATTATGATAAATTATTACCTAATCCTCATCCTTGAGAAAGGTACACCTTTTAGCTACATATTACCCAGTTCAGAGACACCCTACCCCGTTTCGCGCCTATCACTAAAATTGCGTTGCTTTAATATTTTTTAAAATGTATTAAGTACGTGAAATCACAGAAATCGACTAGTTTTATTACAAGTATAGGTAGCGAAAAAATTGTGGTAATTAATAATAACTATTCTTTACTTGACTTGAAGACGGTAATTTAGTCGTTAATAATAAAGAAAATGTTTTCATCGATATCGATAATCGAACCGCAATCACTATCACATGATTCTTAAAAATCGAACCTTATGTCCTACGCTATTAAATCTAATACTGAAAAATTTTGTAAAAATAACACTATAGTCTCGTGGGGAGTGCGGTATACTATAGACGGAGAGCCAGGAGCCAAAATACTGTTTGAATTTACTAAGGCTAATTTTTATATAGTTCATTAGAATGGTTGCGTACACAAACATACTGCGGTCAGTCAAGTGAACCTGAGAACAGTGACTCAGGTGCGCTATCAAAGGTGTCGTACCTGCGAGGTAATAAAATGAATTTACTAAGGCTGAAAATTGTTATATAACTTGTATATTGCATATAAATAAAAGTTGTAATGGTTAGTCAGCAGAATATGGGGACAGAGCTGGTCAGTATGCGCAAAAAATTAGCCTTAGTAAATTCAAACAGTTTTTTGAGCGCTGGCTCTCCGTCTATAGTATACCGCACTTCCCACGAGACTAGTGTTATTTTTACTACTACGTAATTTCATGCTGTTCAAATTTTCGTATTCAAATTTTAACCTAATTTGTATATATCGAGGGTTGCAATTGTTTAGAAAAAACAAAATATAGTCTCGTGAGGAGTGTGACTCGTTTCTACCGAATTATTACGTACTCAATTACTGAATCGGTAAAGTTCTCGATTGTTATTTTATTATAATAATTTATGTAATTTAATTTATAGAAAGCGTTTATTACACCAAAAATACTTACTTATGAAATGAAATTACATCTTTTTGTAAATTTGATGTGTTTGATTTGTTCTTGCACTCACTAACGGCACAAACAGGCATTTTTCACCCAGCGTGTAAGACGTCGTCACACATCGAAAACGATTCTGACAATGACAAAATCGATTCCGCAAACAGTGTTTATAAACGCAGTGGATTAAAAATCCATTACTATTGACAGGGGGGAATAATCATGCGAGGCGCGTCCTTAGGTTAGATCGTCCAAGCCTTTTGGTGACGAAAAGTTCATGCTTCGATTTAGTTAAATGCCCTTTATTAATAAACAACCCAATTTATACTTTGTCTTCTGGACCGTAGAACTTAATTTCACTTAAACATGATTGGAATACTTTTAAAGCTTTTGGGAAAGGTTACAGGAAAATTAGACTTTAGCACAGGTGGTTTTAGGGTTGGTTTTTGTTTAACAGTTTAAGATGAACTTATTTCATAGATTACATACCAGACCTTCACACAGACCTACAGACAGGCTTAGGACCTTCATGAGTTTATAATAATGTGGTCTAGTGGAATGTCACAGTATTTAAATTAGTGCAAATATCGTTACATTCAACATTTCGTGGTTTGATACATGCCATATTTGTACCTACCATTTTCCTACTGCGTGTACCTAGGTACATGAACTGAAACGCAAAGCGCTCTTGCCAATGCTTTTAATTAATTCCTAGTTTGGTCCTCGTAAATCGTAAAATATTTTTATTGCAGTTAAGGACGCTTTTTAGGGTTCCGTAGTAAACAAAGAACCCCTCGGAACCCTCGTAGCTTTAGTTTTAAGTTTGCGTAATTATCACCACTATATCTTAGAAATCCAACATCTGACCATCAAAAAGCGTTATTAATTACCTATTTTGAATAAATCATTTGACTTTGACTTTGACTTTGACTTTGACCCTTATAGTTTCGCCATGTCCGTCCGTCTATCCATCTGTCCGTCCGTCCGTCCGTCCTCGGTTAATCTCAGAGACTATTAGTGCTAGAAAGCTGTAATTTGGCATGGGTATAATTAATATTCATCACGCCGACAAAGTGGTGAAATAAAATTGTGATAAATATGTTTTTAGGGTAGCTCCCTACATGTAAAGTGGGGATGATTTTTTTTCTCGTCTACCCCATAGTGTGGGGTATCGTTAAATAGGTATTTTAATAATACTGTGGGTGTGGGGACATCATTTTTCGATTTCTAGATCCGTTTTTAAAATATGATGTTTTAAAGTGCTAATTTTTATTCGAGTCAAGTGTCCCCCCCTCTATCAGCCAAATGGTAGTATATAGGAACGTGAAAAAATTCACAGCAGTAGTAGGTATATATTATAATCAATTTTAAAGGAAAACTATCATGGCTAAGTAGGATTCACAGGTTAATAAGTTGTATCTGTTTTTCGAGGTTAATTATTATTGTACGTAGATATTATGAGTTGCATATTAATGTATATTATAGTTTTATTGTATCTATTGTATGTGTGATTGATGGAATTCAAAATATCCTCAATATTCATAAATAAAATAAAAGCGCTTTCCTAGGTCAGCTGTAATGATTTGTGACTACGGAACCCTACACTGCGCGTGGCCCGCCACGCGCTTGGCCGGTTTTTAGATATACACTTACTTAGGACGACAGAATGTAAGTTTTCTATACTTATGTATTTCAAATTCTAGAAATATAGATCAGTTTAAAAAAAATGCCATTTCCTAATCTTTAACTCTCATCTATATCCTATAGGTTTATTACTATTGAGTATATTAATTATCTCAGGGAGCAATTAGTATTCGTATTCACTGCGCAACATAGTTCTGAAGAATGTGTGTAAAATCAAACATAATTCATTCAATGCGGTACAATATAATAGTAAGTTGGTAACAGAAGATTCGCTTTTATAGTAGCAAATCTTTACATTAATATATGTAGGTGTAGACAAGACACTATCCGTCTCTTTTTGTTTATTTTACAGTGAAAGGATTCTTTACACCTTCCGATTCAGACAACATTTATTATTTAGTAGATGATGCCCTCGACGTCGTCCGCGTGGACTACATAAATTTCAAACCCCTATTTTACTCCCTTAGGGGTTGAATTTTCAAAAATCCTTTCTTAGCGGAGGTCTACGTCATAATAGTTTTCAAAAAACCTATCTTAGCGGATGCCTACGTCATAATAGCTATCTGCATGCCAAATTTCAGCCTGATCCGTCCAGTATTTTGAGCTGTGCGTTGATAGATCAGTCAGTCAGCCAATCAGTCACCTTTTCCTTTTATACACAAAAACGGAGACAGGTGATAGTACTGATGATTAGTGATATGATATGATACCATAAAAAACGCGAAAAAAAATTCCCGTATTTCGTAAAATTTCACGATAATATTGCAAATAAAACATTTGATTGACACTAGAGTTCATCGAACGTTCCGTATGTAGGCCACTAGGCGGGGCATTGACTCCATAAGACTGGTTAGTATTTTATAACGTAGATTTTAACTTTGGGCAGTCGTAGGTGAGAACTAAGAAAGTATGTATAATTATTTGAAATTTCATCACTTACCTACCTATAATTATCTCTATCATACAGTATGAGAGTTAAGGAACCTAAAATGATATAATTATATTAAAATTTCCTTGTTTAAAATAGTAAGTAAGGCTTTAAATATTCTGATAAGCTTTAAGGAAGTAATTCGTTTCAATCCTCATCTATTTTGAATCAGAAATTATAACCAGATACATTCTATTTTACAATAATATTTTTTTCTTTTTGACCCAACCTAAAAGTGACATTTAAAAAAAGAGATTGTAGAGATCAAAATATTATGCGCCGCGCGTTCGTCATTTACAGTATAAAATATTTTTGTCGTACGATATTTTTCATGCGATAAATCGTTGGGTATCTCTAAAGTTATAAACGGGCTTTAGAAAGAGATGCGCATAGTTTCATCGTTCAACTTGTAATAAGTTTGTAGGTCAACTTGTGATGTAATTCACATTCTATCATTGAAAGTGGGATTATGGGTCTGAGCGTAAAATATGCCTACAGTCGGCGACAGGTCGAGATGGCAAGCGGGGACTGACCGCCCCGCACACCCGCTCAGCCCCCGCGCTGGCCCGGTGCGGGCGAGCGCGGGTGACGTGCGGGTGTGAGGGGGCGTCCCCCCGCCTCACACCCCGATTGCCATCTCAACCTGTCACGTACTATACTTCTATGGACAATGAACTTTCCTTTTCTATGGCCTTGGAATCTTATTGTTTTGTATTTACCTTTTCGGATTTAGGAATTCGTACTGTCTGTCTGTGAAAAAGTGACGATAACCTAGTGGTATAGACGTCGGCCTCCTATTCGGGAGGCCGACGGGGGTTTGATTCCGGGCACGCACCTCTAACTTTTCGGTGTTATGTGCGTTTTAAGCAATTTTTTTTTTTTCAAAAGAATATAGCCATGTTAAATGACTACTATTCCCTTTACCTCTCCAACTTAAGCGAGCTTGTGCTAGGAGTAGGTACGACAATAGTGCAACGGGCGGGGTTTGAACCGTCGACCTTTCGGTTTTCAGTCCACTCCTTTACCGGTTGAGCTATTGAGGCTCTAAATAAAACAAAGAAAGGCTCTAATGTTGAAAGAATTAAGAAATTGTTTCCTCACAATGTTTTCTTGACCTGCCTGCGTGCCTGAGAGTTCTCCATAATGTTCTATAAGGTGTGTGAAGTCGTTAAAAATTTAAATTAGTTTATATTTATACTAAACACAACATGCTGTTTAAGCGCGATGTAAAATAATTACAGCGCCATCTATGTGCTGCATTGGCGTTTTTATTGAATAGGAAGTAGGTTGTTGTAAGTAATTTGACTGCGTTTTCATTTGGAGCCTCTACTACGCGACACGTAAAAGCGCCACAGTTCGACGGTTAGGGAACTTTTAAAAAAACCTTGAGGCTTCACCTACATTGGCAGGCGTCAAATGTTACCTATATTTGATGCTAGGTAGGCTCACGTCATCCCGAGATCCGTCTCCGTCGAAAATGTCAGCATCGAAGTTGTTCAAGAATAGAACTACCTAGGACAGACAATACAACTTGGTAGGAACAACTTTGACAAGGAAGCTGACAGAAGAATACAGCTGGGCTGGGCAGCATTTGGAAAATTGCGTCAAGTCTTCAATTCGTCGATACCCTAAAGCCTAAAGGCGAAAGTCTTTAATGAGTGTGTCCTACCTGTGATGACGTATGGCGCAGAGACGTGGACACTGACAGTAGGCCTTGTCCACAAATTCAAAGTAGCTCAGCGTGCTATGGAGCGAGTTATGTTGGGTGTCTCTCTGAGGGACAAAATCCGCAACGAGGAAATCCAGGAAATACATACAGGTCAAACACATAACCCTTCTTTAGGCTTCGCCGCAGTCGGGTAAAAAGAAAAAGGCTACAGGTTCCAATACGCTATCCTTCTTCAAACTTTGGTCACAGATTAGTATACTTATAAAAGTACCAGCTTAATTGTGCTTTGGTCTTCTTATAGGTTAGAATTTGACCTTTACATTTTTTTATAACAATAGGGCAAAGGTACAAGGTTACCTATTGTTTAAAGATGTCCATTAGAAACAAGCTTATGCCCGCAACTTCGTCCGCGTGGACTACATGAATTTCAAACCACCCCCAAGTAGGTTATACTTAGGGGTGGCATTTCGAAAAATCCATTCTTAGTGGATACCTACTCTTTACAAAGAACACACCCTCCAAATTTTATGTGTCTAGGACCAGCGGTTTAGGCTGTGCTTTGATATTATAAGTCAGTGAGTCAAAATCTTCATAAGAAAGCTTAGAGTTACTCAGCGGGCGATGGAGAGAGCTTCTGCGTGATTAATTAATTGAGAAGATCCGTAGCAGAACCAGAGTAACGAACCTACCTCAACAGGATGCGAAGCTGAAGTGGCAAGGGGCAGGGCACATGGTTCGAAAAACGGATATAAGTACGTTGGGGTCCCAAGGTGCTAGAATTTCATTTATTTAGTGCAAAATAATTACCTATAATCAGCTGTGATAGCCTAGTGGTTAGGACGTCCGCCTTCTAATCGGAGGTCGGGGGTTCGATCCCGGGCACGCACCTCTAATTTTTCGGAGTTTTAACTAATTAAATATCACTTTAACGGTGAAGGAAAACATCGTGAGGAAACCTGCATGCCTGAGAGTTCTCCATAATGTTCTCAAAGGTGTGTGAAATTTCGTCTGGTGGGAGGCTTCGGCCGTGGCTAGTTACCACCCTACCGGCAAAGCCGTGCCGCCAAGCGATTTAGCGTTCCGGTACGATGCCGTGTAGAAACCAAAGGGTGGGTTTAATAAAAACTGTCATACCCCTTCCAGGTTAGCCCGCTATCATCTTAGACTGCATCATCACTTACCACCAGGTGAGATTGCAGTCAAGGGCTAACTTGTATCTGAATAAAAAAATAAATTAAAAAAAAAGTCTACCAATCAGCACATGGCCAGCGTGGTAGACTATGGCCAAAAACCCTTCTCACTCTGAGAGGAGACCCGTGCTCTGTAGTGAGCCAGTGCTGGGTTGACCATGATGATGATGATGAATTATAACACTAATCTAAAATGATTTATATTTATTAATCTTAGAAGAATTGTTATTATTTATTAATGCTGTTATTTTAGACGATTAAGTTTAAAAGTCATGACTTGCACTTAGATAATGTAATCTTACCTTGACATCTCTAGAGAAGATATTCATTTTTAGTCACTTGGGTATTATAGATCATTGTTTGGATCTATTGTTTTGGACTGATGGAATTTGAGATTAGAACGTGTGAGTGGTGACAGTATTAAAATTATGTTTATCTGTCTGTCTGTTCGTTTCTCATGCGTACCGTTCGTACCATTCTTCCTTATACTTTAACTAGCTTATGCTCGCGACTGCGCGTGGACTACACAAATTTCAAACCCCTATTTCACCCCCTTAGGAGTTGAATTTTCAAAAATCCTTTCTTAGCGGATGTCTACGTTATAATAGCTATCTGCATGCCAAATTTCAGCCCGATGCGTCTAGTAGTTTGAACTGTGCGTTGATAGATCAGTCAGTCAGTCAGCTTTTCCTTTTATGGGTATAGATTTAGAACATTTAATATTTAGCATTGTTTACCTTTCATCAGTCTTTTATGGAACTTGATGTGACTAAAATATTAGATATATCTAATATTCAATTTGCTCTCATTAATATCTCCGAGTTTGGAACAAATAATAGATAAAAAACGTATGATTTATAGTTTGAATTAGAGGCCAAACATAATTGCATAATTATCGATATCAGATAATATTATGTACTTGCTAAGTACCTACAGCACACGTCAAATGCTATGCTATGCTAAAACTGCACTATGAACTTTGCCCTAAAATTGGCAAAACTCTTTTTTAAGGTTCCGTACCTCAAAGGGAAAAACGGAACCCTTATAGGATCACTTTGTTGTCTGTCTGTCTGTCTGTCTGTCGGTCTGTAGAGAAACCTACAGGGTACTTCCCGATGACCTAGAATCATGAAATTTGGCAGGTAGGTAGATCTTATAGCTGACATTTGGGGAAGAATCTGAAAACCGTGAATTTAGGGTTAGATCACACAAAAAAAATTTAATTGTGGTCATGAACTAATAATTAGTATTTTCAACTTTCGAAGTGAGTGACTATATCAAGTGGGGTATCATATGAAAGGTCTTCATCTGTACATTCTAAAACAGATTTTTATTTATTTTTATGCATCATAGTTTTTGAATTATCGTGCAAATGTCGAAAAAATACGACTGTAGTACGGAACCCTCACTGCGCGAGCCTGACTCGCACTTGGCCGGTTTTTTCCTTTTTAGGGTTCCATACCCGAATACCTGCAAAGGGAACCTATTACAAAAGTGTATCTGTCTGTCTGTCTGTCCGTCTGTCTATCTGCTAGCTTTTCACGGCCCATCCGTTCAACACATTTTGACGAAATTTGGTATAGCGATAGCTTGCATCTCGGGGAAGGACATAGGCTACTTTTTATCCCACCAAAATCAAAGAGGTCCCACGGAATTTTTAAAAACCTAAATCCACGCGGACGAAGTCGCGGGCATCATCTAGTTGCGAAATATTTGATTCAAGGGCCGCGTGCCCAGCTATTCGCCTAGTGCGCCGACTTTGCTCGGGCCGGCACTGGCTGGGCCTTAGTATAGAGTAGCTCAGTTTGCGATAAAAGCTATACACCTTTGATCCTTAACTGGATAACAAACTTAACAAAAAGTTCCGCGTTCAAGCCGATCAAATCATCGATCCTTTTTGAATGTAGTTGACCTTTTTTATTCAAATTGCTACAGATGAGACGGTAATTGTGAAATAATTACTTACTGTATAGCGAAACTTTGAACCACAAATACACCAGTCGTTGTAAACTATGCCTAGGGGCTTCATAATGGAAAATTATTAAGGCAGGGTAGAAGATAGAGGCATTTAATATTTATTTTATTTAATAAATGATTTTCGTAATAATTTTTTATAAATTACTAGCTGATGCCCGCGACTTCGTCCGCGTGGATTTACGTTTTACGAAATCCCGCGTGAACTCTTCGATTTTTCGGGATAAAAAGTAGCCTATGTGTTAATCCAGGGTATAATCTATCTTCATTCCAAATTTCAGCCAAATCCGTCCAGTAGTTTTTGTGTGATTGAGTAACAAACATCCAAACATCCACACTTTCACATTTTTAATATTATTAGGATTAGGATTAGGATTTTTTATTGTTTTTAAGCAGGTCTTCGTATGTCTTGTTGCACAAGAATATACAGCGATGATTTTCAGCTAGTAGGTAGGTACACCCTGAACCGGGTGACGCCACGGAATCATAAACTATCAACTACTAACATTAATTCTATAGTTATACTTGGCACTGATTCTGAGCACAACCGAATTTTAGAGTATTCGCATGCTCTTCTTACTAATGTAATATGAAAAGGACAGACACAGTTTGACAGTTCTAAATTTAATTTTTAGATGGTAAACCCGTGATTTTAGCACGCACTCGTGAACCTACTGTTTAAATTTGTATTGTGCACTAAAATTTAGAGTCTTTAAATGTGAAAGTCATGTTCCGTTCCTTTTTTAGCATTGTTAAAAAGAAAAGGATGCAGATACTCTAAATTTAGTTTAGAGAACGACAAAGGAATCGGTGCAATGTTAATTTAAAACTATATTTACATTTGTCGTTGTTATCCTAGTTATTTAGCACCATAAATATTAGGGGTTTGTTGCTGTTGTCTGTCAGTTAACAAAACCGGGGAGTCAGTTAATAGTTACAGTTAAGTTTAGGTAGAACCACGGTAGAACTTATTACGTTAATAAATTACATTCTTGTAATGCGGATACGCAAATCGTTGCTATTTACATCTAACTATAGCCTTAAATGTCACAGATGGACATCGGCTAAGTAGCTTTTAAAGCTTTCAATTGTATAATGTAAATTAGTTGTATTTATAACATATAACCACGTAATGATATACATTTTATGGTAAGTCAAAGACGAGACCTTTTTAGGGTTCCGTACCTCAAAAGGAAAAACGGAACCCTTATATGATCACTTTGTTGTCTGTCTGTCTGTCTGTCAAGAAACCTACAGGGTACTTCCCGTTGACCTAGAATCATGAAATTTGGCAGGTAGATAGGTCTTATAGCTGACATTTGGGGAAAAATCTGAAAACCGTGAATTTAGGGTTAGATCACACAAAAAAAATTAAATTGTGGTCATGAACTAATAATTAGTATTTTCAACTTACGAAGTGAGTGACTATATCAAGTGGGGTATCATATGAAAGGTCTTCACCTGTACATTCTAAAACAGATTTTTATTTATTTTTAGGCATCATAGTTTTTGAATTATAGTGCAAAATGTCGAAAAAATACGACTGTGGTACAGAACCCTCATTGCGCGAGCCTGACTCGCACTTGGCCGGTTTTTCAAAGGTTCCGTACCTCAAAAGGAAAAAGTAACCCTTGTAGGATCACTTTGTTGTCTGTCTGTCTATCTGTCTGTCTGGCTTCCAAAAAACCTATAGGGTACTTCTCATTAACCTAGAATCATGTAATTTGGTAGGTAGCACACATAAGGGGGAAAATCCGAAAATCGTGAATTTGTGATCACATCACAAAAAAAATTAAAATGTGTTCATGAACAAAAATTAATATTTTCAATTATCTAAGTAAGATAACTATACCAAGTGGAGGAACCTACATTCTAAAACAATTTTTTATTTATTTTTACGCGTAGATTTTTGATTTATCGTGCAAAATGTCAAAATAAAACGACTGTAGTACGGAACCCTAGAGGATGTTTGGACCCTACCATGGAACTAGGAAACAGCTTAATTTATCACAGACTCTATAATGCAAAGAATCTTCATCTCCTGAAAAGGATTTTTAGTTTGAATGCATAACAATGAATTTTCCGCATTCAGTTTTGAAATGATGCTAAAATGTTAGCAGAATTAAGATTAGGCACAAATACGCAAAAATCTAAATACGAGTATATAAAAGGAAAAGGTGACTGACTGTCTAACTGACTGACTGACTGACTGATCTATCAACTAGCTATTATGTAGGCATCCGCTGAAAAAGGATTTTTGAAAATTCAACAGGGTGTGAAATAGGCGTTTGAAATTTGTGTGGTCCACGCGGACGAAATCGCGAGCCTAAGCTAGTAATGAGCATAATATGGTAAGTAGATTTGTTATATTTACACATAATTTTATCAAAGGACTAGTAATATAAATGTATAAGAGCATTCCTGGTCAATTAATAAATTTCACTCTTAATAGTTGGTTGCGCGAGATCTAATATTAGATTACATGGAAGAGGCGTTATATATATATATATTTATCTACAGCGATAAGTACAGGCGACCCGGTTTTCTAGTAGGTAAGTATGTAGCTATTTTTATTTTCAAAATTATTTTATTTATTTATTTTTATTTTATTTATTTTATATCTTATTAGAACGGCAGTGCCACTTACACTAACTAGATAATAATTAATAAATTTAAATACAAATAAAGGTACAGGAAAAAAGACAAAATACAAAACGATAAAAGATCAAAGGAAATAATAATAAAATAAAAAAATAATAATATGATAACAAAAAGTAGACCCAGTGGTCAGTGGATTATATTGTTTCCTTTTGTACAAACATCTATTTTGTTGTATCTTATGTGGTAAACTATAAAGAATACTTTCCTTTACTTTATGTTGCGAACTTTGGCTGTGATACAGATAGAGCAACGAATCGGCTGATTTCTAGGGTTCCGTAGCCGAATGGCAAAAAACGGAACCCTTATAGATTCATCATGTCTGTCTGTCTGTCCGTATGTCACAGTCACTTTTTTCCGAAACTATAAGAGCTATATACGTTGAAACTTGGTTGAAAGTAGATGTATTCTGTGAACCGCATTAAGATTAAAAAAACAATAAATGGGGTTAAAAAAATACGTGTGGGTTATCTATGGGTAGGCCTTCAAAAATGATACTGAGGTTTCTAATATCATTTTTTTCTAAACTGAATAGTTTGCGCGAGAGACACTTCCAAAGTAGTAAGATGTCTGTCCCCCCCCCCCCCTGTATTTTTAAAAATAAGAGAATGATAAAACTAATAAAAATATATGATGTAATTACCATGCAAACTTCCACCGAAAATTGGTTTGAACGAGATTTAAAAAAAAAAAAAAAAAAAGAAAATTAGCCATATTATTAAATGACTAATATTCCCCTTTCCTCTCCAATTAAGGGACAAGCTTGTGCTAGGAGTAGGTACGACAATAGTGCAACGGGGCGGGATTTGAACCGTCGACCTTTCGGTTTTCAGTCCACTGCTATACCGGTTGAGCAATTGAGGCTCTTAAAGATTAAGATTAAGATTTAGTAAGTAGTTTTTGAAAATACGATTGCAGTAGGTATGGAACCCTCAGTGCGCGAGTCTGATTCGCACTTGGCCGGTTTTTTTTGCATTTCTATAATCCACGCGGGCGAAGCCGTGGGCATCAGCTACTTTTCAAATATTTTGAAGCCGATGATACTCCAGGTCAATTTAAATTAGTCGCCTCATAAATAACTGCGCGATGTCAGCATCAGTATAGCAGCTCACTCGCAATATTAAGTTAAAATTACGTTCCGTTTTGCAATGTGTAAACTCACGAACTAGCTTTACAAGTAGCCCATCTTTCATATTCTAATTTTCATGAATATTAATTACTCGCTGATGCCCGCAACTTCGTCTGCGTGTTCCCGTGGGAATCCTTTGATTTTCTGGGATAAAAGTAGCCTATGTCACTCTCCAGGTCTTTAATTATATCCATGCAAAAAATAACATCGATCTGTTGCCCCGTTGCAACGTGATTAAAGGACAGACCAATAAAGCTCCCACCCGTAGCTCACATCCGTAGCCCACATTCGTAGTTCCCATCGGCCATCATTGCCTGTCGCTTAGTATAAGATTTTACGTCTCACCAAACGTTGCTAGAATTCGAGAGTCGTAACACAATACCGTCAAAGTAAAATAGACCTAAAGAGCCTTGAATTGAAGTCAAAAATTCAATGCCACTGATTTTAATTTTGCAACGTTTCCGCTTGGAGCGCTGGCTGTAGATATGTAGACAAACTTGAGCTTTAAAACAAGGCAGTTAAGATTCAGTTTACTATAACGCGGAAGTGTTTCGACACTCGAATACTATCAACGTTGGTGAGACATAAAATCTCGTAATAAGCGTACAGTTTAGCTCTAATCTATAGCACGCATCCCTCCATGTAGCTCCCATGCGTAGTTCCCATCCGTAGCTCCTATCCGTAGCTCTCATCTATAGCACGCATCCCTCCATGTAGCTCCCATGCGTAGTTCCCATCCGTAGCTCCTATCCGTAGCTCTCATCTATAGCACGCATCCCTCCATGTAGCTCCCATACGTAGTTCCCATCCGTAGCTCCTATCCGTAGCTCTCATCTATAGCACGCATCCCTCCATGTAGCTCCCATGCGTAGTTCCCATCCGTAACTCCTATCCGTAGCTCTCATCTATAGCACGCTTCCCTCCATATAAAAACATAGCTTCGTTGAACCCGTACGGTTCCACCAATAATAAGCAAGGTATGTGGAGCAATGAAAATGATTGGTGGGTATAAGTCCCGCAAATTGCTAATGTACGTGGCCGCCATTTTAGTGACATCCGCACTAGACTGAAGTTTCGAGCAAATAGTACATTTTTATTTATTCATAAGATTTTCGAGATTAATGAGACCTGGTTCGGGCGTAATAGCAATTTGCGGGACTTATGTCACACACATCCATAGCGACATCACATCTCTGGTGGAAAAGTAGAATTAAAAACAAGATGAATTTGCGTGAAAAAGTGCGTAGTCAGTGATGTGGCTAGTATCATAACTCTATGTGCGTTGTAGTAACCTAGAAAATAATACTCCTACTAGGTGCGTTATTGTAGAATGACGTAATTTAGATGACGTGGAGCGTTTATCAGTAACAAGCTTATGTTCGCGACTTCGTCTGCGTGGACTACACAAATTTCAAACCCCTATTTCACCCCCTCAGGGGTTGAATTTTCAAAAATCCTTTCTTATCGGAAGCCTACGTCATAATAGCTATCTGCATGCCAAATTTCAGCCCGATCCGTCCAGTAGTTTGAGCTGTGCGTTGATAGATCAGTCAGTCAGTCACCTTCTCCTTTTATATATATAGATTTACTGATTACTCATTAGGCTTAGATGAGATAATTGGTAATTTTAATTAAGGAGTTGGTTACTTTATTGCTATAACTAAGTACCTACTAGTTGATACCCAGCCGCGTCTTCGTCTGCGTGGATTAAAGATTTTAAAATTCCGTGGGAACTCTATGATTTTCCGGGATTAATAGTTAGCATATGTCACTTTCCGGGTCTTTAACCATACCCTTGCAAAAATTCATGTCGATCCGTTGCTCCGTTGCGACGCGATTGAAGGACAAACCAACCAACACACTTTTGCATTTATAATACTTGTTGCCCGCGACCCAATCCACATGGTTTTAATTTTTCCGTGGGGGACTCTTTAATGTTTTTAAATCCCGTGGGAACTGTTTGATTTCCCGGGATAAAAAGTAGCCTATGCTACTCTGTGTCCTTTCAACTATCTCTATACCAAAAATCAAGTCGATTAGTTGCTTAGTTAGGGCGTGAAGGAAGGACAAACAAACAAACCCACTTTCGCATTTATAATCAGTACCCTTATTATAAATGCGAAAGTGTGTTTGTTTGTTAGTTTGTTGGTTTTGCCCTTCAATCACGTCGCAACGCAACGTGACGTGATTTTTGGCATGGGTATAGATAAAGACCTGGAGAGCGACATAGGCTAATAAAAAACCTAATTCCACGCGGACGAAGTCGCGGGCATCAGCTAGAGCTCCAACTGCAGGCTAGAGCTCAAGTTCCCAAACGTTTGCTAACTTTCATAGTCGGCCTATTAATGCCCAAAATGATTGTTTTAGCAGGGCTATTATGAATGATTCATTAGAAATACAAATTGTTATAAATGATTCATATTACTCAATATAACATTGTTTATAATTAAAGGAATATTTATGGTTTGGTAATAATTATAATAAAAAAATTATAACATTTTCTTGTAACCATACGCTTCCTCTATTTTACGAGTCTTCTCTCTAAAAGTCTACCTAGTTTATATAATCTCGAGTACGAAGCATGAAGTATAATTACTGATTAAACGAACTTACCTGTAAGTGAAGTTCTATCATAATTATACGAAGGCTTCGTACGAAGAGATTATCTAAACTAGGTAGACTTTTAGAGAGAAGACTCGTAATTTAGTAGTATTAGTTTAAGGTAATGATAATATGGGTAGTGATTTTAGTACACTGCTGTATTGTAGAATGTAGGTCACTCAGCAATCCTAATCCGCTTAAAACATCTAAAACTAGTACCACTTCTGTGTATAATAGCTAATAACCGTCTTGAACCGTTTTTCGCGTCAAAGGTAATGGGACCTTACAAAACAACACGCCGAAATTGCTGTTCCTTCTACGGTGAGAATACTATATTGATGGATATTATTTAAAATTGGGATAAACACCGACCTATAGGTACGCGTTAATTATGTTTACCTACTATAGATCCTTTTGTTTCAATGTATGTTTTGCTGATTGCGAAAATTGGTTTAATTATTGACATAGAGGTTTACATTTTTTTAATGAAAATATATTATCCTAATCCTACTAATCTTAAAAAATATATATATATTTTTTTTTTTTTTTTAATTTATAACAAGCGTAGGTACACCAAATATTTACATTATTATTTTCTCGCCAAACTGGTGAGCCAGTTTGTTGGCGAGCTGGATGAATCACCAAATGTTTTGGTCATCCCAAATCTCGAGAACCGCTGAACCGATTTCGCTAATTCTTTTTTTATAATATTCCTGGAAGTACGAGAGAAAAATTTAATTAAACCTCCCCCTCAATTTCCTAAACTCCACCCGAGCGAAGCCGGGGCTGTTCAGCTAGTAGGTACGTATTATAAATGTGAAAGTGTGGATGTTTGGATGTTTGATACTCAATCAAGCAAAATCTACTGAACGGATTTGGCTGAAATTTGGAACGGAGATAGATTATACCCTGGATTAACACATAGGCTACTTTTTTATCCCGGAAAATCAAAGAGTTCCCGTGGGATTTTGAAAAACGTAAATCCACGCGGACGAAGTCGCGGGAATCAGCTACCTAGTATTACAATAAAACTTAAAGCTAGCCTTATCTAATTACTATACAAATCATGCCCGCATGGAGTGGTGTCAAGAATACTGGCTGCATTTCCGCACTGGACAGCCAGGTTGATCCGTTGCGCAAAAAATGAGCCAGCACTTTTGTCACTAGATGAGGGTATTAATCGCGGTGAAATGTCTCGTAATTTTTTTTGCACGAAGATTCCATGGCCCCAGGGTTTCCACGGCAAACGGAACAAAAATTTAACTTTCGAGTAAATCTTTCGAGATGTGGTTTTCAGCTGTTTCTATTGCGGCTTCCGGTCTTGATGCTGTTTCCCTAATATGTATGACACGGGGCCGATTTGTCAACGCGAGTTGCGTCCCACATTAGCGCCCGTCCCCGTTCTCAGGGAACTTGGGAACGGGGACGCCATCATGTCTCTTGCCATCATCCCGACTAATCCCTGCTGGCACAGAATATAATATAATAGTGCCGATGTCCATTTGAGGACGTCTCATCATGATCAACCCATCACCGGCTCACTACAGAGCACAGGTCTCCTCTCAGAGTGAGAAGGGTTTTGGCCATAGTCTACCACGCTGGCCAACTTCACACACCTTTGAGAACATTGTGGAGAACTCACAGACATGCAGGTTTCCTCACGATGTTTGCAAGCGATATTTTAATTTTTAATTACTTAAAAACGCACATAACTCCGAAAAGTTAGAGGTGCGTGCCCGGGATCGAACCCCCGACCTCCGATTGGAAGGCGGACGTCCTAACAACTAGGCTACCACAGCTTGAGGACGTCTATTGGTTGATAATGATGAATGCCGAATGGAGTCCAAAACAAACACGGTTATTTATAAAACAATCTAGGTTTGTTTATAAGGGTAAGCAGTTTTTAATTCTTCCTTTTACATCATCTTTGGCTACTGAATAAATTGAGTTGGATGTCTTACTAACACCTAATGACTTAGGTCTCAGGAGATAGTCTAGCATAACCTTGATAGATAAATAAATCATGATCGAACAAATCTGTAATTCTCCATAATGATTGGCACGCCATAATTTACATGAAATTCCGCCTTTGTGAAGCTTGATGAAGCTCATTCTTATGATTTGATTACATTTATGTATTTAAGTCATCGAGGTAATTACTAGGTGCATACTGCATAGGTCTTGGTTAATCTGAGAATATAGATAGTGCTAAATAAACACTAGGATTTCGTAAAATCGTAAAATGTTTCAAAGAAGTTTGGTAAAAGATAACAATTCTGCTACTAACTCATTGGTATTGAATGAGCAAGTTCTATAGGTACCTACTATTTAACCTACTAAGGTAAGGTAAGGTAGTTAAAAATCCAGTCTAAGAGTCCAGCTAAGGTATTTCAGGTAGTTAAAGATTAAAAAAAGCTAACTACATATCTCATGTGATATATTACCTATCATGATCATGATCATGATCAACCCATCGCCGGCTCACTACAGAGCACGGGTCTCCTCTCAGAGTGAGAAGGGTTTTGGCCATAGTCTACCACGCTGGCCAAGTGCGGATTGGCAGACTTCACACACCTTTTGAGAACATTATGGAGAACTCTCAGGCATGACAGGTTTCCTCACGATGTTTTCCTTCACCGTTAAAGCAAGTGATATTTTAATTACTTAAAAACGCACATGACTCCGAAAAGTTAGAGATGCGTGCCCGGGATCGAACCCCCGACCTCCGATTGGAAGGCGGACGTCCTAACCACTAGGCTACCACAGCTTTACCTATAGTCCGTACAAAATGACTCCTCACGCGGCATATTAATTGCTCTATGTGTCAACAGTCGCGTAAAAAGTAAGATTTTAAGGGCGCTGTATAGTACGTAACGTGGTTTTTTAAACAATTCAATATCAAATCCATACAATAAGTATTTACATGGTGATAATTATTATAATACCTGATAATATAGATAATGGTTGCGTAGGTGAACCCATTGAACAGACAGACATACAAATCGAATGAGCTTCACAAAATGCTTATGAATAATTTATGACACTAATATTGATTGAAGCCATTAAATTGTGGTTTGTTATGTTATGGTTTTACCGGGTATGGTATCTTTTAACCATCGACTACAGTTTACGACAGTTAGGAAACTTGTAACAAAAGATTGACAATTTTACAGGCATAGGCTTTATTAGTCTTAAATATATAAAAGGATAGATGACTGACTGACTGACTGATCTATCAACGCACAGCTTAAACTACTGGACGTATCGGGCTGAAATTTGACATGCAGATAGCTATTATGATGTAGGCATCCAGTAAGAAAGTATTTTTGAAAATTTCACCCGTAAGGGGGTGAAATAGGTGTTTGAAATTTGTGTAGTCCACGCGGGCGAAGTCGCGAGCATAAGCTTGTTTACTTTAAACTCAAAACTCAAACTTAAATTATTTATTCAGAATAGGTAAAATGCTACGCTTACTATGGTCAAAATGTTAATTTGTAAGATGATATACAGCCGCACTCAGAGTCGCTTAATCGTTAGCTATCCATACTAATGAATGCCTTAAGTAACGATTAAGCGACTCTGAGTGCGGCTGTCAGTGGTGATAATAATTAATACGTACCTACTTAAAACTAAAGCAACGAGTATCTATACAACATCTTGTCGGTCAATCGAGGAGCCCTTGACTCATTTGTTAATTATAGGCCACTGACGATGCAGCCAAAGATGGTACATGTAAATTGAGAAGAATTGTTTTCTAATGCAGCATCTTACCAGAATGCTAAATCGGTTGTCGGCGCTTTGTGAGAGCGATATCTATTGTGGTTTATTTGCGGTTAATCATCCATACTTAATTGTATCTGTTTTCTGTTACATTAGTATTGTTTATTTTGTTGATTTGTTACATTTTGTTAGCTCAACCGGTATAGGAGTGGACTGAAAACCGAAAGGTCGACGGTTCAAACCCCGCCCGTTGCACTATTGTCGTACCTACTCCTAGCACAAGCTTGACGCTTAATTGGAGAGGAAAGGGGAATATTAGTCATTTAAAAAATGGCTAATATTCTTTTTAAAAAATAAAAAAAATAAAAAAATAAATTCTTATTTCATTTTCTTATCTTCTTCATCAGTCTCAAATACCTATTTGGCGCAGGGCAAATCGTTTCTAACGGACTTTGAAAAAAATTATTAAAAAACCGACTTCCAAAACAACTACAAAGCAAAAAAACAAATTGTTTCTATACGTGTATGTATGAAGTCGGGCGAGCATAATAATAAGAGCCTCAATAGCTCAACTGGTAAAGGAGTGGACTGAAAACCGAAAGGTCACGGTTCAAACCCCGCCCGTTGCACTATTGTCGTACCTACTCCTAGCACAAGCCTGACGCTTAGTTGGAGAGGAAAGGGGAAAATTAGTCATTTAACATGGCTAATATTCTTTAAAAAAAAAAAAAAACTAGAAATCAAAGCGTCTATTTCAACATACCTACATAGGTACCTATACTAACGTGTAGAAACATTTTTTATTTTTAAATTTTTAGTGGTTTTGGAAAAAGTCGTGCGCTTAGTTAGTTAGCTTAGTGCGTGCGCACAAAGTTAGTCCACTCGCTATAGTTTATGGTTTAGTATTTAGGGTTCCGTAACCGAAGGGTGTCAACGGGACTCTATTACTAAGCCTCCGCTGTCCGTCCGTCCGTCTGCCCATCTGTCTGTCAGCGGGCTGTATCTCGTGAACTGCAATAGATAGAGAGTTGAAATTTTCACAGAATGTTTATTTCTATTGCCGCTATAACAACAAATACTTAAAATCTCAAGATTGGTGCCATGAAAATTTAAAAAAAAATTTGGAAGTGTTACTTTTGTATGATGGTATGAAACCCTTCCTGTCTGAGTCCAATTCGCACTTGACCGTTTTTTAAATACCTCGTCAACTTCGTAAAATAAATTTTTGGTTTGAAGGCTATTTATTTTATGTCTTCTATAATAATTTATCTTGGGATTTTGTTCTAAATTTTAATTGATCTGAACAATGGAACGCGGCCGGATGTTTTAATTTTATTACCAGGATATTATTATGATATAGCCAGTCTATTTTTACGTCGTGTAAGGCATAGTACGCGACAGGTTTACATAGATCGGGTTGAGGACGCCTCGCACACCCGCACGTCCCCCGCACGAACCCGGTGTGAGATAGCGCGGGTGTGCGGGGCGCCTATTCTGAGATAAATACATAAAAAAAAAAATTTTTGACGAACCTTTTACAATTTATGCTTACTAAAGGCAAATAATAACTATTTCCTAAATAAATTAATCGTCGCATGTCCGCCATCTTGAATTTGAAAATAAATGTCATAATCAAAATCAGTAAGTATCCTGGAAAACCCTGAAAACTTCACCCATTTATATTTTTTGTAAAAAGTGCATGCCCGCCCCGCCATCTTAGATATGAAAATAAATGTCATTATCTAATTCAGCATCTAAGAAAAGTGCCTATTCAGTCAACACTTGTTACACACGCAATATGTAGGTGTGAGTCAACGGGAAAAAAAATCCCATTGAGTCACAGTGTTACTCAACGGGGAAAAAAATCCAAGAATTCCCCTTGAGTCACTCACGGGGGTGCGACTCAACGGGAATAACCCAAACGAAGGGGGTAAGGTTCCCCTTTCAGCACGTAGCTTAGATCTGCCCTAAAAATGCGATCCCGGGGGATCGCACCCCCGACCTTCCGAATAGCAGGCCGACCTCTTAACCAGTAAGCTATGACTACTTATGGATAAAGTAAATTCTTTAAATTAATCACGCATAGTACACCAGCGCAAATAATTCAGTAATGTGTCAGGTGGCAGATCCTACCATTGTACTCCCACGCCTATGTCAAGGATGACTTGAATCATTAGGAAGTGTGTTTGGGTGTATTGTCTGTGTGTTTGGTACACCTCATAAACAATAGATTGGTTCCTATGTTTGAAGTATGAATGCTGTTAGATATTGAATATGAATTGTCGGCTTTTTCCCATACGAAATGGGGTTAGTAATAAGGCCGTCTTTGCATTATACATTATGTTAGTTTTTAGTTTCTTTGCGTTTTTACGGGTTTTACCGAACCCTCGACCTCCGATTAGAAGGCGGACGTCCTAACCACTAGGCTATCACAGCTTACTAATCTCAGCCTAATCATGTACCGGACATTGACTTATATATTACTTCGTATGGACAGGAAACAAACAAAATGGCACCGACTCAGTGGTGCTTAAGCGCCAAATGTAACCTCAGTGACGTCTGGATTTCAAACGGGTCGTTCATTAGTACCTATCTAAGAGGTGACGCTGATTTATTTGGTTCCAAAACCTTGAAAAATTTTGTTCGCTTGGGCATATCTTGTCATTTATATCGATGGTACCGGATCCATATTTTACGAGTTAAAGATCATCGTGCCAAAAGTTAACATGTTAATTGATAGTTTTGGATGAAGTTTTCAAAACATTAATGGATCTATTTGGAGCAAAAATAACACGTTACAAAAAATATAACATAATGCATATATTATATAATATTATATAATTAATTATAATAAAATATTTGCATGTAATAAGCGCCTAATCACTAGGTACCCATATTATAAATGCGAAAGTGTGTTTGTTTATTGGTTTGTTAGTTTGTTGGTTTGTCCTTTAATCACGTCGCAACGGAGCAACGGATTGACGTGATTCTTTGCACGTATATATTTTAAGACCTGGACTCTGGAGAGTGACATAGGCTTTTTATCCTGGAAAATCAAAGAGTTCCCACGGGATTTTTAAAACTTAAATCCACACCAACAAAGTCGCCGGAACTCGCGAGCATCATATTCTATTTAGTAGGTAGGTACATATTGACATAGCTTGCATCCCGTAGACGGACAAAGGCTACTTTTATCCCGGCCCACGGGGTTTAAAACCAAAAGTTACGTGAACGGAGTCGTGATCATCATCTAAGTAGTACTTAGATAATTAATTTTTGGTAGCTTAACCATGTCTTCATTGTAAAGTGTAACAACTAACGAGTTACATGACTTGTTGAAAAGGTCAGTATGTCAAATCCTTTTGTGTGATGTTAATTTAATAATTTAGATGCCTCCATACTTATTCTCAACCTCGACTTTTAGTGACATTTTATTCCGGCTTTTAAATCAAGAGTTCCCGCGGGATTTTTAGAAATCTAAATCCACGCGGACTGGGACGCGGGCATCAGCTAGTTAAGGATATTTTTATTTTTCAGACCTTGTAGTCGCAAGCTTCGATCGCGGTTTTATACTAACAAACCTGTCTAATGGACAGCTAGGAACGCGGCACAAGACTTGAAGACTAGAAGAGAGACCTGTGTCCAACTGTGGACGTCTAACCGTTAAAGATAACGTAACTGTCTAACGATCAATACCTACTTCAGGAGTACAGGCATTGCGCTTAGTTGCAATCACAGACCACCACCAGCTATGGACGCCTAATAGCACCCGCGATCGCCAAGCTTAGGCAGTTGCTTAGCATAAAAGTCGGCCTACGCCCGTTTGGTACCCTATAAGATTTATTTATTTTGACGACACCCATTGATTGTCTAGCCGTTAGACAATCAATGGGTGTCGTCAAAATAAATAAATAAAAACCTATTAGGTACCTAATAGGTACAGCGTTGCTTATCGGCCTCCAAGTGATAGTTAGTTTCCAGGTTCAATTCCCGAGTGCCGACCGAAAACAATCAGGAAATGATCTCCATTAATTAAGCTCAGTTTTAACTCTGGCGAGAATCTAGTCTGATTACCAACCTTTTCCCAACCTACAGCTATTTAGCCGTATAAGAACGAAAACATGAGAACTTCCTAGTGCTTAAACAATTGATGCACTAAACTTTTATGCTAATAATATACAATTTGTTTTGATCAAGCCAAGTTTTTTGAATAGTATGAACTAAAATTGGCGCATACATTGTTAGGCTTTTGGTATACTAAGCCCAATATTATTATTTTAATAAACTGACCTAGTAGGAATAAATATTATGTGACGTATCCCGTTATTTATTTTAGTATTTTCTAATAATTTTAAATTAAAAATAGAGTTGCACAATTTGAAATAAAATTTATGTTTGTTTACGCATGTCATAATATTATCATAAAGTAACCCTTTGAACCATAAATTATGCCATGATTAAATGAAAATCTGTCAGTTAAATTTTAAATTTAAATATAAATAACCTAACTGCATTGGACTATGAAAACAAAATAGCATATAGAAATAGATAGCGGATTTTTAAAACATTTTTAATATTTACGGGAACATTTTCGATCTTTACATTTCGCATTTAGCAAAATCTTAATAATTTATATAAAATACAAAAAAATGTATCTACCTGTGTCCCCAAACTGGTTTCACTGAAAAAGCAATAGTGAGAAAATGTCTTCTGAGTGTATTTTTAGCGTAGTTGCCTGGGTTTTTTTTTATTTATTTTTAGCGTAGAACTGCACACGCCGGGTAACCGCTAGTAGGATATAGTATAGAACCAAAAATACATGAAGATTTACAAGCAAAGAACAGTATACAAAACAGACACGTACTACACTTAAAATCAAGCTTTTATGAGTACGATGCGTGAAATGTGTAAATTGGTCTCGGTGTGTTCCAATCCTTACTCTCATCTCACAGAGATCCTACATCTCAACCTTGACATTGCCAGCATTGATGGCAGCAGTATATAAGCCGACCTGGACCCAAGATGCATCATTCCACCACCAGTACTTGAAGAAGCAACATGAAACTGGTACGTCAATCGGCCTAATTATATTAATTTCGAAAGGACTCCCCGTGAAGTGTTTTGTAATTATAGTGGATCTCATTTTACTTGAACTCGTGATTGGGATATTATCAAGAGGCGAAAATACGTGTGAAATATTTCTGTGGACCTTATTAAGATCTATAGCATATTGTATAGCAACCCTGGTTATTGGATTTGACGACCTCCCTGGCGCAGTGGTAAGCACTGTGGTCTTATTAGTGGGAGGTCCCGGGTTCGATTCCTGGCAGGGGTTTGGAATTTCTAAATCTCTGTTCTGGTCTGGTGGGAGGCTTTGGCCGTGGCTAGTTACCATCCTACCGGTAAAGTCGTGCCGCCAAGCGATTTAGCGTGTCGGCACGATGCCGTGTAGAAATCAAAGGGGCATGGGTGTAATAAAAACTGCCATACCCCTTCCAGGTTAGCCCGCTTCCATCTTAGACTGCATCATCCACCACCAGGTGAGATTGCAGTCAAGGGCTAACTTGTAACTGAATTTAACGGTCCAAGATTCCGAGATTTGTTTTTAACAATCCCGTGGGAACTCTTTGGTTTTCCGGAATAAAAGTAGCATATGTCACTCTCCAGTAGGGCGATTGTCTAAAACCTGCATCAATCATTAATACAATCTCAATTGTTCTGATTGGCTGAATTTGTGCGATTCTTGTTGCAACAATGCATTGTGGCCAATAGTGAGCGAGCATTAACCAATCAGAGATGATTGCGATCGTGACATTGTAGCTGTCAAACAACCGCGGTAGGGCCACAGGTCTTTGAATATACCCATGCAAAAAATCACGTCAATCCGTTGCTCCGTTGCGACGTGATTGAAGGACAAACCAACAAATCAATAAGCCAAGAAACAACCACACTTTCGCATTTATAATAATGGTACTGATTAAGCTTACCCAATTAGAATGGAATAGAATAGATTTTTATTCAGATAAACTTTTACAAGTGCTTTTGAATTGTCAACTAGTTTAATTCAAGGTGATTAAACAAGCTTTCCGCTTCCCAGATAATCCTAGCAGCCTTAGTTAGCGTGTGCGCCGCGGCCGTCCTACCCGGCTATGGCACCGTGGTACCCCCCCAATACGCTAGGACCTACTACCCGGAGAGAGCTCGTTCTGCCCTGGAAAGGAATGCCGCCGTCTTGAGATCAGTGTCTGATCAGAACGAACTGGGGTACCACTGGGCTTATGACACTGAAAATGGTGAGTTTCAAAGTTAATTCAATGACCGATGACCCCTTTACCCGCTGCTTCGCCCAGCCTTGCTATATGTCTACTGAGTACATAAGTGATAAGTACAGTCTAAGATGGAATCAGGTTAACTTTTTTTTATTTTTTTTTTATTTTATTTTATTGATCACGTAAATTTCAAAAATACATTTTAAAATAAACAGTTCGCCATCCTCTAGAAACTGTTAAAGTTTATGTGAGGATGGCGAGTTCGCGTTTTACAAATTTAATAAAATCTAGGTAACAAACTTATAAAAATTAAAAGCTGTAAATTAGTGCATATTTGTACATATAAAATATCGTTACATGAAGCACTTCCTAGACCTAGACTAGGCATCCAAAGAGGCACCTAGATCCAGGAAGTGCCTCTTACAATTTCTTATAAAAATCGCTCTTTTACTGTAGGTATTTTGCAGAGTTAAAGGTAAGTTATTCATTATATTTGCTAAGATATATGAACATGTTCTAGTTCCATAATTATTATTATTCTTAGGTAATTTAAACTTCTTGTAGTTTGGTAAGATGCGCAGCTTTCTGTTTCTCTCTTTACAAGTTAGGTGCTTTATGTTATGAACTAGAAGGTGATTCACTAAACTCAGTGTCTTACACTAAGGGTGAGATCTATAGAGCGCACTCTGACTTTGCTCAGACTTAAGACACGGTTAAAACGAGACAGCGTTATATAGGTGGCATAAATCTGTCTCGTTTTAACAGTGGCTCAAGTCTAAGCAAAGTCAAAGCTCGCTCTATAGATTTCAGCCTTAATGATAGTCCACCGAGCTCATTTGATATTTCTGGGTCCATTGCTGCTTCGCTGAGTGATATTAAGAAAACAATTCGTAGAAGGTTTTCTACGAAATTTTTTCGTCACGAATTACTTAATAATGAATTGATGATAATAAGCCTAGATACTTATACTATAACCGTTAAATCTTATGCTCATCTATCTTTCTAAATATATAAAAGGAAAAGGTGACTGACTGACTGACTGACTGATCTATCAACGCACAGCTCAAACCACTGGACGGATCGGTCTGAAATTTGGCATGCAGATAGCTATTATGACGTAGGCATCCGCTAAAAAAGGATTTTTCAAAATTCATTGTGTAGTCCACGCGGACGAAGTCGCGAGCATAAGCTAGTTATAATATAAGCTTAAGACAATAATATACCTAAGCTTTACGTTTATAGTTTAAAGTTATAAAAACAAGGTTAGTGATCAACTTCGAGAAATAATTTTGCTATTAACGAATTTATTGAGAAATTTTATCTTGATAAGTATTATTAATTTTATCAGTAAAGTGCGATTTTACAATTAGGTATCATAACAATTTCAATAAAAATAATCTTCATTAAAAAAAAGTGAACCACCAATCTTTACTTTTCAGGCATCCAGGCTGAAGAAACCGGCCGTGAAGCCAACGGTATCCAGGCAGCTGGTGGTTACTCATACACGGGAGACGATGGTCAGGTCTACAGCGTGAGATACACCGCTGATGTCAACGGCTTCCAGGCCCAGGGTGCCCATCTACCCACCTCGCCTCCCATCCCTGAAGCGATAGCTAAGGCTCTGGCGGAAAATGCCAGAGATGAAGCTGCTGGGATCTTTGATGATGGTAAGATTCTGTTATATTTACAATGAACCAAAATCTTAATTTGCTATAATGCGCTGAAACAGTTCAAGTGCATTGCACTTTGCAATTGTGCATTGTAAGGTCTAAATCTCCTGAGGATGCTCCGGTGTCGGGGCGAAACGTGCGTCGAGTGTGTTTTGGGATTTGTGTGGTGCTGCCTGGTGGCTGCTTTTTCCTGCATGTTTAGCAGTGGGAGGGCGGGCGGTGCATTTCGCATGCTGCATGTTGCACCATACAGATTCGACCTGTTTCGGCGGATTATAGCAAACTAAGCTTTTGGTTAAAACCTGTGATAGCCTACTGGTTAGGACGTCCGCCTTCTAATCGGAGGTCGGGGGTTCGATCCCGGGCACGCACCTCTAACTTTTCAGAGTTATGTGCGTTTTAATTAATTAAATATCACTTGCTTTAACGGTGAAGGAAAACATCGTGAGGAAATCTGCATGCCTGAGAGTTCTCCATGCTGTTCTCAAAGGTTTGTGAAGTCTTCCAATCCGCACATGGCAACCCTTCTCATTCTGAGAGGAGACCCGTGCTCTGTAGTGAGCCGGTGATGGGTTGATCATGATGATGATGAAGCTTTTGGTTCATTGTATTATGTATATCATGGTCTTCCGCAAAGTAACGCCTGCTTTCTATACAACATCTGTTATATTTAGCGGAGGCTTGCTCGCGTATTTCTGCGTAGATATAGCCAGCCTTCCAAATCACTTTAACTCTAATGTATAATAATCTAACTTAAAGTAAAGTAAGTAAAATATGCTTTATTGTACACCAAAACAAAAACAATAGACATATAACAAATACAGCATGTACAATAGGCGGCCTTATCGCTAAAATAGCGATCTCTTCCAGGCAACCTTAGGGTAGAGGATATAAAAATTAAAGAAAGCGGAAGGGGTGTACTAATTAAATAAAGTAAATACACATAATATACGTATGTATATATATATATATATATATATATATATATATATATAAATGAAAATACAACAGTAAATAAGAGAGGAATAGACGACAGATAAGTGGAATAAAAAGTAAAAATAAATAAACACATCAAATGGAGGATAAATAAAATAGCTTCAATTTTGTTTTAAAAATTGATAGTGATTGAGACTGTTTGATATCCAAGGGGAGAGAGTTCCATAGCAGTATAGCGGTAACAGTAAATGATTTAGCATAATAAGAAGAGGAGTGTGTAGGAATTTTCAGGCGTAGATTATTTTGAGAACGAAGAGAAAAAGAGTGTGTATCACATCGGTACTCAAAACGTTCTTTAAGATAAAGAGGAATGGAGGGATTGAACTTAACTTAACTTAAATCTAGTTTTTTTTACCAAGGTCTTGTTCATGCTCTATCGTTGCATTTAGGTATAAGGTACTGGGCTAGAACTAGATCCGTAATTTTATTCAAACAGTAACTCATCTGTCTGCCAAATTACAGGGCGACCTTGCTTAGCCTTATTTGTTGATACTAGATTATAGAGTACTGTATTAGGAGAGAAGATTATAGAGACGAATCGTCGGCGTTAAATTGAAGATTCAATGCAAATAAGAGTGTTGCAATCATGTAGGCAGAAAAAAATGTCTATAATCTATGTACTTACAACGTACCTACATAATATAAAAGAAGAAACTGACCTATTAAATTACTTAGAGCTTAGATTGTTGGGTCTAGAAGCTTGAGATTTTAAAACGAAGTCAAAGTATTAATTCAAAGTAGGTACATATAACAAACCATTAGATTTTGCATGTAGGTTTTCGTTGTAACGTACCTAAACGCCTCTCTTCTATCATAATAAACCCAAACAGACTTCGACATGTTTATTTATTTGGGTTTATTAAATCTTTATTTTTAGGAGTTTTTTTCACTGACGGGTGGCGATTGAAACCCCTGATTGAGCATTATGATCATCGTAGGTAGGAAAAACAGCTAAATTGCGTGTAAACAAAAATTCGCACTTTAAAGCTTTATTTCACTAACTGATCCCTGATTCAAAAAATGATTTTCACACATCTGCAATAATTTCAAAGACTAATCCAACGACACCCAATACCATGAGACGGACGAGAAAAAAATTTATCTCACGTTTATTCTCACGTGTCTAGGGGATGCCTCCCCTAAAAATATTTTTTTCAAAATTTTATTTTACCACTATCTGCGTAATTAATCTGTAGGTATATCCATGGCAAATTACAGATTTCTAGTACAAATTATAGTCTCTGAGTTAAGCCGCGGACAGACAGACGGACATGGCGTCTGTCTTTATTATGGGTACTACGGAACCCTAAAAAATAGACATGGTTAGTTTTCTTACTAATTTAATTTAATGAACCTGTGGCATCTAGCTTCTCGAAGTCTGTGATCATCGCCATCGCCTATTAAGGCAGAACCATCATTAAAACCATCAATCTTCTTTATGTATTGCTTCAATGATTTTGTCTGACTTTTATGATCACTCTAATTAGTAGATTGTCGTTACATAACAAATGAGAAGATTTATTTCCATTTAGACATTGAAATATTCAAATAGAGCTTTTATTGGATAGGTACTAGCTTATGCTCGCGACTTCATCCGCGTGCAACTGCTCAAATTTCGAATCCCTATTTTATCCCCTTAGATGTGGAATTTTCAAAAATCCTTTCTTAGCGGAGGCCTACGTATATAGCTATCTGCATGCCAAATTTCAGCCCGATCCGTCCAGTGGTTTGAGCTGTGCATTGATAGATCAGTCAGTCAGTCAGTCAGTTACCTTTTTCCTTTTATATATACCTATAGACTAGCTTATGCCCGCGACTTCGTTTGAGTGGATTTAATTTTTTATTGAAATCCTATTGGGAACTCTTTGCTTTTCTGGAATAAAAAGTAACTTCTTCTTTATCCTGTCCAGTCCTGACTGACTGACTGACTTATATATCAACGCACAGCCTAAACCGTTGGTCCTAGAGACATGAAATTTGAAGGGTCTGTTCTTTGCAAAGAGTAATAAGTATCGAAAGGATTTTTTGAAATTCCACGCCTAAGGGGGGTAAATGAGGTACCTTTGCATGAAAGTCTGTCATTTTTAAAGTTACATCGATGAAAATTGGTATCATTTTTTACGATTTTTCTACTTCCAAGGGTGTTAAATAGGGGATGAAAGTTTGTATGAAAGTCCGTCATTTTTTGAGTTATTTCCATAAGAATTGATATTTGGGTTTTTGGTTACAAAAAAAAATACCTACCTATTTCAGGGTTTTTGAAAACTGCTCCTACGTCGATTTTCTAAATTCCACCCGAGCGAAGCCGGGGCGGGTCAGCTAGTCAACAATACATTAAAAATACTTTCTGCCATAATAGAACATTACTAGATCCGCCTCAGGATAAGAGTAAGACCTCTGAGTGTTATGATATTTCAAAGTTCGTCAAAATCCTCACGACTAGACTGATCGTGACTAGAGGATGACGCGGCCTATCAACTATCAAGCCGTCAAGATTCACCGGAATAATATGAAATGAGAATTATATGCTACCTGTAGTTGTATAGCTTAAGGCTAATAGCATTAACACTTTGGTCACGAATTTTTGATACCTACTTTAATGGATTGATGATAATAATAAGTTAGGATAAATCTTTGACTTGTAATAACTGTTTGACTTGTATAACTATTAGAGTAGTTGGCTTTAACGCTTCTCAAGCTCTCACCATAGCGTAATTTTTTTTTTTAAAAAGAATATTAGCCATATTAAATGACAAATATTCCCCTTTCCTTTCCAACTAAGCGTCAAGCTTGTGCTAGGAGTAGGTACGACAATAGTGCAACGGGCGGGGTTTGAACCGTCGACCTTTCCGTTTTCAGTCCACTCCTCTACCCGTTGAGCTATTGAGGCTAAAATACTTAAGTACCTTCAGTAAGACGACACCCTTACTGTCTGCTTTGTAAATTTATGGTCGTGGCACCTACAAGCTACATACTTGAACCTCTGATTCACCACTAAGCAAAATAACTAAACTTTGTTCAACTGATTTTTAGGGTTCCGTACCTCAAAAGGAAAAACGGAACCCTTATAGGATCACTTTGTTGTCTGTCTGTCTGTCTGTCAAGAAACCTACAGGGTACTTCCCGTTGACCTAGAATCATGAAATATGGCAGGTAGGTAGATCTTATAGCTGACATTTGGGGAAAAATCTAAAAACCGTGAATTTAGGGTTAGATCACACAAAAAAAAATTAAATTGTGGTCATGAACTAATAATTAGTATTTTCAACTTTCGAAGTGAGTGACTATTATCAAGTGGGATATCATATGAAAGGTCTTCATCTGTACATTCTAAAACAGATTTTTATTTAATTTTATGCATCATAGTTTTTGAATTATCGTGCAAAATGTCGAATAATTACGACTGTAGTACGGAACCCTCATTGCGCGAGCCTGACTCGCACTTGGCCGGTTTTTGTCGGTCGGTATACTCCTATCTGAAACCTCTCAACGTATGAAGTATTTCTTTAGGCTGAACTCTTACATCATGGATGTTTGTTACCAAAAAATGTTTCACTGAGAGACACTGAATTTTTTTTTTTCTAAAATACTTTCAAAGGATTAATAATAAATTTCACATGAGCTCGGTGGCTATCGTTCAGTGTTAGACACTGAGATCACCGGAGTCCGAAATATAGTAAACATTTTAAACTTTTTTAACTTGTTTTCTTGTCTGTTGACCGATGAGTTAGAGACTTGTAATTCTAAAGATAGATGACGAAGTAAGTTTAACTCGCCTTCATGTTTCTTTTTATTTCACAGGTAGCTACCGCGACGGTAAATACGACTCAGGAGTATTCGCCGCCCGGCAGTACACTACCCCTCGGCAGTACACTACCCCTCAGCAGTACACTACCCCTCAGCAGTACATCGCCCCAACCTTCAGACAGCCATACGGTTTCTAGACGAACTCATCTGCTCGTGCCATCGAATTAGTTCTAAGTATTGTACAGTACAATGTTTACGCAATAAAGTGATTAGCAAATACAACTACTATTTCGCACATTTTTTTTTGATCATCATCATCATCATCAACCGATAGACGTCCGCTGCTGTACATCTAGGTCTTTGTAGGAACTTCCACAGTCTACACGCCTCAGTCTTGCTAGAATCTAGCAGCTCCCTGCGACTCGTTTGATATCGTCTGTCTTCCAACGCTTTTAAGCTGAACTTTTTCTTACTTACTGCAAACTTTTATTACTACTTAAAATTAGAATTGACTACTTAAATACCTACTTAATTATCCTCCTATGTAAAGTCCTCTCTATGTTAATATTCTATCATCTACCTTTGTCTAAGGCTGTGTCTCCTGCCTTTAGACAGCCAATTCGGCTTCTAGACGACCTCATCTGATCGTGCCATCGAATTCGTTCTAAGTATTGTACTGTGCAATGTTTACGCAATAAAATGATTATTGAATATAAGTACGTTTTGAACTCTTTCTTTATAATCATCATCATTATCGACCATTAGACTCCCCTGCTGGACATAGGTCTTTTGTAGGGACTTCCACAAGCCCCAGTCTTGCGCCGCTGCCAGAATCCAGCGGCTTTATTATTTCTTCGTCTTCTTCTGCTGAATTACTTTGTAAGGTCCATGTTTATCTTACTATCTAAAGTCCTCTTTCCTTTATACTACTAGCCCTATCATTTATCTTAGTCTAAGGAAGTATCTCCAGCCTCCAGACAGCCTTACAGCTTCTAAACGCTCATGCTTTCAAATTAGTCCTAAGTACCTACTTAATTATCCTCCTATGTAAAGTCCTCTCTATGTTAATATTCTATCATCTACCTTTGTCTAAGGCTGTGCTCCTGCCTTTAGACAGCCAATTCGGCTTCTAGACGACCTCATCTGCTCGTGTCATCGAATTAGTTCTAGTATTGTACAATGTACAGTGCAATGTTTACGCAATAAAATGATTATTTATCAAATACAAGTAACATTTTGGACTTTTTCTTACTTACTGCAAACTTTTATTACTTACTTCTTCTTCTGTCTTCACTACTTATAAAGTCCATGTTTCCATCCTACTGTGTAAAGTCCTCTTTATGGTACTCTTCTATCATTTACCTTTATCTAAGGCTCTATTTTCTAGACGATGTCATCCTCTCGGGCTATTTAATTAGTCCTAGGAATTGTAACATTGCAATTTTAACGAAATAAAGTGATTGTCAAATACAAGTAACATTTTGGACTTTTTCTTACTTAGGTAGCAAACTTTTATTACTTCTTCTTCGCTTTATTCTAACATATTGTAAAGTTCGTTTTCCTTTCTGTTATACTAACTCTATCTTATTCTGATTAAAGATAAAACTCATCTACCCTCACCGTGCCATAAAACATTATGAGTAGGTAGTTCTGAGTATTGTACAGAGCAATATTACTAGCAGAGAAAGTGATTATTAAATCCAAGTTCCAAGGGAGAGGGGGTGTTCCAGGGCTCTTACTGCGAATTTCTTGAAAGACAAACCCAATGAGGCCCTAGCGCCAAAACACGCAATGTATTATAAAATATTTTTGTCATGTCTGAGTTCACCTAATATAATAGTAAAATCATGAAAAAGATGTTAGAAGAATTAGTCACTTGTGAGTGAGTTGTGAACTAATGGTTGCTTGAGATTTTTATCTGAAGATGCCCCAAAATACACGGGACAGACACACAATTCAAAAATAACCCATTCGACAGGCCGTGTGACCTCCAGCTATTGTACAAAATTAAGCCTATTCCATCACAATAAGGGGCATATTTCCGACAGCGTGTGTATAATTAGTGATATCAATCGTTTCGCTCAATTTACAACGAGTTACAAATTACTGCGCCATGTTACACTTCTTTACAACTCATTGTTCTGTAAGAGTGTTTTATACAGCTAATTAGTTTAGGGTAGGTTTACCTTTAGGCCATCAAAGTAAATAAACCTATTGTGTATTGATAGCTTCGAATGCTTTCATGAGAAACTGTCTTTTGATTTCGGTTTTGCACTTGTAAAAGCTTCTTTGCGTGAAGATGGATATCAAGCTCCAATGATCGGAATACCTAGTAAGTTTCACTATAATACCATCAGACTGATTTCGAAAATGATTAGTCTCAATTAGTCCAGCCATCACAATAAGAGGCACATTTCCGACAGCGTGTGTACATAATTAACGATATCAGTCGTTTCGCTCAATTTACAACGAGTTACAAATTACTGCGCCATGTTACACTTCTTTACAACTCATTGTTCTGTAAAAGTGTTTTATAAAGCTAATTGTATTAATTTAGGCTAACTAATCCTTGGTCCTTTGGCAAGATTACTTTAGCTTAGATTAGCTACATCTCTTCCATGGCTTCATCTGTATTGGAATCGGGCTTAGTACTTCAGTACTTATACCTACTTCATCCCTAAAGCCGACGCATATTCACGGAGTGGAGTGCAGCTGAATCTTTTTGATAATAACTTCAACACAGCTTTATTACAACAAATTTTAAAAGCCGATCAGACACTTGAGGCTGTGTAATTTTTACTATTACAGAGAGAGCCAGCACGTGCCAGACCTTCGTCGTTTCAAAAAAACTGAAAGTATCTCTGCGTATTGTCCCCAACACTGAAAGACACTTAGTATCATGGCAACCCCCTGCCAGAAAAGTTTAAGGGTGTCTGGCAGGGGGTTGCCGCGACACTAAGTGTCTGGAAATGTATGACATGATTTCTTATTCTATTCTGAAGAAAATATTTAAAAAAATTGGACTTTATAGGTACTTTGACGTAAGATTTTTACAACTTTATTACAATTACAAACAAACGTTCCTCCTAGGTCGGGGACAACACGCAGGGAAACTTTCAGCTTTTATAAAATAACGAAGGCCTGGCACGCGGTGTCTCTTAGTCCATAATAATTATTAAACATCTGATTGTGATACGTCCTAAAATGTATATCGATAATATTGCTTCCTCCGATTACAATTTTTAAAGTATTGTACGATAACGATGGAACTCTGCAACAGTTTATTCATTGAGCGCCTCATAAATATAACGGAGCAAACTGTCTGAAACGTTTATTAAATTTAAGTTAAAGTTAATAAACGTTTCAGGCACTTTAAGTCTTTAACAATAATATTAATTAAATGAAACCTTTCTTTTCAGTTTTGAATCTTGGTTGCACCCTGACTAATTTTCCGTTTTCTATTTTCCCATAAGTCTTCATCTCTCTTTCTACGCGACTGCCCGAAAACAGGAGTGTAATTAAGTTTCTTTAACCCGCCATCAGTACCTACCCTTATTATAAATGCGAAAGTGTGTTTGTTTGTTGGCTTGTCCTTCAATCACGTCGCAACGGAACAACGAATTATCGTGATTTTTGGCATGGGCATAGTTAAAGACCTGAAGAGTGACATAGGCTACTTTTTATCCCGGATAGATGGTATATCGTTAGAATCCTTACATCATCCCAAGTAACACTAGCTATTATGTTTTTGAAAAATTCAATATGGCGGCCGTATGGCACCATTTTCAAATGTGATTTTTTTAAACTTGTAGTTCGTTTTTGGCAAGGCAGTAAAGTTGTATTTTTGATTTTTAAATTCTCTTTTAACAGCGTATTATCTATCAGTTCAGTTTTACGAATTAGAAAAAATGCTCTCACTTCTTGTTGTTTTTTAAAAAAAAGTTTATTACCACCAGATAAAATATCATACCAGAATTTGGAACACTGTCTACATTGTGTTCGACAAATCGTATCGTACGCCAGTCGTTAAGTGTAAAATTCCTGGTATTTTGTACATCAGCAGGCAAACTATGCGTAACCTCCCTGTATTGTATAGTCTGATGAGATTAAGGCATTGTTTGTTTGTCTGTTTCGCAAGACAATAGATCAATGCAGGCATTTTTATATTGTGTCGAATTTATTGCACTTACGTACTTACGAAATTGTCGCGTGTTAGATAATCTTGATGGATATAATGGTTTATGTAACAATAATAATTATGACACAGGATAAAAATTAGACTTATTAATTACTTTCATTACATAATAATTTATATCACTACCCATTACAATGATCGCGAAAGTGTGTTTGGCTTGTTGGTTTGTCCTTCAATGACGTCGCAACGGAGAAACGGATCAACGTGAT
Source organism: Maniola hyperantus (assembly GCF_902806685.2). Taxonomy (NCBI): domain Eukaryota; kingdom Metazoa; phylum Arthropoda; class Insecta; order Lepidoptera; family Nymphalidae; genus Maniola; species Maniola hyperantus. Next base: position 11,599,449 of record NC_048555.1, read on the forward strand.
TTTTGGACGGATATAGGAAAAGACCTGGAGAGTGGCATAGGCTACTTTTTATCCCGGAAAATGAAAGAGTTCCCGCGGGATTTTAAAAACCTAAATCCACGCGTACGAAGTCGTAGGCATCAACTAGTAATTTATATTGTCACGACCTTGACCGCGTGGATTTAGATTTTCAAAAATCCGGTGAAAACTTTGATTTTCGGAATAAAAGTTGGCTAATTCCGTCCCCGGGATACAAGCCATCTTTTTGTCGTGAATTTCGTCAAAATCGATTTAGTGGATAGGCCGTGAAATATATTTTATTAACAGATGGACATACAGCACTCCTATCTAGACCTCTGATATCTCTGGTCATCATCATCATCATCAACCGATCGCCGGCACACTATGGACGGACGGACGGAGGACGGAGCTCCTCCAAGAATGAGAAGAGTTTAGCCCATAGTCCACTACGCTGGCCAAGTAAGGATTGGCAGACATCCACACCTTTGAGAACATTATAGAAAACTCTCTAACATGCAGGTGCAGTGCATTGCATGTAGTTTTCTCACGATGTTTACCGTCGCCGTTATAGCAAGTTTTGTCTGGTAAGAGGCTTCGGCCATGGCTAGTTACCACCATTCGTGCCGCCAAGCGATTTAGCGTTGCGGTACGATGCCATAGGAACCAAAGGGGCATGGATTTATTAAAAACTGCCATACCCGTTCCAGCTTATCCCGATTACAACTTAGACTACATCATCACTTATCACCACGTGAGATTGCAGTCAAGGGCGTACATACGAGTAGCTCCGAAAAATTAGAGGTGCGTGCTCGTAATCGAACCCTCGATCCCCCGGAGGCCGACATCTTAACCACTAGGCTACTACCACTGGCAGTGGCATCGACACCTCAATCGGTTGTTCTAATTACACAGTAAGTATGATAAGTACTAGATATCGACGTCATTATGAAATCGCAAGTGAAGATTTACTTAGAGCTTCACAAGATTAGACCAGTTATATTTAATTATTAAGACACTTAATTTTTTGCAATTAAAATATGTATTGCTTTTGTTTTCCATCTTAATAATCAGTGGTTAAGGTAAAGAGTTTTAAGTCTTATAGAGATGACAAGAAATAAAAAAAACCAGTCTAGTACAATAGTCGGACTCGCAGACGAAGCGTTCCATACCATCGTATGAGATATTAATATAACACTATGTACCTACCCACTTTTTTTTTAATTTGCGTGGCAGCCATTTTGAAATTCGCCATCTTGAATAGAAATGCACAGTGAAAATAATTTCAATTCTCTGCTTATTACGGTTCTTGGGACGGCTGACAGACAGATGGACGGACAGACGGGCGGACAGCGGAGACTTAGTAATAGTTCCCATTCGCACCTACCTAGTACGGAAGCCTAAAATATTGTTAATAATAATAGGTGTGGAAATTAAAAAAAATTAACCGTGATAAAGTGACAGACAGACACATTTTAGCATTTATAATATTAAGTGCAGATATGAATTAAAAGATTTATTTAAAATGTGTGGAATAAATTTAATCGTTCAACTTTATTGATTAATATTTTTTTTTAAATGATGACATAGTTTTGGGAAATCTTTATCGCGAAATAGTAGCCGCTCTAGTAGTTTCTCAGCTCTGTCCGAAATTTGCTCTACATGTTCATTCACCGGATGCATCTCGTTACTTAAGTTACTTAACCAGCTTCTTGCTGTCTGACCACTACCAGTATAGACTAAAGTTAACTTATACTAATATTATAAATGCGAAAGTGTGTCTGTCTGTCTGTCTGTCTGCTAGCTTTTCACGGCTCAACCGTTCAACCGATTTTGACGAAATTTTGTACAGAGATAGCTTGCATTGATTAGCTTGGGAAGGACATAGGCTACTTTTTATCCCGGGAAATTGAAGAGTTCCCACAGGATTTTTAAAAACCTTAATCCGCGCCGACGAAGTCGCGGCCATCATATTCTAGTTTATTATAAAATAAATAAAAGTTTACTCAGCTCACAAAATAGTACAACAACAAGTAAAGGAAACAATCCGAAAACCGCGAGTAACCACGAAAAATATACAACCAAATGTTAAAAATTACGAAATTAAAACAAAGAAAACTTAAAACTACGAGCTGGAAAGTAGGTACTAAAAACAAAAATAATGGTCAGCATTATGCTGCAGTATTTGACTACTGCAGCGCTGATTTTCAGGCAGAGCCTATATTTATTTAGAGCCTATATATATAGTTCTTATCATCATCTCGCTCACTCTCTCTCGCTCACCGACTCGCTGGACTACGACCAAGAAGTATCATATCCTGTCTTCGTTTTTGCCAGCGTTCTAGCTACACCCTGTATAGGAATATGTGCCTAGCTTCGCAGTGTTCCTGGTCTAACTGCAAATAAGTGTGACTTAATAAGAACGTGCGTATATAGAAACTTTTTAGTATATAAACCGACAGAGAAATTTGTGATACACATTCGTGTCTCATCCATTTCGCGAAATTATAGTCCAAAATGAAATTGGTACGTCCCTATTTCCAAAAAAAAAACGATTGAACAACTGTTTTAGTTTATATGCAACTGTCTATGAACTTTGCGTTTTTTTTGAAATTGGACTTTTTATTTTTTCTGTGGCTGTGTAAACCGTGTGTTTGTGTGTGTAGTGTGTCTTTTCCTTTAAAAAAGAAAATTAATAGTAGGAGAAGTTGAGAGATTGTTTTCCTCCGTAAAGCCCAGACTACTTAGTGCAGATTCAAAATTCGTTCCTGCTATTGCCAAGTTTTTTTTAAACCTACCTATAAAAAAGCTGTGGTAGCCTAGTGGTTAGGACGTCCGCCTTCCAATCGGAGGTCGGGGGTTCGATCCCGGGCACGCATCTCTAACTTTTCGGAGTTATGTGCGTTTTTAAGTAATTAAAATATCACTTGCTTTAACGGTGAAGGAAAACATCGTGAGGAAACCTGCATGCCTGAGAGTTCTCCATAATGTTCTCAAAGGTGTGTGAAGTCTGCCAATCCGCACTTGGCCAGCGTGGTAGACTATGGTCAAAACCATTCTCACTCTGAGAGGAGACCTGTGCTCTGTAGTGAGCCGGTGATGGGTTGATCATGATGATGACCTATACATGTGACAAAATATTACAGAGTAAAAATTTCAACAGTGTTAAAATTTTAGATTGAGAAGAAAGGGAAATTGAACCAATGTTACGTAACAGGCCAACATTACATGTGAAGTTGCGAGCATAAGCTAGTTACTAACCCTTATGCGAAACTGTGATTGTTTGTTGGTTTGTCCTTCAATCACGTCGCAACGGAGCAACGTATCGATGTGAATTTTTGCATGGGTACAGTTCAAGACCTGGAGAGTGACATTGGCTTTTTATTCCGGAAAATCAAAGAGTTCCCATGGGATTTTAAACACCTAAATCCACGCGATCGAAGTCATCACCAGCAAGTTTATTATATTTTATTCATTTAATTACAGATTTCATCATTCACTGCCATCATAGCTGCTGCGTCAGCGGGCCAAATATTCAACCAACCACAAGCCGAACACTACGCCCAAGCAGCAGATGCCTACCAATCAAATGCCGAGGTAGAAGTGCCAAGCGCCTTCGATGGCCAATCACAAGGGTTCTCAGGCCATGGAGGTGGTGGTCTAGCCTATCAGGAACGACCTTCCAAGGACGCGTATGCGCAGATCTTGGCATACCATTCTGAAAGCGATGGACACAACTACCAATATGCTTATGAGACTGAAAATGGTGAGTTTAACTTTTGTTTTAAGTGTTAATTTGTTGATTCAGACAAAACTATTTTGCTGGAGGAGCCTTTACTACTTATTATAAAATTTCCTGTGTGATAATTTTGTGGAGTTAAATACTACTTACCACAGTTTAACGATTCGTAAAACAGTGATATTATGATACTACCACAGAATATATCAAAGTCCGTCATCAATGGATTCTACCATAGCGGGAAATACATCATCACATCATCACTTTCCATCAGGTGTGATCGTGGTCAAGCGTTTACCTATAATGAGTTTGAATCAGATAGTTCTTTAATTTTGTATTTTTGATGACTTAATTGATTAGTAGGTATTAATATAAGTAGGTATTCCCAAATTTTCATGAATAATTCTGCTATATTCAAATCCCATTTGTTAACCAAGGTTTGAAAATCTTCTAAACAATGTTCTAAACTATTAGCAAGCTGAAGTGGCAGTGGGCAGGTCATTGCCTGTCGTAGAAGCGATGGTCGTTGGAGCCGGAAAGTCCTTGAGTGGAGACCGCGTTTAAGCAAGCGTAGTGTGGGACGCCCTCCAGCACGATAGACCGCATAGAGGCTGGCTTGAAATGGCTGGATGAGAAAGGCTGAGGACCGGGTGTGGTGGCCCTCTTTAGGGAAGGGCTATGTCCAACAGTGGACATCCACAGAATGATGATGATGATGATGATGAAACAATTTTGTCACTATATTAATTTAACGCTTATTTTCTTAAAATTCTCTATCTCTCTACCTTGATGTATACTTTGATAGAGTTCAGTTAATTTAACTATCCATTAAGACAATTTGATACGAACCAGTTTTTCCGTATTTTCCAGGAATCAAAGCCCAGGAAGTTGGCACTGTCAACAAGGGCACGCAAGCAGAAGGTGGCTACTCCTACAAGGGTGACGACGGCCATGTGTACACCGTGAACTACATCGCTGACGAGCACGGCTTCAGGGCATCTGGAGCCCATCTGCCCACACCTCCCCCCATCCCTGAAGCCATCCTGAGGGCTTTGGAGCAAAACGCTAAGGATGAGGCCGCTGGAATCCTTGATGATGGTAAGTCTTACATCAAAACAAAACTAAGCAGTGCAATCCAAACCGATTAGAAAATCGTAGTTAAAGTTAACGTTATCGTGGAACGGTATACGTGGATATCCATACATTTTGAGCCTCAATAACTCAACGGGTAAAGGAGTGGACTGAAAACCGAAAGGTCGACGGTTCAAACCCCGCCCGTTGCACTATTGTCGTACCTACTCCTAGCACAAGCTTGACGCTTAGTTGTAGAGGAATGGGGAGTATTAGTCATTTAACATGGCTAATATTCTTTTTAAAAAAAATACTAATATTATAAATGCGAAAGTGTGTCTGTCCGTCCGTCTGCCTGTCTATTTGTCTGTCTGTCTACTGGCTTTTCACGGCTCAACAATTCAACTGATTTTGATGAAATTTGGTACAGAGTTAGCTTACATCCCGAGGAAAGTACATACCTACTTGTAGGCTACTTTTTATCCCGGAAAAGTAAAGAGTTCCCCCGGGATTTTTTTAAACCTAAATCCACGCGGATGAAGTCGCGGGTATCATTTAGTCTACTGTCTGTCCACACACTGTTAATATTATAGATTTTTATTTTTAGAGTTACCATACCTTTTGTTTTCTTCTCACCGTTAATACTTTTGTCGTTTACTTGTAGTTTATTTTTGTTGTATCTTTAATAATCTTGCATTAGATTGTATCTTTAATAATCTTGCATAGACGACCTCCCTGGCGCAGTGGTGAGCGCTGTGGTCTTAATAGTGGGAGGTCCCGGGTTTGATTCCTGACAGGGGTTTGGAATTTTATAATTTCTAAATTTCTGGTCTGGTCTGGTGGGAGGCTTCGCCCGTGGCTAGTTACCACCCTACCGGCAAAGCCGTGTCGCCAAGCGATTTAGCGTTCCGGTACGGTGCCGTGTAGAAACCAAAGGGGTATGGGTTTAATAAAAACTGCCATTCCCCATTCCAGGTTAGCCCGCTATCATCTTAGACTGCATCATCACTTACCACCAGGTGAGATTGCAGTCAAGGGCTAACTTGTATCTGAATAAAAAAAAATAAAAAAAATAATGACTCATTGGAACCTGAATCATAAATTCCAGAAACATTTAAAGTATCATATTTTAATAGTAAATTTTACTTTTATTAATGGTGGCACCTCTAGCTATGCAAATTTTTTTTTAGATGACATCTTAATTTTTTCAAAAACTCTTGAAGAACATTCATTACATTGGTTGGTCCATCGTGCTGGAGGGCATCCCACACTACTTTTGCTTATACGCAGACACCTCTCAAGGACTTTCCGGCTCCAACGACCATCGCCTCTACGACAGGCATGGGCCTGCCCATTGCCACTTCAGCTTACTCGCAATTGTTAAATCCTGTTTCTCCTCACTTCCAGGTTCTTATCACGAACAACACCAGCAGGGTCAGAACTACCAGCTCAATGCCTATCAACAAGAAGCCTACCATGGAGCACCTGCCCAAGCCGAGTCAAGTGAGGCAGGGTACCATCATTAACTTGAAGGTTTAGACTTTAGATCATCTGCGGGGAGATTCACTAACTCAGTCATCAACACTGAATGAGAGGTCATTTAACATTGGTTAGTTATACATTGCTGCTACACTGAGCTATTTAAAAATAATTCTTCATAGAAAATCTTCAATGGATTGAAAATAAATGTCAAATGAGCTCGGTGGCTATCATTCAGTGTTGATCACTGAGATAGCGAATCACTCCGCTGTAAAAATTTGTCAGTCTGTGTTCCTAGTTCTGTTATGTTTATAATATGAACATTTTAATTATTCATTTACCGTAGAAAAAGATGATTTTCTTTTATTTTCACTCAAGGGATAAGGTATGTGCATCTTATTAACAAAAAATAATTCTACTAGTTCTCGAAGACAAATCTTCTGAATTATTGTTAGGTCGTGTTTTATGTGGTAGGTACCCAAAATTGTAGCTTGATTTTGGATAATGGTGATCATGGTAATCAAGACTTTTATACCCTTTTCTAATAATCTTGTTTGGTAGAGTTATCAATGATGTAGGATTACCATTATAAGTCAATGAAATTGAAATGTTCGTATAAACAACCTGTTACGTCTAGGTTTATTTTTAATTAAGTACCAGTACCCGTAGTACAAGATTTTACGTCTCACCAAACCAAACCAAATTCGAGAGTCGAAATACTTCCGCGTTACAGTAAACTGGATCTTAACTGCCTTGTTTTAAAGCTCAAGTTTGTCTACACTTCTACAGCCAGCGCTCCAAGCGGAAACATTGCGAAATTAAAATCAGTGGCATTGAATATTTGACTTCAATTCAAGGCTGTTTAGGTCCATTTTACTGTAACGCGGAAGTATTTCGACTCTCGAATTTGGTTTGGTTTGGTGAGACGTAAAATCTTGTACTACGGGTACTGATTTGTACTGATTGTTGTTATATATTTTAGTATTGTTAAAAACCTATATTTTCCCCTTGATTGCCGTTATATCTTATCTTTCTATAACTATGTATATCTTTGTGTAAACGTAATAATCTTTTTAGATGTGTAAAAGCTAGTCTACTTAGTTTAAAGGCTTGTACCAAATTATGTTATACTGAAATGTCTAGTATCCTCTTGTTATTCCTATTGTTGTTATTTACTTTAATAAATGAAGGCGTTTCCTTAATGTAATATATTTTGGTATTATTTTTAATTTTACATCTAAACTAGCGTACTAAAGCTTAAGCTAGTTTGAAATAAGCTTAAGATTAATAGCTTACCTTACATTCCCCATTATCTTAAATATATGTATAAAAGGAAAAGTTGACTGACTGACAACGCACAGCTTAAACTACTAGACGGATCGGGCTGAAATTTGACATGCAGATAGCTATTATGACGTAGGCATCCGCTAAGAAAGGATTTTTGAAAATTCAACCCCTAAGGGGTTGAAATAGGGGTTTGAAATTTGTGTAGTCCACGCGGACGAAGTCGCGAGCAAAAGCTAGTATAATTATAAAACGATGCTACGTATTTTTGACTATTTTATTATGGTCTATGACATAGGTACAAGTACCTCACCTATCTGACTTTTAAAAAGTGTCCAATGTCACCATGTTTTATACCTATAAGCCTGGTAGAGATAAGTATTTTTTTCTGAAACGAAATTCCCAATATACCTACCTATCTACCAGTAATTTTTCCAATACTATAAATACTATAATTTTGTGTTTGTAGGTGAAGAAAAAACTTGATTAAACCCAGTTTTATTCCATAAAGAGTTTTCCTTGCTAGGTAGCAGTAGATATTCCATAAAATAGTTCGCTAGTAAGGCGTAAGAAAATAACAATCGCAGCCTATAACGGGATAGGAAGCTCACATATTTAGCATAACAACTCAATTAATAGGTGTCTGCAAAAATCACTACCGCGAAGATTCACCTACGTAGTAAACAGTAGAATCCTACGCGCTACGGCCATTGTGATGCGTAATCACGACATTCCTTGCATGCTCGATGGTTTGATTCACTTTGATCTGGTGAGTTATAAACAAATAAAATAAAAGTCGTTTATATTCAAACCTTGGCCCATATAGTGTTGGTACAAAGATAGTCCGCTAGTAAGGCATAAGAAAATAACAATCGACGCCTATAACGGGATAGGAAGCTTACATATTATTTAGCATAACAACTTAATTAATAGGTGTCTGCACAAATCACTACCGCCAAGATTCACCTACGTAGTAAACAGTAGAATCCTACGCTACGGCCATTGTGATTTGTAATACGACATTCCTTGCATTCTTGATGGTTTGATTAACTTTGATCTGGTCAGTTATAAACATTAAAAAATTGTTTATTTCAAACCTTGGCCCATATAGTGTTAGTACAATATTTACTAAAAAAAAATTGGTTTTCCGGGATAAAACGTAGCCTATGTCACTCTCCAGGTCTTTAACTATAACCATGCAAAAAATCACATCAATCCGTTGCTCCGTAGCGACGTGAGTGAAGGACAAACCAACAAACCAACAAACAAACACACTTTCGCATTTATAATAAGGGTACTGATAGGTATACTATGTTAAAATCGCTACTAAACCTTTAAATAAAAATAAGACACCGGGGTGAATTATTTAAGATCGCAAAATGAATAATACCACTACAATCACACCAATCTACCGCAAGGTCTCGGGTTCAATTCGGCGAGTTATCCCACATTCGAAGATTGAAACCGAAGTCTATACAGGATTAGTCATGTCATTGTTATGTATTGATGCCTTTAAATATTATTTCGCGACTTTGACCTAGATTTCTGTCTGGGAGTCTGACTGTAAACTTTTACTTCTAGTTAATCTGTGTCTATTACTCTTAATTTGGACGTGGATATTTTATAAACTGCGTGAAAAAGAATTTTTTTTTATTCAATTAAACTTTTACAAGTACTTTTGAATCTTTGCAATGGCTGAAGAACCAGCAAGAAACTTGGCAGTTGTTCTTTTTAATAAATAAATAAATAAATAAATGAAATAAAATAAAAATCTTTTTTATTCGTATTAAAGATTTGATATATAGGTAGGTACTGTAATTTAATTTTTATGCCATACCTACCTATATAAAATTAATTGCGACTCCTGCGCATTGCTGGAGCGAGCAAATTCCACACTTTTTTATCTTCAATTGCGTAATTTGAGCCTCAATAGCTCAACGGGTAAAGGAGTGGACTGAAAACCGAATGGTCGACGGTTCAAACCCCGCCCGTTGCACTATTGTCGTACCTACTCCTAGCACAAGCTTGACGCTTAGTTGGAGAGGAAAGGGGAATATTAGTCATTTAACATGGCTAATATTCTTTAAAAAAAAAAAAAAAAAAAATAGAAGCATACTTAAAGGCAAGTCCAAATTTGATTGCAGAGTTTTGTTATAAAAGATTATTCTAAGTAATTCCCACAAAAGACTTTTGGACTTTCCTGTGGTAGAGTGTAGGAGTCGCAAGAAAGTCCAAAAATCCAAGCTGCAAGCCCCGTCGTCGGTAAAATAGGTCGAATCACTGACACGGATTTTTTAAATTCAAATAAACTTTTACAATGCTTTGTAATTTTGAATTCTCTTTATATTGCATACCTAATTATATTTATTTTTAATTTTTAAAAAGAATAATAACCATAGTAATCATGACTAATATTCCCCTTTCCCCTCCAACTAAGCGTAAAGCTTGTGCTAGGAGTAGGTACGACAATTGTGCAACGGTGGGGTTCAAACCACCGACCTTTCGGATTTCAATCCGCTCCTTTAACCGTTGAGCTATTGCGGCTTTAAATTTTTTTTTTTTTAAATATTAGCCATGTTAAATGACTAATATTCCCCTTTCCTCTCCAACTAAGCGTCAGGCTTGTGCTAGGAGTAGGTACGACAATAGTGCAACGGGCGGGGTTTGAACCGTCGACCTTTCGGTTTTCAGTCCACTCCTTTACCGGTTGAGCTATTGAGGCTCAATGCTAAATATGCTCTATGAAATAGCTCAACGCACGCTATGTACGTTCAATTTTTAACTTTTAGGTGTAAACCTGTTATCGATAAAGAAATCATTAAGGATATTACGTATACCTACTGACAAAAACTTTAAATAATACCCCGCATTATAGCTGACAGAGCCCTGCGGTGAGAATTTAATAACAAATTACATAAAAGTCAAGTATGCAGAATATAAAGTTCAAATCCAACACGGTCCATCTAAATATCATCGTCTACATGTTTAGGGTTCCGTAATGTTTAAATTCAGATGCCTATTGCTGTTTTCTAGCCGACTACGGACCCTGTCGTCGTCCTATCCGAGTCGGGGATTCGATCCCGGGCACGTACTTGTAACTTTTCGAAATTGTGTGCGTTTTAAGCTACTAAATATCATATTTTATTTGTCGATATTTTAACCCAATTGGGTATTTGACTACATCAAAAATAAAATTATTTCTCAGTGATTATTTATATATATAAAAGGAAAAGGTGACTGACTGACTGACTGACTGACTGACTGATCTATCAACGCACAGCTCAAACTACTGGACGGATCGCGCTGAAATTCGGCATGCAGATAGCTATTATGACGTAGCTGTAGGCATCCGCTAAAAAAGAATTTTTCAAAATTCAACCCCTAAAGGGGTAAAATAGGGGTTTGAATTTTGTATGAAAGTCAGTCAGTTTTCAAGTTAGAAGTTTGAAGTTTTGTAGTTAATATTTTTGCAATTAGCAGTATGACATATTTTATGTTAAAATCTCATTGTGAAAGATCATCCCTAAGGGTGTAAAATAGGGGTTTAAATTTTGTTTACTCCACGCAACGAAGTCGCGGGCATAAGCTAGTTAAAATATAATACGGTCTTCCAAAACACGTAAAGTCCACGTCCTTTGTTAGTTTGAAGTGTAGTAACCATTTTAAATTATCGATTAAACTAAAAAATTACGTCTTTATGATATTGTGACACACAACAGTATTTCATAGAATATCGCATACTAGGTGCGCGTTTTGACGTTTGATAAAAAGTTACTGATTTGACTAGTTGTCAAATACCGTATTGCACGGGTCGTGGTCACGACGGGACTGCGCGTGCTACGAGATATGAAGTTAAACCACAAAATAAGCTTATAATCTTTGCTAAATATCACTTGCTCTAATGGTGAAGGAAAACATTTTGAGCAGACCTGCTTGCCTGAGGCTGAGATCTATAGAGCGCACTTTGACTTTGCTCAGACTTAAGATTGGGTTAAAACGAGACAGATTTATGTGAGAGATATAGCTCTGTCTCGTTTTAACTCTGTCTTAAGTCTAAACTAAGTCAGAGTGCGCTCTATAGATCTCACCCTGAGAGTTCTCCATAATATTCCCAAAGCTGTGTGAAGTCTGCCAAATCGCACTTGGCCAGCATGGTAGACCATGGTGGTATGGGCTTGGCCTGAGAGAATAATTAGCCGACGATGGGTTCATGATGAGACTGACCTCTTTATAAAATTAGTTTAAGAAAAAAATAACCGTTTTTCTGTTCTAGCCTCATCCTCGTGAGTTTGCCCCCAAATAAATGGAGATAATCATATGCAATCATCATTAATTGTATACGGAACACATGAAACACAGGCGTGTTCACACTTTACATCTCTATAGGCTGTCGTTTTGTATCAGCGCGTTACAAATACAGCGTTGCCACATCCTCGTCAGTTTGCGCCCAAATAAATGGAGATAATCATATGCAATCATCATTAATCATCGCCGCAAGGACGGACTAGGCTCGGCTTTAGGTGAATTATAAATCTTAAATCTGTATTCCTTGCAGTGTTACTTACTTTCCTTCATCTACTACTAGAGCCTCAATAGCTCAACGGGTAATGGAGTGGACTGAAAACCGAAAGGTCGACGGTTCAATCCCCGCCCGTTGCACTATTGTCGTACCTACTCCTAGCACAAGCTTTACGCTTAGTTGGAGAGGAAAGGAGAATATTAGTCATTTAACATGGTTAATATTCTATTTAAAAAAAATTACAGAAGTTGATCCTTGGATTCCGTATATTATTGTAGTCAACATCCAATCCACTTTTATTTTTAGGGTTCCGTATTTCAAAAGGAAAAACGGAACCCTTATAGGATCACTTTGTTGTCCGTGTCTGTCAAAAAACCTGTAGGGTACTCCCTATTCCCGTTTCCCGTTGATCTAGAATCATGAAATTTGGCAGGTAGGTAAGTCTTATAACAGTCATAAGGGGGAAAATCTGTAAACCGTGAATTTCCATAATTATTATGGAGTGTAAAAAGTATTTTTGCAAGTAATTTTTTCCAAAGATTTTCCGGTCATAAACTGTATGTAAATGTAATAAACATCGGCATGACACATACTTGTGCCTAACATCTAAATTATTACCTTCGATATGAAATCAGTAATTAAATTCAATGAGTGGTTAAAATCGGTAATAGATATCTGACACCAGACGTGTAATTATTGTAATATATTACTTTACGTAAGTACCTACTAAGTATGTGATTGCGATTTTTTTTTTTGTTTTTATTCATGTAAACTTTTTACAAGTGCTTATGAATAGTCAAGTACCTTGTTTTAATTTACCACTGGTTCGGAATACGGTTTATATTTTCATCCTATATACCTATATACTTAGTACTTCATATCATCATCTCCACCCATCGTCAGTCCACTTGTGGGAACGGGTTTCTTCTCAGATTGATCAATCAACAAGTTTCACTTCCAATCAACTCCCTTCGGCGGTGTTCCCACTAGATTACAACATGGGGTTATTCAAAATATTCAAGGGGCGCGGCGGACCAACAAATTCCTGAAAGGCCGGCAACGCATTGGTGGTTCCTCTGGTACCTACTGCAAATTTTCATGGGCGGCAGTAACGCCTGCTCATTTGCTCGTCATTTTTATATAAAAAAAACAGTCATGCTGTTTGCATCCACTGCTGGACATAGGCATCAAGTGTGCGCCACCACACACGTTTCTCCGCCTTCCTCATCCACCCACATCCCGCTACCTCACTCCAGCAGATTGGAGGTCGTCCCACACTGCAATGTCTCCTCAATAGCTCAACGGGTAAAGGAGTGGACTGAAACCCGAAAGTTCGACGCTCAATCCCCGCCCGTTGCAATATTGTCGTACCTACTCCTACCTCCTAGATGAAAGGGGAATATTAGTCATTTAACATGGCTAATATTCTTTATAAAAAAAATCTGGTAAGTGGTTTCCACTTCAGAACACGTCTGCCTAAGCGGCAATCGGTTCTGCGACAGACATGGCCTACCCATGATTTAAATATAAAATTTAATGCAAATTTTATAATAATGCGTCTGCTTAAAATTGTCTTAATATGATATAACTCAGCATAGTCTATAGTTTATTGCAAAGTAAACACTTAAGTTTAATACAGATTTAATAGCTTTAGCCTTGTCTAATGGATTACAAAATAGTTAACATCATGTGTGGTAACCTGACGGGTGTTAGAAAAAAAACAATAAAAGCTATCATCATTTACATAAAGCACTTTTTATTTACAAAAGATGTTAAGTTAATCTATAAACCGCTCGTACAACCGATAGACGTTGGGGTCCCAAGGTGCTAGAATGGCGACCTCGCACCGGAAGACGCAGCGTATTGGAAGACCCCCCACTAGGTGGACGGACGACATCAGACCGTGGCGTGTGGAAGTCCCTACAAGAGACCTATGTCCAGCAGTGGACGTCTATTGGTTGATGATGATGATGATGAAATCTATAAAAATATTAGGTATTAAGGACGAAAATATTGGGTACGTGTCTAATTATAGTCTGACTTTAGGCATAGAAACACGCGTCGCAGTTTATAAGGTCCGGCCACTCCCATGACTCATCTTAATCGTAACTACTTATATCGTAAGTACTTATATTATGTCTGATATAAATATCAAAAATTGCGGAACCGGCAGGATCGAACCTGCGTCTCCTGGAATCGCGCCCGACGCTCTGACCGCAAAGCCATGGTTTGCTTGCTTCGCCAGTGATGAAATTTGTGATAATCTAAATATCTTCTTCTAAATATATAAAATGAAAAGGTGACTGACTGACTGACTGAATGACTGAATGACTGACTGATCTATCAACGCACAGCTCAAACTACTGGACGGATCGGGCTGAAATTTGGCATGCAGATAGCTATTATGACATAGGCATCCGCTAAGAATTTTTGAAAATTCTACCCCTAAGGGGGTGAAATAGGGGTTTGAAGTTTGTGTAGGCCACGCGGACGAAGTCGCGAGCATAAGCTAGTATGTGTATATTTAGAAACTTCCTTGAAGTGTAGGTAAAAAACCCTATAAAATTATTAAAAAAATTATAAGTTGAAGTTTACGTATGATATAAGTACCTATAGGCATATATAGAGATAGACACTCATGTGGCAGAGATCACCAAGTGATAGGCATATATAGAGATAGACATTCATGTGGCAGAGATCACCAAGTGATAGGCATATATAGAGATAGACACTCATGTGGCAGAGATCACCAAGTGATAGGCATATATAGAGATAGACACTCATGTGGCAGAGATCACCAAGTGATAGGCATATATAGAGATAGACACTCATGTGGCAGAGATCACCAAGTGATAGGCATATATAGAGATAGACACTCATGTGGCAGAGATCACCAAGTGATAGGCATATATAGAGATAGACACTCATGTGGCAGAGATCACCAAGTGATAGGCATATATAGAGATAGACACTCATGTGGCAGAGATCACCAAGTGATAGGCATATATAGAGATAGACACTCATGTGGCAGAGATCACCAAGTGATAGGGCCCGCCTTTACACCCTGATTCGTTAATATTCTGTACCTAATGTTTTTTTTTTAAATAGGGCAAGTAAATGAAATCATTTAAAAATCATTTAAAAGTAAGGAAAAATAAATTGAAGATAATTTGAATTTGAATTCAATTTATTAAAACTAAAGATACGAGAGTTTCAAATGGGCCATGATTGGAGATTAAGCAATTTAATAGCAAATTAAGCCAGGTAGATACTTATTCGATTCAAAATTTAAATTTAGACAAAAGATAAAAAATTCGATTCAATATTAAGAGAAAGAAACAAAAGCTGTACTTAAGTCTACATTTTAAGCAAATATTTACTAGCTATTGTTATTTGTTATGACCTCAAGCACACAAATTACGCGTTAACAGCTATAACATGCAGCCCGTGAAGCTATTATATTCGACCTTTTGTTATCACACTGCGTCCAGTTTTTTGCAGGATCCCGTTTGATGGCGAATGTGTTTGTATGCTAGCGTTGCGTTTATTCACCATCAAACGGGATCCTGCAGAAAACAGGATCCTGCAAAAAACTGGACGCAGTATATGCTAGCGTTCACGCGAGCATCCCGCATGCGGGATGCTTGCTAGCATATAAACACAGTCAAGGCACAGCCTGGAAGAGATCGCTTTAGCGATAAGGCCGCCTTTGCATGCTACAGCTATTAGATTAAGATCCTGTATTGTGTTTTTTCAACAATGACATGTTTACTTTGTGTTGTGTGTAATAAAGTGTAAATAATAAATAAAATAAAATTCACCATCAAACGGGATCCTGCAGAAAACGGGATCCTGCAAAAAACTGGACGCAGTGTATGCTCGCGACTTATGTCAACTTATGTCGACTTTACATGTAAAAAAATACGCTGAGTCTATATAGGTAGATAGATCTTATAGCACACGTAAAGGGAAAAAAATTAAAAATGTGTTCATGAATAAATAAATAATTAGTATTTTCAACTTTCAATGTAAGATTACTATACCAAGTGGGGCAGTATATGAAAGGGTTTTACATGTATATTCTAAAACGGATTTCTATTTATTTTCATGCATTGTGATCTTTGATTTATCGTGCAAAATGTTGTAAAACTACGACTGTAGTACGGAACCTTCGGTGTGCGAGTCTGACTCGCACTTGGCCAGTTTTTAGGGTTCCGTACCTCAAAAGGAAAAACGGAACCCTTATAGGATCACTTTGTTGTCTGTCTGTCTGTCTGTCCGTCTGTCTGTCAAGAAACCTACAGGGTACTTCCCGTTGACCTAGAATCATGAAATTTGGCAGGTAGGTAGATCTTATAGCTGACATTTGGGGAAAAATCCGAAAACCGTGAATTTAGGGTTAGATCACACAAAAAAAATTAAATTGTGGTCATGAACTAATAATTAGTATTTTCAACTTTCGAAGTTTTTTATTTATTTTATGCATCATAGTTTTTGAATTATCGTGCAAAATGTCGAAAAAATACGACTGTAGTACGAAACCCTCATTACGCGAGCCTGACTCGCACTTGGCCGGTTTTTTCTCATCCTTTTATTTGCTATGCAATATAAGTTATGCAGAACACTCGACATTTTATCTGCTAATGTTTATGTAATATTGCTATAGGATAACTGAATGGTATTTGCTATTAATCTTAATTTATAAACGTTAAGGCATAAAGGGCTCTTGTCAAGGCCGAGATGGCCAGTCTATGTGGAACGTCCAACATCCGGGTGAAATAAATTAGCCAAGCGGTCTTAATATCTAGGCTCGATTTACATAAAGGCTAGACTAAAAGTATCTAGGATTTATTAAGTAACTAACTGATGCCTGCGACTTAATCCGCGTGCATTTAGGTTCTTAAAAGTCACATGATTTTTTTAAAAGAATATATTACTCTGAAACTAAGCGTAAAGCTTGTGCTAGGAGTAGGTAGGTACGACAATAGTGCAACGGGTGGGGTTTGAACCGCCTTCCTTTCGGGTTTACCACTCCTTTAACCGTTGCGCTATTGAGGCTGTCAACTCTTTGCTTTTCCGGGATAAAAGTAGCCGATATACAACTCTGGGATGCAAGCTATCTCTGTAGGGAAAAGCGGGGTTATGGGGAACACCTTACTTGAAACTCTCTAAAATAATAAAGTCACAATGTAAACAACTTTTCTTTGTAGTAGTAAGTAATTGATATTCAACTGTTCCTAATTACCCACCGTTCTCAATTAACCAACTTTCCCCTATTTGTCGTAAAAATCGGCTGAACGGATGGGCCATGAAAAACTATAGCAGACAGGCACACTTACGCATTAATTAATAATAGTATGGATTAGGTATACGCAAAAGTTCCACTCAAAGCTCAGACTGAAAAATATGCGCAAGCGACATTGCAAAAATTCTTTCGTGCTCCACACATTTACAATTAAATCTAATAAGTACGCGCAAACGCCAATCAAAATGCTTGTTGAAAACGAAGACGCAAACATTCAGGGCATGTGTCCAATCCAAATGTCTGATAATAATTTATCAGTTGCAAGAATCTTATAGACGGTTGTCTCTTTGGAGTCGATTATACTCGTTAATTTTGATTTAGGAGCTTATCTTGCGTGTTGAATTTGTTAAACATGTTATCCTCGTATATTCCTGGTATTTTACTAAGTATTTACCTAAAGTAAACCATGATAGCCTAGTGGTTAAAACGTCCGCTCTACTGGATACTGGATGAAACATGTTGCCCTCGTATATTCCTGGTATTTACCTAAGTATTTACCTAAAGTAAACCATGATAGCCTAGTGGTTAAAACGTCCGCTCTACTGGACATTGGATGAAACAATTTGCCCTCGTATATTCCTGGTATTTAACTAAGTATTTACCTAAGTGAGTCGTGATAGCCTACTGGTTAAAACGTCCGCTCTACTGGATACTGGATGAAACATGTTGCCCTCGTATATTCCTGGTATTTAACTAAGTATTTACCTAAAGTAAACCATGTTAGCCTAGTGGTTAAAACGTCCGCTCTACTGGATACTGGAAGAAACAATTTGCCCTCGTATATTCCTGGTATTTAACTGAGTATTTACCTAAAGTAAACCATGTTAGCCTAGTGGTTAAAACGTCCGCTCTACTGGATACTGGAAGAAACAATTTGCCCTCGTATATTCCTGGTATTTAACTGAGTATTTACCTAAAGTAAACCATGATAGCCTAGTGGTTAAAACGTCCGCTCTACTGGATACTGGATGAAACATGTTGCCCTCGTATATTCCTGGTATTTAACTAAGTATTTACCTAAAGTAAACCATGTTAGCCTAGTGGTTAAAACGTCCGCTCTACTGGATACTGGATCTGTACTTTCCGTGAGGAGCAAAATATTGACTGACGTATCACTAACGGGGCGGTTGGCACAGATAATCCTTCTGCCACGTGCCACGTGCCACAGTCACTTTTTGCCACCAAAATCACCCTCGGTTTAGTCAGAGTTAAACAAGCGGTGATATCTAAGAAGGTTAAGACGTCCGCCTTCTTTTCGGTAGGGGAGTTTAATCCCGGGCGCGTTGTACCTCTAACTTTTCGGAGTTGTGTGCCTTTTGCCTTGAGTTGAATTTAAAAAAAGAATTAGTGGCAGATGTAAAATGGCGGCCAGGAAAGCCGGAGCTATTGATTTGAAACAGGGAAAATTAGAATTTATAATTATGTCTTGAAGAAGTTAATAGTTTAGAACTAAGATTGAAGTTTATTAAGCATTGTCTAAATGAAATAAAGTCAGTTCCTATAAGTTGAGATTATTTTTATTACTTTTTAACCGACTTCAAAAAAAGGAGGAGGTTCTCAATTCGTCGGAATCTTTTTTTATACAATTAAATATCACTTGATCTAACGGTGAGGGCAAACATCGTGAGAAAACCTGCATGGTTGTGACTTGAGAGTTCTCCATCATGTTCTCAAAGCTGTGTGAGGTCTGCCAACCCACACTTGGGCAGCGTGTTGGACTTTGGTCAAACCCCTTCTCATTCTGAGAGGAGACCCGTGCTGAGTAGAGGACCGGCAATGCGTTGATCATGATGAAGAATGTTAACCAACGGTTTCGATACGGTTCATTAAACCTTGGGTAAAAAAAAAAACAAGATACACATCGATTCATGCAAAAAACATGAATTTAATGAAATATGCAATGTGATAATGATGTATGGAATTATGAAGTCAAGGAAATTCGGTTATTTAAATTTAATGATATTATCAACGGTAATGGGAGGTGCCTTGTTAGTAGTTACTATTATATCGATATTTTAACGATACTGAACACCATATTAGGGCATTAGGTATTCTGAAAAATTACGTTATTATCGTTTGCGAATTATTTTTATCATCATCATCATCATCATCAGTCGATAGACGTCCACTGCTGGACATAGGTCTCTTGTAGGGACTTCCACACGCCACGGTCCACGGTCCACGGTCTTGCGCCACCTGAATCCAGCGGCTCACTGCGACTCGTCTGATGTCAGCATGGGTTTATTAAAAACTGCCATACCCCTTCCAGGTCAGCCCGCTTCCATCTTAAACTGCATCGTCACTTACCACCAGGTGAGATTGCAGTCAAGGGCTAACTTGATTAATGTCTGGTTTGAAATACCCCTAAAATCCTTGAACTGATTATGACTATGATGTTAATGGTGGTGAAAGTGAGTTTAGCTTGTTTAACAGACAATACCATGAACGTACGTAGTATGAACAATGTGCAACACCAGAAGAAATATTATAGACGCTTTTGTAGGCTCGGTTAAACTTTACACAAAGGTAATAACTGTAAAATTTAATTTCCTATAAAACGTGCTATAAAAATTCATTGAAGGCGCATCGCTGGTGAACAAGGAATGTGACCTTTGAGACCATCTCTACACGTAGGTAGAGACTGTGGAGTTAAGGCCTGCAACACACAACGCGCGACGGAGACGGGAACAGCACGGGTCATAGTAGTGAGAAGGTTTTTAACACGCGCGTTCAGTATGCTTAGTACGAGATTTTATGTCTCACTAACGTTGATAGTATTAGAGTATCGAAACACTTCAACGTTATACTAAACTGGACTCTAATCAGCCCTGTTTTGAAGCTCAACTTCGTCTACATATCTACAGCCAACGCTCCAAGTGGAAACGTTGCGAAATTAAAATCAGTGGTCTTGAATTTTTGACTTTAATTCATGGAACTTACGATCCATTTTACTTTGACGTTATTGTGTTTCGATTCTCAAATACTATCAACGTTAGCGACACGTAAAATCTAAATATATAAAAGGAAAAGGTGACTGACTGACTGACTGACTGACTGATCTATCAACGCACAGCTCAAACTACTGGACGGATCGGGCTGAAATTTGGCATGCAGATAGCTATTATGACGTAGGCATCCGCTAAGAAAGGATTTTTGAAAATTCAACCCCTAAGCGGGTGAAATAGGGATTTAAAATTTTTGTAGTCCACGCGGACGAAGTCGCGAGCATAAGCTAGTCTTATACTAAGCGTACTGTGTTAGAGTGAAGCCAAGCCAAGCTATCATGCCTGTATTTTAAATACTTAACACGATACGTGTGTTTCACTGAAGCGACGCGCTGCGTCGCTGCGCTGTGTGCAGTGCAGCGCAGCTCAGGTGCGTGGGCACATTTAATGTGTGCTTAAGCCCTAAGACGTAGGCATGATCAGTCACTGCATCCGTAATTTAGCGCGAAGTAAAGGCGATGAAGGAAGCTTTGTTGAACTTCTCCAAAAAGGGAGATGTGCTTTTGGGTTGAATGACTCTTTTTATTTTTGTCCTCTGGTACCTGTGTTCAATTTTATGGCGACCTCGCACCGGAAAGCGCAGTAGTAGTTAGACAGACGATATCAAATGAAACGAGCATTTCATCGGGCCTACCTAGCCGGTAACACAAGTCAACCATTATAGGCCTTAGTCAACCATTATAGGCCTGCTAGTTTGACACAAATTGGTGTTCCCAAGGCGCTGTCAGAGTTTCGCAACACCGTTTGACCTCTTGCGGTCAAATACAGTTCTAAGTTTTCGTATTAAGTATAGGAAACTAGATATTGATTTATAATATTGAGTGGTGCCTAATTTAAAAACGGGCCAAGTGCGAGTCAGACTCGCGCATTATTTATTTTTATGAAACATAGTTTTTGATTTATCATGCAAAATGCTGAAAAAATACGACTGTACTACGGAACTACTTATTGGTGCGCGAGCCTGACTCGCACTTGGCCAAATTCCGGGTTTTCAGATTTGTCTCTTTTTTATGCTATTAATTTCTAAGGGGAGCAGTGAGAAAGAAATAGCATTGTGGACTTAGCCAGTGTTTTGTTGTACAAGGCGTATAAAGTTAATTAATTAAAATATTATTATAATGTTACTAAACAAAAAATAAAGATACTATCATGATTAAATTAACAAAAAATATTAAATGATAGAAGCAATTAATCAAAAATGTTATGAAATTTTTAGAATATATGAATATTTTTTTTTTTAGGGATCTGCATCCGAAGGATGCCAACGGGATCCTATTGCCAAGCCTCCGCTGTCCGTCCGTACGTCCTTCCGTCTATCCGTCCATCAGTCTGTCTGTCAGCGGGCTGTATCCCGCCGATGTATTCGTGATCCGTATTCGGTGTCCGTATTGGGAGAGAGTTAAAAATGTTTGTGCACTCATCCGTATTCGGTTCGTATCCGTGATTCTTCGAAGTGGTCGTAATTCAAATACGTACATTCGGTTCGTATTTTTGACGGATCTATAAAATCACGGATGAGTGCACAAACGCCCTATACCTATGTATGCATGCTGCTGCTATAACAACATCACCAGAAGGGCTGGCTCATTTTTTGCGCAACGGATCAGCCTGGCTGTTCAGCGCGGAAATGCAGCCAGTATTCTTGGCACCATTCCACGCGGTCATGATTTATATAGTAATTAGATAAGGCTAGCTTTAAGTTTTATTGTAATATTAAAAAAAAAAAAAACAATAATTATAGCCGTTATGATAATCTAAATCCATACTAATGTTATAAATGTGAAAGTGTGTCTGTCTGTCTGTCTGCTAGCTTTTCACGGCTCAACCGTTCAACCGATTTTGACGAAATTTAGTACCTACGGAGGTAGCTTGCAACCCGGAGAAGGACATGGGCTACTTTTTATCCCAAAATTTTAAGAGTTTCCATAGGGATTTAAAAACCTAAATTCACGCGTACGAAGTCGCGGGCATCAGCTAGTAGGATATAAATAGAAAAGGTGACTGACTGACTGACTGATCTATTATAACGCACGGCTCAAACTACTGGACGAATCAGGCTGAAATTGGCATGCAGATAGTTATTATGATGTAGGCATCCGGTAAGAAATAATTTTTGAAAATTCAATCCCTAAGGAAGTGAAATAGGGGTTTGAAGTTTGTGTAGTCCACGTGGAAGAAGTGGAGAATTTAAGCTAGTCTAAATATAAAATGAAAAGCTGACTGACTGACTGACTTACAGACTGCTCTATCAACGCACAGCTCAAACTACTGGACGGATCGGTTTGAGATTTGGCATGCTATTATGACATAGACATCCGCTAAAAAAGGATTAAAAAAAAATCAAACTCTATGGGGATAAAATGGGGGTTTGAAATTTGAGGTTTAAGTCGCGGGAATAAGCACTAGCTTATGAAAATAAATAAAAAGTTTTATTTCTTGTACGATGGTACGGGACCCTTTGTGTGTGAGTCCAACTCGCACTTGGCCGATTTTTCTTATTTATTATAATATTATGGTAATCCTGGAAAACTACATGGTTGTTATATCTATTTTTTAATGATTTGACTATGAATTAATTATTATTAATAAAAAAAGCTTTGTATTTTGTGTGGTAAAATACCTGATTAGATCCTGAGTCGGTTGAAAGTTATATTTTAATGTGAATTTAAGAAAAACTCAATTGGTTTTTTTTTATTATTTTACGACAGCAATTATTTTATTTTATTATTTTTTAAACATCGTAGCAAGTAGGTACTTTAGTTAATCAAGTTATATTATAATAATAAAGCTTGTTAATTATGAGCTTGAAAATCGAAAACGAGGGTATCGTATTTTCATAGAAGCGTGGAAGTTACATATATAATTTCGGAAACTACCAGGGTTGAAAAACAACAGTTAAAAAACATTTATTGTTTAAAACAAGTTCAGAAACAGTATGTTTAAAACTATTTTTTAATTTTAAACATGTTTCAAACACTTGTATTAAAACAATTTGTGTAAATCATTGCCAACCATGGAAACTACACACTCAAACAGTGTTATTTATTTATTTATGAACTAAACTATAAGCTTCTGTTACTTTCGGCTTCACACTTCTACTTGCCTGTGAAAGTCCCGTCAAAAAAGGTTCAGCCGTTCCGAAGATTAGCCCGTTCAAACAGACAGACAGTCAGACAAAAAATTTAAAAACGTGTGATTCAGTTATGGTACAGTTCAAATAACCATACGATACGAGCTTAATGTGAGGTAGTTATTTCGAAATTAGAGACAGACACTTCAATTTTATTTGTTAGTATATCTATATATATAAAAGAAAAAGGTGACTGACTGACTGACTGACTGAATGACTGACTGACTGACTGATCTATCAACGCACAGCTCAAACTACTGGACGGATCGGGCTGAAATTTGGCATGCAGATAGCTATTATGACGTAGGCATCCGCTAACAAAAGGATTTTTGAAAATTCAACTCCTAAGGGGCTGAAATAGGGTTTTGAAATTTTGTAGTCCACGCGGACGAAGTCGCGAGCATAAGCTAGTTAGAAGTATAAATTTGTGAAGGCACTTGAACGCAGTATTTCTTTTGAAATGAGTAAAACTGCAGTTGAATCGTCTGCATAAGTGGCATTGTTAACAACGAAACTAATTTTAAAACGAACTGAAAGTTTCCCAGCACCTGAATTTCAACATGCTAATTAGATGTAGAATTACGAACACTAGAATGTTCTTATTTATCTTTTAAAACTTATCTAATCTCTATATCAAAGTCAAAGTCAAAGTCAAATGATATTCAAAATAGGTAGTAATTAATAACTCTTTTTGATTTCACCCATTTTTCTGCTTGCGCCTCACGGTTCAAGCAATATTTTTTTTGAAACAAAATAATGTAACGTTAGTAATTATTAAATATTTGTCTGTAACACGTGATAATATTGTGATATACAAATGAACCTGTATTTGGCACTTCTAGTCGTGACCCATTAATTAGGTTCTAGTAGGGATGGGTTTCTCGGGGTGCCAGCCAGGGGGTGCCAGCCAGGGGGTGCCAGACAGGTAACTTTCCAGTGTGCCTGGATGCTGCTGGTCCCTTTTGGATACGTCCGAGGGGAAGAGCAGTTTTCAGGCCGTTGCACCCCGGTAACATGGCTAATAATTTCTCTTCGGGGATATTGTTGGCTAATGACCTGGCAGGGGGAAGGTTTCTCCGCGTGTCAGTCTGACTAGCAGAGGGCACAGTGGACGAGGCGAAGGATGGGACGCGGGCGACGTGCGCGGGACCGCGTTGTCGCCCGTTGAGTCCCCGGGAGGGTCTCAGTCGGCCGGCGAGTCCCACATAACTTCCTTCCAGTTGGCTGCCTGGCTGGCTTCCAGGGGGAAGATGCGTAATCGCATTTCCCAGCGATAAAAAAAGGGAGAGGTTTCTCGGAATCACACTAATAATATATGTGTGTGTGTAAACTTCTTATATAAATTACTGGACCCATATAAAAACTCACCGCAATATTCTAAATTATTGTGGTAGTAATGCGAAAACATTAATAAAAAAGGCGTTGACATGTCTATATGTGAATCTGTTAACCCATTATATGGTAAATGCTCACGAGATAGCATCAGTGTGATGTAAGAGTGCTATTGTTCTCAGGCCACAATCGACACGACCTTGACATTCTGACTCCCATGCCGTACGTGACCTTGAACTTTCAGAAAATAGTTTTTCATATTTTCCGACGAAATAGGTATGGCAACTTCTAGAATGATAAATAGGAAATTGGTAAAAAGAATAAATAAGATGATAAAATACATATAAAAAAATCTATATCTATACTAATATTATTATTTGAATTCGAAAGTGTGTCTGTCTCTATGTCGGTCTGCCATCTAGCTTTTTACGGCTCATGCATTTAAATGATTTTTTGACGATTTTTTTACGTTTGATACAGAGATAATTTGCAACCCGGGGAGGACATAGGCTACTTTTGATTCCGGAAAATCAAAGAGTTCCCACGAGATTTTTGAAAAACCTAAACCCGCTTGAATGAATTCGCAAGCACCATCTATTTGGCACATAAATAGTTTGCATCCCATAGAGCTGGATATTGGCTACTTTTTAGTTTCTATCCCGGAAAATCAAACAATTCCTACGGGATTTTCTGAAAAACCGAAATCTATGCGGAAGAAGTCGCTGGTAACATCTAGTCCATAAAAAATTATAAATGCGAAAGAGTGTCTGTCTGTCTGTCTGCTAGCTTTTCACGGCCCATCCGTTCAACCGATTTGGACGAAATTTGGTACAGAGCTAGCTTGCATCCCGGGGAAGACTTTTTATCCCGGAAAATCCCATAGTTCCCATGGGATTTTAAAAACCTAAATCTACGCGGATGAAGTCGCGGGTAACATCTAGTAGTAAATAAATCATTTAATGTTATTAGGTAAACCCGTAAACGTAGATAATAAAAATACTTGCTGATTTTGTATTCTTGGAAAATAGTTTTCACATTTTCTATAAAAATTATAGAATAGAATAGAATATATTTTTTCAAGTAGACTTATTACAAGTGCTTTTGAATCGTTAACAAGTTTAATTTACTTTACCAGTGGTTCAGAATGCCGTTCCTACCGAGAAGAAACAGCAAGAAACTCGGCGGTTGCTCTTTCATATTACCTTCAATATCATTTCAGCCTGCGGATGTTCAGTGCTGAATATAGACCTTTCTCAAAGAGCGCCACCACACCATGTTCTCAGTCTTCCTCATCGAGCCACTTCCTACCAGCCTCTTTATATCGTCGGTCCATCTTGCTTCAGCACCGCACCGCTTACTAGTTCACAGTCTCCACTATAAAATCTTCCGGTTCTAAGGTCCATCGTTCCTACGACTGCAGCTTAAACTGGCAATAAGGTCAATTACCTTGGTTCTCCTACGAATCTCTTCATTTTGCATCTTAACCTTCAGAGAAACTCCTAACATAGCCCTCTCCATAACTGCCTGAGCGAAATTACATAATATATGGATTGAAAATAATAAACAGATCATTTTAAAAACCTCAAAAGTTATTAGGCTATAAAAGAAAAGTGTTATAAATTATCTACATTTTTTTTAAAAAGTATATTAGCCATGTTAAATGACTAATATTCTCCTTTCCTCTCCAATTAAGGAATAGGTACGACAATAGTGCAACGGGCGGGGTTTGAACCGTCGACCTTTCGGTTTTCAGTCCACTCCTATACCGGTTGAGCTATTGAGGCTCTTTTAATTATGAGTAGGCATTTAAATGTAACGCTGATTTCCTTTTTCTGTCCTGAAATCGAATGAAGAACTTTTTTAAACCAAGTTTCTGGTACTTAGAGGTAAAAAAGCTCGGTAGCAAAATTCTTTAAAGATAATTTTCGAATTTTTTTTCAACCAGAAATGCATTTCAGGACCTTGATAACAAGGTCTGTGAATGCACACATCTGCTTCAAAAAAGTCGTCAAAGTTTTTTTTCATTAAAGCTTCCGATTGAATTTTTCAAAATAGACCTTTGCCTATCCTTATCCCACACACTAAAAAAAACTTACGCAAAAAAAGTGTCTAAAGTTCAGTTATTTATTGGGAAAAGTGGTTTCATTATAATGTGGAATGAATTTTGTAACCTACACGATGCGTATATATAAATGTGAGTACCGATGTCGTAGCATCACTTGTGAGCTCACCTCCGACCTGATCTAACACATTGCAATATGCAGCTGGTGAGTTATACATCGATTATAATAACGATACATCGATCAAATTAATCGATTGAAATGTCAAACCACCGCGGCCTTTTGCGATCGGATTAAGTTATCAAACGTTTTGTGTCTGTGAAGTGTTTTCATTAAATCTAGTTGTTTTTTGAATTTCGAACTTGAAATTTAGTTTTTTTTGATTTCAACAATAAACTTAGCTAATTTCTTTCTTTTTCTTTTTGTTTTATCAATTTTACTTTAATAATAAAATTTAATTTTTTCAAAATATCGTGAGAAATCTTTGATTTTCCGGGATTAAAACGTACCAGGATAATTAAATTTTATCAAAATCAGTTAAGTGTGTGGATAGTAAAAAGGTAAGAGGCCTGCAGATAGACATACTTTGACATTTATAATATTAGTAGATAATGGAAGAACGGATTAGTCATTAGTGAAAGATTTTTATTAATTTACTTTTCTTAATAGATTTGAAAAGATCGACTGCTGAGTATCTTGCCGGATCTTTTTAGTAGAATCTATATTTGTAAATTGAAACAACAAACAAATTTTAAAACAATAAAACATACATCTTTTCTTAATTAGTTTATTACAAAATTAAATTTTGATTTGTACTTAGTTATTATCTAGTTTAGTTTAGTTTTATAAGAGGAATGTGCAACATCCATACAAACTCAACTGAGTTTTAGGATGTCAAGCGTAAAATTGTATAATTATTATTTGGCTAAATAAAGAATTAAAAAAAAAAAAAACTTCATGTTAATGTGCTTCTTGTGAGGTATATCTCAGTGCATTAACGATACATCGATCAAAGTGGATAATCGATTAAAATGTCAAACGGCGCGGCACTATCGATATCGGTATTACAATCAGAAGTCGTCACATCAAGTGTTGTGGCAGTGAAGTGATTTTAATGAAGAGCTTATTATACTCATTACTTAATTTATTAATACATACTAATATTATAAAATGCAAAAGTGTGTTTGTCTGTTACCTTTTCGTAGTCCATCACATTTTGACGAATTTTGGTACAGATATAGCTTGCATCCCGGAGAAGGACATAGGGTATTTTTTGTCGCGAAAAATTAAAAGATCTATTCCCTTCGACAGTTTTTGACAAAATTTGGTACAGAGATAGCTTCATCCCGGTGACGTAATGCTACTTTTATTCTGGAAAAACAAAAAGTGCCTACCTATTTATCCTTGAAACCCATGGGATTTTAAAAGGCCCACTTTGACAAATTTTGGTACAAAAATGGCTTGTATCCCGGAGACGCACGTACTACCTTTTATTCCGAAAAATCAAAAAGTTCTCATTTTTTATCCTAGAAACCCATGGGATTTTAAAAGGCCCATTTTGACAAACTATGCTAACAACTGGCTACTTTTTGTCCCTAAAAATCAGATTTCCCACAGGATTTTTCAAAAATCTAAATCCACGCAGGTGATCACGAGGGCATCATCTAGTTATGTATTTCTTAATTATATATAAATGCTTGATTTTCATCTAAAATTCTATTAATAATTCTTTATCTAAAGTTAGATCTTTATGTGATTTATTAATAGACTTAAGTTTTAAAAAGTCTGTGACTTTTATTCACGTTGCTATTGCCAATGTTAGTTTTTTTAATGAAATAAGTATATTACTTAACCATTACTTAACATTTTGCGGTTTACGTATGACTATGTTTGTCTAGAAATCGATATTGTACAATTGAAAATCTAGCACGTGCTCTACTTAATACTATTTTTTTCGCTACTACTTTAACATTGAAAAAGATCCATAATCCATTCTTCTTCTTCTTCTCGCGTCGGTCCCTAAGTTTTGAGGATCGTGGCTCCCTCGAGATATCACCTTCTTCACGATGTTGCGCCATTTTTTGGGTTCCGTACCTCAAAAGGAAAAACGGAACCCTTATAGGATCACTTTGTTGTCTGTCTGTCAAGAAACCTACAGGGTAAGTACTTCCCGTTGACCTAGAATCATGAAATTTGGCAGGTTGGTAGATCTTATAGCTGACATTTGGGGAAAAATCTGAAAACCGCGAATTTAGGGTTAGATCACACAAAAAAAATTAAATTGTGGTCATGAACTAATAATTAGTATTTTCAACTTTCGAAGTGAGTGACTATATCAAGTGGGGTATCATATGAAAGGTCTTCACCTGTACATTCTAAAACAGATTTTTATTTATTTTATGCATCATAGTTTTTGAATTATCGTGCAAAATGTCGAAAAAATACGACTGTAGTACGGAACCCTCATTGCGCGAGCCTGACTCGCACTTGGCCGGTTTTTTCCCTGTTGGAGGCCGTACGGAAGGCATTGCAGAAGCGTGTGTCGACCGCTTCTCGTATCAGGTCGGACCAACGTCTCGGGCTTCGTCCGCTGGGTCTCTTCCCTCCGATCTTGCCAGGATCAGCAGTTTCTCTATGCTATTCGTGTTTTTCCTAGCAATATGAACGAAGTATTCGAGCATCCGCCGCAGACAGAATAGATGTTGGATAGCCGCAACATGATTTTCAATGTATTTAAAATCAAGACATTCGCCTTGTGCTCCGTCCAGGAAACGTTGAGCATCCATAATATAAATAAAATGATCTAAATATATAAAATGAAAGGGTGACTGACTGACTGACTGATCGTTCAACGCACGGCTCAAACTACTGGACGGATCGAGCTGAAATTTGCCATGCAGATAGCTATTATGACGTAGGCATCCGTTAAGAAAGGATTTTTGAAAATTCAACCCCTAAAGGGGTGAAATAGGGGTATGAAATTCGTGTTGTCGCGAGTCGCGAGCATAAGCTAGTCAAATGTAAATTTAAAAATGATACAGCTATCTATATTGGTATTAACATAAACTTTACTTACCTTTACTTTATCACGGTTAAGCAACAAACACGTAAACACTAAAATACTTTAATGAGATTTTGAATACGCCCATCTGCCCATTGCTTAACCTGTGTCGAACTTGAAACTTATGCATTTCCTATTACCATAATATTAAAATTTATCCACGCGACTATATGCCTTTTTTCCTTGTACAAAAGAGTTAATATCAAGTGTGTTCAAATGTGATTTATGTGATATTCTTTGTTCACGGTCGTAAGTGATGGTAAAGTTAAGACAATGACTATGTTGCGTTGTTTTTACATACAAAATATGCTTGAAGGATGATTAATTGTGGGAACAGTAACAGAAATCGTGATATTTCTGCGTTTATCATTGTTGAATTTACGAATCATTAATTCCAAACAAATTTTAAATAACGATTATTAAATGTTTACGATTATCAATTTTATTAAAACCGCAGAAAAGGCTGAAAACGGCAAGCGGCGCAAGTAGGTATGCCTCTCTGATTGAGAGTTACCTACATTTTTGTTCCGTTTGCCATGGAGTCTGAGTGCTAAAAAAATATTTACGAGACATTTCACCCGCGATTGAAATGCTATTCAATCGCGGACACCATTTCGCATTTATAATTTTACTAGCTGATGCCCGCGACTTCGTCCGTGTGGAATTAGGTTTTTAAAAATCCCATGGGAACTCTTTGATTTTCCGGGATAAAAGTAGCCTATGCGTTAATCCAGGGTATAACCTATCTCCATTCCAAATTTCAGCCAAATCCGTAAAGTAGTTTTTGCGTGATTGAGTAACAAATATCCAAACATCCACACTTTCACATTTATGTATAATATTAATAGCTGATGCCGCGACTTCGTCCGCGAGGATTAAGGTTTTTAAAAATCCCGTGGGAACTCTTTGATTTTCCGGGATAAAAAGTAGCCTATGTCAGTCTCCAGGTATTTAACTACGCCCATGCAAAAAATCACGTCCATAGGTTGCTCCGTTGCGACGTGATTGAAGGACAAACCAACAAACCAACAAACCAACAAACAAACACACTTTCGCATTTATCTTCTAAATATATAAAAGGAAAAGGTGACTGACTGACTGACTGACTGACTGACTGACTGACTGACTGACTGATCTATCAACGCACAGCTCAAACTACTGGACGGATCGGGCTGAAATTTTGCATGCAGATAGCTATTATGACGTAGGCATCCGCTAAGAAAGGATTTTTGAAAATTCGACCCCTAAGGGGGTAAAATAGGGGTTTAAAATTTGTGTAGTCCACGCGGACGAAGTCGCGAGCATAAGCTAGTAATAATATATGGGTACTGATGGGTACTGATTAGGATTAGAATTAGGAATAGGATTATGGATTAATAGCTCCATTTCTCTCTCTCTCCGGTCGTTCCTTCATTGCTGAAGTTCGTGGTCCTGGCAAACTGCCCTCGAATGGCTTATCTGTTTCCATCGGCTTCTGTCGGTGGCTATTTTTACAATGTGATGAAATCCACACCTGCTGGACTCCTTTAGCTGGTCGGACCACCTAGTTGGTGAGCGGCCTCTCGGTCTTTTGCCCTCAGTGTTGCCCGTCACTATGAGCTTTTCTAAGCTGTCGTCCCCCCGCCGTATGATGTGGCCGAAATATGAGAGTAATCGTTGGTAACATATGGAGGAGAGTCGAGCAGTGATCCCGAGTTGCGAAAGGATAGACACGTTTGTGCGCTTATTACTAATGTATATTTTCTCAATATTTCCAGTTCATCGTAGCCACCGCCCTCTTCGGCCTCGCCGCGGCAGCGTACACGCCCTACAGCGAACAGTCCAACAGACCGCAGGCCTCCTTGGAGAGGACCGCGCGAATCCTCGCCTACAACTCGGACGTCAAAGAGGACTCCTACAGATACAACTACGAAACAGAAAATGGCATCAAGGCTGAAGAGCAAGGCCAGGAGGTATGTATAGTTTTAGTCGACCGTCCGCTGTGCCAGATCCTTCTTTCCACGCACATGCAAACTGTGGAACCAACTCCCATCGGTGGTGTTCCCACTAGATTACAACATGGGGTTATTCAAGGGGCGGACCAACATATTCCTAAAAGGCCGGCAACGCATCGGCGGTTCCTCTGGTGCTGCAAATGTTCATTGGCGGCGGTAATCACTTAACATCAGGTGACCCGCCTGCTCGCTATCTCTATTAAAAAAAATTAAAAAATTAAAAGTTATGGTTCTTACACTTTAGGCAGTGGTCCGACCGCCGCGCGCCGTCGGGCGAGAAAACGACTAA